>NW_028318627.1:350307-700615 GCF_062004578.1 Staurois parvus
CCCGGATGGTGTTTATTAGAGATGAGCGAAGTATTCAAAAATTCGATTCGGCTGATTCGGCGAATTCCAGGAAGAAATTCGATTTGATGCGAATTTATTCGCTACGAAGATGACTTATAAAAAGGGTTTCTAGGCTTCAGAGAGCCTTTAAATTAGTGCAGAACACTGTACCTTTAATTTAAATGCCCTTGGAGATGAGGAAGGAGAAGGAGAAGGATGAGAAGAAGGAGAAGGATGAGAAGAAGGAGAAGGAGAAGGATGAGAAGAAGGAGAAGGATGAGAAGAAGGAGAAGGATGAGAAGAAGGAGAAGGAGAAGGAGAAGGATGAGAAGAAGGAGAAGGAGAAGGATGAGAAGAAGGAGAAGGAGAAGGATGAGAAGAAGGAGAAGGATGAGAAGAAGGAGAAGGAGAAGGATGAGAAGAAGGAGAAGGAGAAGGATGAGAAGAAGGAGAAGGAGAAGGAGAAGGAGAAGGATGAGAAGAAGGAGAAGGAGAAGGATGAGAAGATGGAGAAGGAGAAGGATGAGAAGAAGGAGAAGGATGAGAAGAAGGAGAAGGATGAGAAGAAGGATGAGAAGAAGGAGAAGGATGAGAAGAAGGATGAGAAGAAGGAGAAGGATGAGAAGAAGGAGAAGGATGAGAAGAAGGAGAAGGAGAAGGATGAGAAGAAGGAGAAGGAGAAGGATGAGAAGAAGGAGAAGGAGAAGGATGAGAAGAAGGAGAAGGATGAGAAGAAGGAGAAGGATGAGAAGAAGGAGAAGGAGAAGGATGAGAAGAAGGAGAAGGAGAAGGATGAGAAGAAGGAGAAGGAGAAGGATGAGAAGATGGAGAAGGAGAAGGATGAGAAGAAGGAGAAGGATGAGAAGAAGGAGAAGGAGAAGGATGAGAAGAAGGAGAAGGAGAAGGGTGAGAAGAAGGAGAAGGATGAGAAGAAGGAGAAGGAGAAGGATGAGAAGAAGGAGAAGGATGAGAAGAAGGAGAAGGATGAGAAGAAGGATGAGAAGAAGGAGAAGGGTGAGAAGAAGGATGAGAAGAAGGAGAAGGATGAGAAGAAGGAGAAGGAGAAGGATGAGAAGAAGGAGAAGGATGAAAAGAAGGAGAAGGATGAGAAGAAGGAGAAGGATGAGAAGAAGGAGAAGGAGAAGGAGAAGCAGAAGGAGAAGGATGAGAAGAAGGAGAAGGATGAGAAGATGGAGAAGGAGAAGGATGAGAAGAAGGAGAAGGAGAAGGATGAGAAGAAGGAGAAGGATGAGAAGAAGGAGAAGGAGAAGGATGAGAAGAAGGAGAAGGAGAAGGATGAGAAGAAGGAGAAGGATGAGAAGAAGGAGAAGGATGAGAAGAAGGATGAGAAGAAGGATGAGAAGAAGGAGAAGGATGAGAAGAAGGAGAAGGAGAAGGATGAGAAGAAGGAGAAGGATGAGAAGAAGGAGAAGGATGAGAAGAAGGATGAGAAGAAGGATGAGAAGAAGGAGAAGGATGAGAAGGACAGTTCTGTGACAGTTTCTGTCTATTTCTGACAGTTCTGGGACATTCACTCCATACAGCGGTTGAAACATTGTATCTATTTTTTTCCATAAATGACATTCTGCAAATACACTTAGAGGAGCTCTGCAGATACACTTTTTGCCGGCTTGGAATTAATCTTATTTTCATCCTACTTCTTCTTCTTCTTCTTCTTCATCCTCATCCTCATAAGAAGAAGAAGAAGAGGATGAGGATGAGGATGAAGAAGAAGAAGAAGAAGTAGGATGAAAATAAGAATAATTCCAAGCCGGCAAAAAGTGTATCTGCAGAGAGCTCCTCTATTTCTGACAGTTCTCTGACAGCTCCTTCACATGTACAGCGGTTGAAACATCTGTATCCTAAATGGAAACTAATAGATACAATGTTTCAACCGCTGTACATGTGAAGGAACTGTCTTAGAAATGTCAGAAATAGCGGAGCTCTCTGCAGGGACACTTTTGCCGGCTGATCGGGAAAATTTCGATTAGCGCACCCGAAGTAGGCAAAATTTCGGATTCGCCGCGAATCGAAAATTTTCTGAAATTCGTATCGAATTCCGGTTCGCCTGGTTCGATTCGCTCATCTCTAGTGTTTATCCCTTTGAGGACCGTAAGATTTTGGAACGCCAAAAGAATCAATTTTTTGTTTTTAAAGTTCGTACACGTCAGTTGCTGTAACTAAGCCATTTCATGAAATAATTTGCAAAAAGCTCGATCCATTTGTTGATAAGAACTAATATTTTGACTCAAACCAAAAAAAAAAAAGTATTTTAAGTTCTTAATCAGATGATACAGGCAATAAAAAACATGGGACAAATACGTCCCTTGGTCCTCAAAGGGATAACACTGAAGTTTTCTGCATACGGCACTTTTTTCATGTATTTCTTTGGAGCACATTGGATTTAGGATATCTTCATTTTTTGGGGATTTGCACTTTTATTTGAACATTATTTTATATATTTTTCATTGAAGTTTTCTGATTTTATTTATTTATATTTTTTTTTTTCGCTGTTTTTTTTTTTATTTATTTTGTTTGATGTTTTGTCAACAAGGAGCAGCAGCATTGGTTCAGAAATTTTATATTTTTTTGGCACAGGTTTTTTTTATTAATATTGGTAGAACTAGTTGTCTACGTACAAAGTACATGGAGCACCTCCCTGAAAAGTGATATTTTAGTTATAAGAAAGTCTCCTGTGCTCCACCACTCCCAACCGAATCACTTCACAAGCGATCAGCTCCTCACATTATACAGGTGGCCCTCGGTTTACGGACGTCTCGGTTAATGTAATTTTCAGTTTACAAATTTTTTTTACGAATTTTTTTCGCAATACGAAGTGTATGTCTGTGCTAGTTTTTAAATGCAATTGCCGGCTTTTTTTTTTCCTTCACTATAGCTCACAGAATTAGCTGTCACTTTCCCCGGAGCTAAAGGAAACTTTGTTTCTTTTAACTCAGGGAAATAAACTAAAAGGATACTTTGTTTCTTTTATCTGGGGGGAAGTGACAGCTGATTCTCTGAGCTTTAGTGAAGAAAAAAAAAAGCCAGTAATTACATTTAAAAACCGGCACCGACCTATAGTGACAGCGACTTTTTTTTTGCTTTTTTTCTGACCTCCAGAACGGATTAATTGGTTTTCAATGCATTCCTATGGGAGACCGAGTTTCGGTTTATGAATTTTTCGCAATACAAAATGTTGTGGTGCGGCGATCGGTGGTGCACTGTGTTCCTGGGACACAGCAGATCACCAATCACTGCAAAGAGCCGATGACATTGGCTCTGTCATGTGATCAGCTGTGTCCAATCACAGCTGATCATATGTAAATAGGAAATGCTGGTTATCGGCAGTCCCTCCTCCCGCTGACAGCTCGTGAGGAGAGGAGAACCGGTAATCGGCATTCCTCAGAGGGGACATCTATACTGATCATCAGGGCCCCATCAGTGCCACCTGTCAGTGCCCATCAATGCCACCTGTAAGTGCCCATCAATGCCACATATCAGTGCCTACCAGTGCCCATCAGTGCCGCCTATCAGTGCTCGTCAATGCCATCTGTAAGTGCCCATCAATGCCATATACCAATGCACATCAGTGCACATCAATGCCACATATCAGTGCCTACCAGTGCCCATCAGTGCCGCCTATCAGTGCCCGTCAATGCCATCTGTAAGTGCTCATCAATGCCATATACCAGTGCACATCATTGCCGCCTATCAGTGCCCGTCAATGCTGCCTAACAGTTCCTATCAATGCCATATATGAGTGCTGCCTTTCAGTATCCATCAGTGATGCTGGTCAATGCCCACAAGTGATGCCTGTCAATGCCCATCAGTGCCACTCATCAGTGCCTCCTCATCAGTGCTGCCTATCAGTGCCTATCAGTGCCCATCACTGCAGCCTCATTAACGCACATCAGTGAAGGAGAAAAATTACTTATTTACAAAAAATTTTAACCGAAACTAAGAAAAAAAATTTTTTTTCAAAATTTTTCAGTCCTTTTTAGTTTGTTTAGCAAAAAATAAAAACCCCAGTGGTGATTAAATACCACCAAAAGAAAGCTCTATATGTATCAAAAAAAGATACAAATTTTATTTGGGTACAATGTTGAATGACCGTCATTCAAAGTGCAACAGCGCTGAAAGCTGAAAACTGGCCTGGGCAGGAAGGGGGTAAAAGTGCCCTGTAGGCGAGTGGCTAAACACATGGTCAATACATTCTAAAGGAGTTGCTTCCACTCACCCTGTGAAGGGGTCATATATTCTGTCAATGAACAGTCTCAGAACCTCCTCAGACAAATCAATCCTTGTCAGATTCTTCCAAAAAAGATATAGATGAACATGACTATATGATTGCTACTTTGTTCAAGCATACGGTGATTAAAATAATGGTGACCAAGTTGCCACAATTAATTAGGTATTTGGTCAAGACACTCTAAAGGAAATGCTGAATGTACCTTCTGCCAGGGCCATCTATTCTAGCAATGTCCAGTCTTCCTTTCAGGGTCATTAAAACTGGTCTCAGAGCCTTCTCAAGCCAATCAGTCCATTTCAGTTTCTTCTGAACAAGAAGATGAGGATGTCCTTTGTCTAGGTTTTTGATTCCTCCCTTTGTAAGGTTGGTGAAATGCCTTTAAATAGAAGCAAACCTGTGGAAGTATTTCAAGTGCCTCCAGAAGACTGCTTGACTATTCCCTTATAGTGCCTGAATCAAGTGCTCAATCTAGAAGATTGGAGCATATTTCACAGCAGGATGTCAAAATAATGCATTGTTGAACAGGAAGGTGTCCAAAGCTTGGAATCACACCTTTGGTTGATGTGTCCCTTATGGGATAAGCCAGATACATGACCTTACCATTAGAAGATGCTGTGGTCTTTAAGGACATACTCAACCACTGCATTGTTCTTGATCTTAGAAGGTGAAGCCTAAATTAATAATGGTCAGTTTGGCTTCCTACCTCAAAATGAATGTCTGCTGAGTTAAAAGAGAGAAGTTCAAGAGTCAGTTTCCATGCTAACTCTAGAGAGGTTAGCTTCTACATTTCTAGCTGGGAGTCCAGGAAAATGGTAAGCCAGTACATAATCCAAAAAGTCAACGATGATCTCCATATCAGGATGCTTTCTGGTATTTTGGGGATTATGCCACCAATACATGTCTTATTGGCACTTGGTGGCTCCTCATTGCATAGGTACAGCTTTGGTGACTGACGAGTGGTCCCTCAAGGCAAGCATTCCAGGCCATATTTGAGAGATCTTTCATCCTTCACATCTCAGATTGGGCCACAGAAATCGCTTCATTCAGCAGGTCAGGTAGGCTCAGTTGAACTCTCGCCCCCTTTCAAGTCTGGTTTCTGGACCAGTGGCAGTCATTTTGCCTAGGTCAGAAAATACGGTTTATGCCATGTATGAAAGCGAGCCTAAACTTGTGGCTGGAGAAGTGGAATCTTCTGCGATGTCATTCCCTTCTGACAACCTAGTAGCTGGCTGTGCAGTCAGACACCAGCAAAGTAGTTGGAGAGCCCTATTTCAAGAGCAATGGGCTCAGGGTCAAGGATCGTTTCAAGGCTCCAAGATGGTGTCCAACATCCTGGAGTTGAGAGCATCATTTCAGGCTCTCTTAGCCTTTGGTCACCTCATCTGGGGTGAACCTTTCTCAGTGAAGTAAAATAGCGCAACGACTGTGGTCTACATCCAGAAAAAAGGAGGCACTCAGTCTCTCCCACCTGAAGGAGGTTTCTCCAATTATGGAGTCGGTCCATGTCAATCTTCTGCAGCTACAGTATCTGCGGACTATGTGCCCGGTTGGAAGACTCTTCAGGTGAACTATTTGTCCAGGACAATCCTGGACGACATTGAATGGTCCAGACTGCCTCAAGTCTTTTGAGAATTAACGAAGTTTGGTAATTTCTTCCAAAAGGTAGACCTTTTCACATCCCCAGTCAAAGTTCTATTCCAGGGTCCAGCATCTGCAGGCAATCAGGGTGGAAATGCTGATCGTAGAGTGGATCTCCAAGACAGCTTATGCCTTTCTGACGCTCCCTCTGATTCTCCTGCTAAGGTTGTGGCAGGGGAAGGTGACAATTGTGTTGATGATCCCAGATTGGCCAAAGGGGCCTTGGTACCCTCTGCCCCTCCTAATGAGTGTCAAGGATCCACTTTCTCTGCCAGTAAGGTGAAATCTTTTACCAAGTCCCATTCGTCCAGCACCTGACAGGCTCAAGCTGATGGCTTGGGTCTTAAGAGGCAGTGGCTAATAGATTTCAGGGGCTCTGTAAAGGTTGTGAATACTCTTATGAAAGCAAGGAAGGACAGCAGTAGCAGTGCCTATAGTAGAATATGGCATAAATTCACAGGATTGCTGCTTATCAAGGTTTTACACTGGGCTCTTCACAAGTTTGTCACGTTCTGGAGTTTCTACAGGCGGGGCTTGATTTAGCTTTAGGTACGCTATAGGCCCACATTTCAGCTATCTTAGCTTCACTGACATACAGTGGGCATCCAACACTTAATTATATTGTTCTTCAAGCTGCAATTTGGTTGAAGCCTCCCAACAGGATTGCTGTTCCAAAAGTGGGATCTCCCATTGCTGTTGGACTTTTTTGCATCAGATGCCTTCTATCGAAGTGGCCCCCTGTGGTAGCTCTTGCTGAAAACTGCTTTCCTGGTAGCAATAACATCAGCCAGAAAAGCGTCAGTAATAGCCGTCTTGAGGTTTTAAGATCCCCTTCTTATGTTCGTCCCAGAAAGGGTGATACTCATGCCAATGTTCAAGTTTGTGCCTAAGTGGCCTTCAGAGTCCATGTCACACAAGAGATTATCCTTCCTATGGCCCTCTTGGGGAGTACTCAAGGAGTTAGCCCATCAGATGTGGGCCAAGCTCTAAAATGTTACATCAAAGTGGCATCTGGCATCAGGAAGTCAGAGATCCTGTTTGTCATTCCAGGTGGAGCGCATAATGATTTCACAGCTTCCAACAAGATCATTGCCTCTTGGTTGGTGAAGCTCATCTCCTTGGCCTACAAGTTGAAAGGGTTGGCTGTGCCGGGGGGATCACAGCACTCTCCACTAGAAGGGTCCTGACCTTGTGAGTGGCAACAGGCCAAATGTCCCCAGAGACACTATCTGCAAGACAGCTACGTGGGTGTCAATAGATAGGTTCATGGCTCATTACTGTATAGAAGCAGCCTTAATGACAGTTGAGTTTGGT
Organism: Staurois parvus; assembly: GCF_062004578.1. NCBI lineage: Eukaryota > Metazoa > Chordata > Amphibia > Anura > Ranidae > Staurois > Staurois parvus. The sequence continues at coordinate 357,509 of NW_028318627.1, forward strand.
GGAGGCATCCTACCTTCTGCTTTTAGCCAGAATTACGGAGTGTGTAGCATTATCCCTCCCCTGTGTGGCTAGTTAGTTCCCAGCTGTGCTGACATGGAGCCGTCAGGGAAAACGGAATACTGAATTACAGATACCGTAAATTTCCTTTCCTGACTCCATGTCAGCACAATTCCCACCCAGCTTGGTAGGACTAGTTAGAGAAGGAAGAGGCTGCAGTTGGGCTCAAATTTCTGAGTTAGGTCCTGGAAGCATGGGGGGGATGCTTACTCCTTACTCAGCTGTCCTGACATGGAGCTCATCAGAGAAAGGAAATTTATGGTAAGTATCTGTCATTTAATTTTCGGTTTTCGTCTTGCATATTGAAGTAGAACTGTCTGTGATTGATCATACCTTAGATTGTAAGCTCCCAGGATCAGGCCCTCTTAACCCTCTTGTATTGAACTGTATCGTTGCTGTATTGTCTCCCTTTATATTGTAAAGTGCTGAGCAAACTGTTGGCGCCATAAATCCTGTATAATAATAATCATACCTGTTTTCAGAGCGGGGAAGGCGACAGAAGAGACCTGAAGATTCTCACACTCCTGTAAGGCATCCAGGACCATTTTCCTGATGGATGTTGGATTATTTTGTCCCCTCACATGGATAATCCATGTACATTTTCTGAGATTTCCAGACCCAGTAACGACGTATCTCTTATGACCTTTGGATCCTGCCAGAAATGGAAACATACAGAGCATGGCCTTTACTGGTACCTGGTGAGCATCCATGATCCATAATAATCCGCCTGAAGCCCATGACCCTCTATATATTCCCTACGTCTGCCACATTCTCTTGGTGCATCGTCTATTCTGTACATATGTGTAATGCCTATGAAATGTGTTGGCCTTGGACCCTTTGTTTCTTAGGTCATTTTTACAGTAAAGCATTGTTGCCCAAATGCCAGGGGCATGAGAGGTGACTGATGTGTCATTTCTCTAGGTCAAAGGAGAAAAGTCACAAGATGTTCTACTGAGAGCAAAATAAAAACTTGTTTATGGAATGAAACGTGTTTATGACCTCTAGTAACCTCACATTAGGAGATTAAAACCTGCTTAAAGGCATCTAAGTTAGAAATCCTTAAGTCTGGGGGAGATGAGAAGAGGTTTTGGGGTAGATAAGAATCAAAAGTGTGACTTTTCAGATAACGAATATGGTGGTTGAACGTGACTCTGTTATCCTTATGGAACCCTTTTGCTAGCTCCTCCTGTGGTGCGTGTGGTGCCAGCCAATATCGAACAGCTTCCAGAAAATTGGTTTATAAGGTGGAGGTCCGGATGAGACCAGTAGAAGCCCACCCCCTCCCCCTTAGTGGCCAGAGGATGCTCTGAAACTGGGATTTTTGCCAAGGCTATATGGGCTCGTCGACTGGTCGCGCCTACGGCTTCCCCGTGACCCCCTGTGCAGTTTGGTTCCAATGGGATTTGTTCCTCCCAGCCTCTAACATAGCTTTGGTAATGTATTAATTCTATGGTGTGATGTTGTCCAATGATGTGTCTGTTTCATGCTGTAATGCTCACATTATTATTGGTGTGTGTTATTATGCAGATTGTGATGACTATAAGATATATCCTCCTGTGTGTCATGTGATAATAAAAGTTGGGGTTCTGACAGAGCAAGAATATTGCAGTTGGATTCTATTATTTCTTGGAGTTCCAGCTGAATGCTATGATGTGCCAGGGCCGGTGTTTGTGACGGGAGTCCCTTTGGGTGGGGGGCCAATGGAACCCAGCTCTTTTTGGAGAGGTGGGGAGACCCCTGTCTCAGCTGCCCATATTGCTATTATGTGTAAGTCACCCTGTGCCTGTTAGGGGTACAGGGTGATCTGTACTAATATTGTGTATACATGTATATGTGGGGTGGGGGTTGTGGATTGTTTAATGCCATGTGGTTGCATCCCATTGTTCTGTTGTTTGTCTGGCTTGGGAGCAAACTATTATGGGATGTATGTGTTTGTGTGTATTAGCTTAGTGGGGGGTGTCTCCAGCAGCCCTCCCTCCTGATGGGACTGTCTGCTGGTGTGAAGTTTGAATACCTGTGTGTCTCTTGTTACTAAATGTAGATTGCCCCACCCTGTGTCATTATGCAGGGAGGGGGGATTGTACCCTGAGTGTATATATCTTGTATCTGTGATCAAATAAACTAGTTTTACCTTCTAGATTACTTCAAGACTGGTGTCGTCTGGTCTTGTATGGTCTCTGTGGTGTCTGTGGTCGGTGTTCGGACAGACTGGTGTCGTCTGGTCTTGTATGGTCAGCTGTGGTGTCTGTTGTCGGTGTTCGGACAGACTGGTGTCGCCTGGTCTTGTATGGTCGGCTGTGGTGTCTGTGGTCGGTGTTCGGACAGACTGGTGTCGTCTGGTCTTGTATGGTCTCTGTGGTGTCTGTGGTCGGTGTTCGGACAGACTGGTGTCGTCTGGTCTTGTATGGTCTCTGTGGTGTCAGTGGTCGGTGTTCGGACAGACTGGTGTCGTCTGGTCTTGTATGGTCGGCTGTGGTGTCTGTGGTCGGTGTTCGGACAGACTGGTGTCGTCTGGTCTTGTATGGTCAGCTGTGGTGTCAGTGGTCGGTGTTCGGACAGACTGGTGTCGTCTTGTCTTGTATGGTCAGCTGTGGTGTCAGTGGTCGGTGTTCGGACAGACTGGTGTCGTCTGGTCTTGTATGGTCGGCTGTGGTGTCTGTGGTCGGTGTTCGGACAGACTGGTGTCGTCTGGTCTTGTATGGTCAGCGGTGGTGTCTGTTGTCGGTGTTCGGACAGACTGGTGTCGTCTAGTCTTGTATGGTCGGCTGTGGTGTCTGTGGTCGGTGTTCGGACGGGGAAGTGGTAGTCTAATGGAAGTACCCAAGCAGTCTGGAGTTGGTTCCATTACAGTGTTCATTTGTTAGATGGTCTTTCACATGCGTAGAACATGTAATGGTTTAAATGCTGATTAAAAGGTACCTGCATGACTACATGTTGATTGTGTGCGTGTATATGACTTGCTTTTAGTTATTGCGCCCAGCATTTCTATTACAACATGAAAAAACATTTTGACAAATCCAAAAAATAAAACAATGATGGTCCAACGCAGAGCTTTACCCAGAGCAGCAGCAGAAGATGCAATAGGTGGTCCAGCAGCTTCCAGAATTGCTTTTGAAACTCCTACAAATAAAAATATAAAACATGATGGATTAAACATTCGTTATTCGATGTTTGGCGGTTTCTCACCCTGTGATACAGCAATATAAGCCCTACTCCCAACTCCATATTACTTCTTCCCATAATGATTACTATAATCCAACCTTGGATGTTGAAGCCTCACATCTCCTCCATATGTTGTGGTCAGATCACGTCCCTGTCCTACTCACCTTATCACTGGATTCTACGTAACTGAAAGCGTGTCATTGGCAACGAATCGAGTTTTTACTTAAACAAAACCCATCTAGGATGGAACTGGAGTCTACTGCAGGCTAGGTTCATATCTATGAGTTTTTTACTGCATTTTGCAGAAACGCACTACAGTCCATTGAACGTGGTTTACTATGGGACATGTTCACATCTATGCATTTTTCAGCCGCTGCATTTTGGCAAGGGATCAGGGACTTTTTTAAAACACAACACGTTGCACTTTTTGTTCAATAGACTTCAATGGACCCACACCAAAAACACAAGTGGTTGTGCCACGTTTTTGATGCGTTTTACTTTTTTTTGTTTTTGGGGGTGTTTTTTTTTGCTGTCAGTGAGGTTCCCTGCAGACAGCTGAGTGTGAACAAAAGAAATTTGAGGGGAAAAATAGTGTGGGGTTTCCCCCAATCCATACCCGGCCCTTCAAGTCTGGTATGAATGTTAAAAGGAACCCCATACCAAAATTAAAAAGAAAAAATGGCGTGCCCCCACAGAATCCGTACCAGACCCTTATCAGAGCATGCAACCGAGCAGGTTAGGAAAGAGGGGGGAAGGAGTGAAAGCCCCCCTCGAACCATACCAGGCCACATGCCCTCAACATGGCGGGGTGATTTGGGATAGGGGGCTTTCCCCCCCAAAGCACCTTGTCCCCATGTTGAGGGGGACAAGAGCTTTCCCCACAACCCTGTTTGGTGGTTGTGGGGGTCTGCAGGTAGAGGGCTTATCGGAATCTGGAAGCCCCCTTTAACAAGGGGGTTCCTAAAATCCACCCCCATGTGAATGAGTATGGGGTACAATATACCCCTAAACATTCACCCAAATAAAAGTGTAATGTAAATAAAGACAGGAGGCAGTTTTCAACCTTTAAAAAACAGAATTATAAAAATTGTGCCCCAGTGTAGATCCAGCGTCCATTATGATATACCGGCCGCCAACCCGAAAAAAGGCTCCCAGCAACTGACAGCTTCACCGCCTCATGCTGCTAAATTAACTAATGGGAGGAGCCACCCAATGACATCTGTTTGCCCCACCCCTTATGACATCACCCACTTGGGCATGCTGGGTCAATGATGTCAAAAGAGGCAGGGCTACCCGATGGTGGAGCTGTCAGGTGGCAGGAGTCTTTTCTGGTCTGAAGAGTTCATTATGACTGACATTGGATCTACTTTGGGGACATCTATTTTTTCTTTTTGTTTTTTAATAAAGGACTGGCCTCCTGTTTTTATTTACACTACACTTTTTGTTTTTGGGTGAATGAGTATGAGGTACAAGGTACCCCATACTCATTCACATGGGGGAGAAGGGGCAGGATCTGGAGGGCCCTTGTCAAAGGGAGCTTCCAGATTCCTATAGACTTTCCGCCCACAGACCCCTACAACCACCAGCCAGGGTTGTGGGGAACATGCCTTTGTCTCCATCAACATGGGGACAAGGCGCTGTGTGGGGAGCCCCCCTGCCCCAAGTAACCCCCCCCCACCGTGTGCAGTACATGTGGCCTGGTATGGTTCAGGATGGGGGGCTCGCTCCTCCCCCCTCCTTTGCTGACCTGCCGAGCTGCAATCTGGTATGTATTTTGTTGGGACCCCATACCATTTTTTTGTCATGGGGTTCCCCTCAAAATCCATACCATTTTCCCCGAATGCCCCTTTGCGGCTCAATTGTCCCTGCCCCATTTCTATATGTCACATGAGCCCCATACCTGGACTAAATTCAATATTAAAACCATCTCCCAAATTGTCACTGGTTCTGCACTATCCCCTCTGTCTGTCCTTTCTTCCACCTATAATGTTCCTACATCCCACTTCTTTCGATACCTACAATTCTCCCATGCCTTCCACGCTCAGTTCCCTCAATCTACCATATTGCTCACCCAATCGACCCTGGACGAAGTACTGAGATCTGATTGCACTGTGAAGCCTACCTCCCATATACTGTATACTCCCACCTACTGGGTGTCTCCCTACCTGCTCTGGAGGGCTTGCGGGACCAGTGGTCGTGGGATGTGCCAGAGCTGGATAATGATGATTGGGATGACATCTGGGACCTTCCCTTCCACACTCTGGTGTCTCTAAGGGACTGTTTAATTCAGTTCCAATTAGTACATCAAGAGTATTTACATTCCTTTATAGACTTCATAAAATGAATCCCTCGCACTCTCCAAAGTGCTGGCGCTGTGGGGATGTCCCGGGAGTTTTCGCCCTTGTGTTTTGACGTTGCCCATCGATAACTGATTTTTGGAGCGAGGTGATATCCCTGTGCAAAAAACTGACCTCGGTTTCCCTACAGCCCTCCTTACCAATCTGTATATTGGGCTTGATTAGTAATATTCTACCTACAATAGCTGAACGCACTCTGGTTAGCCTACTTTTATTCTATACAAGAAAGGCCATAGCATTGAACTGGAAAAAGTCTGCCCCTCCATCTCTTACATTCTGGAAGCGGATAATCAATGATAATCTGCCACTCTATAAAGATACCTACATACACAGAGGCTGCCTTAAAAAGACAGAGTATGGTCCAAATGGCTAGCCAAACCTTCCACTGCTTCAGACATGGCAACAACTTGAGTAGTTTATTACAATTCTGAGGCATCCCTGTGTAACAGTCTGGTCCCGAGGGAATCCCAAACCCCATAACTTATATTATGTCTGGGCACTACCTACCGCCATATGTACCCCTCAGTTTATGGATAGGACCACCTTGGCAACTTTACTCGATTGTCTATGTAACCCTCCTGTCTACCTCAATGTAAATTCCTGCATTTCTCCGCCTCTGCAAGGGTATGAGATCTGTGAACCATTGTTTGTTACTTGTTTTTCTTCTTATTGTTGTTCTCTATGTATAACATGTTAAATATTTTCAATAAACAGATTTTTCACAAAAAAAAACCTACTTTTGCATTGGTTGAATGAAGTTCTTCCATTTCCATCCCTGATACATAAAAATCAGGTAGCTTTGTGCTATTCTGCCAAGTGGGAGACAATACTAGAAGGGTTATAGATCTGATTGATATCGCCAATCTGGAGAAGCTCCAAGCCCTCCTGCTAAGTTTAGCCACAGAAAAGGCCTTTGATAGGCTCAGGTTGGTTTTTCCTGCTCAGCACTTTTGAGTATATGAGCTTTAAGGGCCCTTTCTGGGAGCTATTTGACATCTTTATTAGACTCTGCTGAAGCAGGTTAAAACTCCCTCCTCCACCTCCTCCGCTTTCTCTATCACCAGTGGGACAAGGCAAAGTTATCCCGTTCCCTCTATTTGCTCTTTGTATTGCACCTCTAGCATCTCATATACGCCAAGATCCTAACATTCATGGTAAAATGGTAAGAAGAGAATTTAAAATCTCACTGTCTGCAGACGACATCCTTCTTACACTGACCCAACATTGTGTAACATTTCCATACCTTCATATAGCTTTAGAGCCATATGGATCTTTTCTGGCTAGAAGACTAATACCACCATATCTGAAGCCTTGCCTCTAAACCTACCCTTTGCAGAGATTCAGCATCTCACCACTAACTTCCCATATGCCTGGAGAACCACCTTGATTAAATATTTGGGGAAAAAAACTCACCCCTTCATATCAGGTCGTTTTTTATAAGGAAAATTTTCAACCTATTTCATTCCATATGCATGACTTTAATGCAATGGCAACATCATTGTATCTCCTTCCTAGGTCACATCACCTAAATTAAAATGACCATTCTCCCCAAACTCCTTTATCTTTTCATGATGTTGCTGGTCCCAGTCCCTACTACACATCTTAAAAAAACTCCAAATGGATATTCTAAACTTTACTTGGGAATGTAAGAGGCATAGAATACCAAAATATGTCCTCTTTGCCTTGAAGAATCATGGTGGCCTTGCTCTACCTTATTGTTAAAATATTACCTCTCCACCCATCTTTGAGCCGCCATCTCTTGGTCAACTCTGTTTGCTTACAACTGATGGACAGAAAAGCTTTGTTTGGCACTAGTTCACCCCAACAATCTCCTGTGGAACACGAAGGTGGTCATTGATTCCTCTAACCTTCTCCACATGATGGCCTTTCTCTGTAGTCTCTGTAGCAAAATTATACTCTTATGATATAAGCCTCCTTAATAACAGCCTTTCTCTTCTATCCCAAAGTGCCAGTCTAATTTCTTCTGTGTCAACCACGGACGTTGAAGAAACCATTTAAATTTGGCCACCTGGTGGATGCCAAGACTAGAAAACTGCTATCCTTTGATATGCATAGACAGATTTTACTTATCACTTCAAGCTTACTTTGGGTACTTAGATACGTCTCTATACCCAGTCTATAACCCCTGCTCTTCAGTACTCAAAATTAGCACCTTTTGAACAAACGGTGTTGGCTGGCCCCTTACAAAGATATCTATAAAATTTTAAATGCCTTTGCAATGCAAGTACTAGGGAAACACCTATATATGCAGGAATGGGAAAGGGCCCTGAGCGAGGATCTGACCGTAGAGACCTGGCAGGCCCTACAAAATCCTTTATTTATGGCATATGACCTCTGCAATCCTTCACTCGATTTACCCGTCGGCGAGTGATCGCTGTTAGCACTGTCTAGGAATAGTGGCTCCCTTCTCCATATATTTGGCATTGTCAATGCATTCAACCATATTGGCATTTCCCCCTACTCAGTCTTGGCCAGCTAAAAAACTAGCACGACACATGTTAATAGTGGCACATGGTTTGGTGGCCCTACACAGGAAGAAACAGGACCCCCCATTCAAGGTGGCATTATATGCCAGAAATAAGGATGTCGAACTGAGGGAGACAATCATGGCGTGCCTCCATAATACCCTAAACAGACATAATCAAGTGTGGGTAGCCTGGCATGCCAAGGAAAATCAGTTGTAGCAAGCCCATAATAACCTGCGTCCTTTGCTTCCTCAGTGGTAAAATGAAGATGGTGGCTGCGGTGAGCTGATTATCTGTTTTCTACTGTATATTTTCTATTCTTATTTTCTCCAGGTTTTATTGGCTTCAGTTTTCTTAATACTTAAGAGCACCTCAACTATGGTATGTCTTGGGTAGTATGACTCTAGGAGGTGCAGGGTTTGGGGGTTTCCCCATACTCTCATATTGGCATGTCAAGACCAGAGGATGAGTAGTGTTTTTGCCATGGGCATTCTCTTATGTGAAGCATGTAGTCAATGTAAGCTAAAGCTGCCTTTGTTGTTGCTCACTTTAAGGTGTAGATCAGGGGTCTCCAAACTATGGCCCTCCAGCTATTGAAATACTACAAGTCTTGCAAGGCCTCATTGGACTTGCAGTTCCCCAACACCTGGAGAGCCATAGTTTGGAGACCCCTGGTGTACATGATAGTTCCTCAGGATGGTAACACAAAAGATAATGAGGAAAAAGGGGAAGAGTTAACACTTTCCCTTTTGATGGTAGTGAATTAGTGCAGGGTCCCCTTTAAGGCACTAAATAAAAGGCAACTTAAAGTAGTGAAGGGTAACAACTGGCATAAGTGTCTCTATGGGCAAGGACAACTCTCTCTGGATGTCAAAAGCTAAATCAACAGTAGTAGGAACCCCGCTCTGCTGGGAAAATGGAACTTATTGCTTCAGTTGGCATTGCTGTATTCTGAATTGCAATGGTATGTCCTGCGATCAGCTTCGATGGAGAAACTGTAATGCAGATGTATCCCAACAATGGCAGCAGGAAGAACTAGGCCACAACCTGGGGCAACTATATGTAATGTTCACAACTATGTGCAGGTAGATAGCTGAGGTGACAAAACGGTAAGTGTTCTCTTAGTGGATACATGGGACTGTAACGTAAATGTAAGATTCAAGTAGTTGAGATGTGATCTGTGATGTGACATAAATGTAAGGTTTGAGTAGCTGAGATGTGATCTGTAGAAATATGACATTGTAGATTTAGCATTCCATGTTATAATAATATAAGATGTGTTCAGAATTAAGTCAGAGACATATGGTCACCAATTAGCATCTGAAGGGACGGAGCATCCTCTAGACTGGAAGTGACACCTGGGTGCCAATAGGATTTGTCACCTTCTGGAAATCTGAAAGGAAAAGGCTGTAGACAGTTCGGCTTCATGACACAGCGGGAGACCAGAGGTGGTTCCGATGTGTCTGGGAGCTTTGATGTATATACACAGATCAAAGGAATAGATTTAATCTCTCATAAAAGCTAAAATATTAGTTGCAGAGAGATGAAAATACTTCCTTCTGATTGGGCACACTGTAGGCTACATCTGCATGTAAAACTGTATTTGTACCCTATGTAGAATCGCAGAGAAATGCAGAAAACGGTTATATGGCGCCTGATTGCGACAGCTGAACAGTGATTGGTTCTGTCGCGATCGGACTGATGCGCTAGTGTAAGAAATTCAATCCCTGACTTGGTGATTCAAACAGTTCCTGGTCCAATCGACTTTGGGCATTTCAGTACCCAGAACGTCCTGTGGGCTGGTACAGGAACACCACCCAGAGTTGATTGGCCAAGGACTAATGTCCAGCCTACGTCCATATTCCCATAAATTGAGGACCTGGGATATGGACGGTGTGATTCGTATGGAGCCGGTTCTATTGACTGGCGGATTGCGGACTTTCTCTGACTTGCTCCAGTCGCAGGATAGATCTCGGTAAAAGTTTTATTTCTGTTTTTTATTCCCTTTTATTTTATAGTCAGTAGCCAATTGTGTGTCTTCTTTTTTTTTTGTATTTTCTGTAACTTTTTATACTTTGCACATATTTTATGCTCCGCCCACTTTTGGGATATTATCATAAAATTAATAAGTGACTTCTGGGTACTTAAGCTCGGGCTCATATCTCTGGAGAGATTGTATTGTATTGCAGTGTCTTTATATACTCAGCCAAGTTCATTGCCAATCTGTATGCAATTGCACTGCGTGTTGGCAGATTGCATGCAGATTGTGAAGGTAACAGATCTGCGAGATGGAGATCTGTGTGTGTGTGGTGGCCCAGCAGGCCAGTCTGCAGATAAAACTGTTGGGTGGTGACAAGCTACTGTTTGTGGTGTGTCTGGTGTGGGGGAGGGGTGGGGTGTGGACAGTGGAAGAGTGATTAACACCGGGGTTCTAGCTTGTAGGATAGCTGGAGGAATCCTAGAATGGTGTGCGATTGCTAGGCTGCTCCTCAACCCTTAGTGTGCACCAGATTGTATATAAGATTCGTATCTGCCTGTGTGTGTGGCCAGCCAGCTGGATTGGAGTCTCCCTCTAGTGGTGGCCAAAGGTAGTGCGGGCTGTGAAAGTGTATCACGACCGGTCTTATATACGGTTTTATATATTCAAAGTAAGTCCCCTTTATTCCCTCTTACCCCAAGTCACGGCCGCACGTGCACACCTCAGTTAGCTAGTTGCTGCGGGCGTGGCGTGTGGGTGAACTGTGACAGGGACTCTCTCACCCGATCAATGTGATCTGGCCGATCGTAGTGATCCGTCTTTCGAGGCAAATGGGGACCCCCATAGGCTCTCCAGTTCAGATTCAGCACCCCGTCTGGCCTCCTGATAACACATTGGCTTATTGGTCAGCTTGGCAGACCGGGCAATCAGCAGGCTCTTTCCGCTCCTTCTCCTTCTCCAACTCTGGCTTCACGGCCTAGTTCAGCACTTCAGCCATCAGCACACCTCCTCCTCTCTCAGTCTGTCCCCTCAGCACTCTCCTGGCCCGTCTCCCAGGCTTTGTTATTTATATTCCTCCACCCACACACTACCTCCCCTGGGAAATGTAGTCCCCGGTGTCCTGCTCCCCAGTTGAGTCCTGCTGTTCAGCATACAAGTCCCAGAGGGCTGTTCTGCCAAATGTGAGTGACCCTGAATGGCAGGCCACCGCCATCTAATGTCCATTTTACAGTACTGCAACTAACACCATTTCAATGGGTTACATATGCATTGTATTATCTGTACTGCTCGCCCGTGTTCTATCTAGGACTTTGTACATAGGAAAAAGTTTGTGACCCCTAAGAATTTCTCTGGATTTCTGCATAACATATGATCTGATATTGAGATCTCGGGGGATGGGATGAATCACCTTTGCACACACTGAATCCTCGGCTGTAGGAATTTACAATGACTTCGGTGTCCTCTTCGGTGATATCGCCGGTCTTCACCTGGTAAGTGACAGATCCGATCGTCATTTCATAAACCCTGTGTGATGGGTTTGTCACCGACCCAAAGAGCTCTGTAAGACAGAAAGGAAAGGAATGCTAATAAGCAGAATGGAGGATAAAAGAAAGCCGAGTTCCCACCACCGATGATCAACTGCGCATGGAAAGATGAAAGGAGTTGTGAGCATCCAATGTTATAGACTGTGATATAGAATTATGCAGGTACCAGAAATGATTTTGCTAAGTTTCTAAAATGATCTTTCTTACCTTTTTTCAAAGTTAAAAAGTTCTGTCATGTGACCATGTATCTCTTCTTCCTGATAGTGGGGGGGCGGGGTTACAGGACATTGTGCAGACACTCCATGTCCCTGTATCCCAGTCTGTTCAGACTGAGGCAAGAGGCAGCTGTGCTTGAGCAGGGGGCATGTTCAAGAGGCAGGCTGTGGTTGAGCAGGGGGCATGTTCAAGAGGCAGGCTGTGGTTGGGTGGAGTGTGTTCAAGAAGCAGGCTGTGATTGGTCAGGGGGCGTAGTGACTGAACAAACTACTCAATCCAGGCATGCCATGTGTCTGCACAGTGTCCTGTACTTCTGAATGGCCAGCCAATGGATGAACACTGACCACCTAACACAGATCAGCTTCTGTATGGTCAGTTTAGAACAAGGAAGAAAAGGTGAGACATGAGAGAACATATGGAAATTACACGTGACCTCACAGCAGATGTACAGGCAAAGGATCAATAGTAGAAACTGGGGAAGAGGCAGAGTGATATATATCTTCTCCCAGAGAATCAGAATGGCAAAGGACCCCGGTGTTTACAACTCATACGTAGAGAACAGTGAGAGTGATAAACCGACACGCCTGATACCAAAGAGTATAAAACAATAAGAAATGTGCAATACGCCTATATGAGAATCCATAACAGGCACAACGGGTAACAATACATATCTGCCACACTGGCATAAAGAGCATAAAGCTGGTCTGAAGTGGTAGCATCAAGAAAACCACGCCGGTGCCTACAGTCTGGAGCCAGGCGTTGCCTTTGTGGGGACACTTTCGGGTAAGATGGCAGAGGAGCCAATGGTAAGGATTGAGAGCCAAGTCCTTGGGCCAAGGTGGTTGCTGAAGGAGGCCTTAATGGGAGCAGCTATGCTGACTCAAGAATGAAGACGTCGCTGGGCGAAACACACATCGAAGCGTCAATACGTCACTTCTGGGACCAGAAACGTTCAGTCATAGTGAAAGCAATGCCTGGAGCTCATGTTGGACATCTCTGGCATTCACAAGCTGCAGATACTGGTGCCGGTATACAGGCACCACTCCATGTGAGTGCAAAACCGTTTGTCTTACGCTCTTAATGTATATTTAATAAATACTACACTTAGAAGGATTTTTATCTGTCTGATTTATCTGAGAGGTCTGGTACCAATTCTCCCTTAACGATTAGCCCGCATTGAACATCATAGATGAATCGGAGATTATGCTGGGAATCCCAATGCTTTAGTTTATGGCCATGTGAACGGAGAGCCCCTGGAGGGAGTAACATTCTAGGAGAACCTGAGAGGATGGTCCCCTATATGACCAAAAAGCGTATTTGATCCCCTTAACTGGGGTCAAAAGGTCTGCTGAGTGAAGTTATAAAGTCACTCTCTTTTTTGGGTCACAGTGTGAAGGAATAGAAAGGACTGTCACCTTTTTCCAAAACCTAAATTCACCTTTGGGTGAGCAGCAACCAGGATGGCTGCTATCTAATCCTGTTCCCAGCGGCCGATTTCTGCTCCTCAGGGGGGGTCCCCCTGCTTCCTCTCTGGCCCCTTGTCACTCTGGTACCCCGATGGACAAAAAAACGCCGGCCGCCCGTGCCTCCAGCTCCCGGCGGGTGGAGCCGGAGTTTGCGGCCTACCCGCCGGAGATCGCAGCTGAAGCCGTGGCCTCGATTTTGGGCCGGCCGCCGGAGACTTCCAGGACCCCGGCCACGGGTTCGCAGCTCCTCAAATGGAGCCCCAGCCGCGATTTTGGGTCCCATGCCATCGCTATCTGCACGTGGGTTGGATCCTGGCAGTGTGGAGGACCCATACCAGCAGTCTCCGATGCCATCAGAGCCAGCCCAGCAGTCTCCCATGCCATCTCTGTGGGATGCTGAGTTCCTGCGCCGCTTCCAATTTATGTTGCAATCAGAATTGTCCTCCGCTACCTCCAAGCTGGCCGACCGTCTCTCGCGGAAATTCGGGAGTTGGGCAGCCGGACGAACGACCTCAAGGATAAAATGGACGCTGCGGCTACGGTCATTGAAAATCACGAGCAGGATTTGTGCGACCTCAAGAAAGATTTGGCGGACGCGCTGCTACGGCTTGAGGATTTTGAAAATCGTTCCCGCCGTGGCAATTTGTGGTTAAGGGGTATCCTGGAAACGGTTACGGATCTTACTTCCACCGCTACTGATCGGTTCCAGGAGCTGACGCCCGCCATTACCATTGACCGACTTGAATTTGATCACATACATCGTGCATTGGGCCCCAGATGACCGGATGGGCCCCCGAGGGACATTATCATCAAGTTCACTTATTACCGCACTAAGGAAACTATCCTCTTGGCGGCCAGAAATAAACCTGATCTCAGCTTCCAGGGGCATCGCCATCAGCTCTTCGCGGACCTCTGCCAGACCACTCTTCAAAAGCGCCGCCAGTTGAAGCCCTTCACTTCGGTCCTGGTGAAACACAGTATTAAATACGCCTGGGGCTTTCCGTTCCGCCTCACCTTCACCTACCAGGGCCGCAGTCACTCTGTGGCTATGCCAGAGGAGACCCATTCTCTCCTGGAATCCTTACACCTTCTTTCGCCAGAGGCTGCGGATTGGAGCCCATTCATCTGGATCCCCGGTGAGGCCGATTCCTCCGAGCCGCATCTGGGAGCGGTCGTCCAATAGGAAGAGGGCCCTCTCTCAGACCCCTTCGCGATCAAGTCCTTCCTGTTCTTCTCCGGGCTGAAGATGCGTCCTGGACTTCCCATGTATCATCTCACCGATGACCTCTCTGACGGGAGTTTGGCCCTTAGGGCTCCCCCAGTTTGTTTGCATTCCGGGTTGGTACTGCTCTGGCTCGCACCCTTGGGTTCCATCCCTGGTTGGGGGGGGGGGGTCTCCTCCTGGACTTAAGAATTATGACGTTTTGGTGCCGCAGCCTGTTTTGGGCCCGGGTGATGGTGTTCGGGTCTCCGTTGGTGGCAAGGGGTGATGGTTCCCTCGGGCTCCGGGGTGGGAGGTTGATCTGGTAGGCCCGGTTGGGTGGGAGGGGGTGGGCCCCCATGGTTCTTCGGGTTTCTATGGGGAGGTCATTATGGAGGTCCTCGCTCCTGGGACTTTTAGTTTAGTTTTATTACTTTGGTACCCCGTTCTATTATGTTCATTGCCTTATTGCCCTTTTGCCCCCTGAGGGCTTATGTTTCTGATGTTTCCATTTGCAGCCAAGTGTCCGGTGGTAGAGCCACCCCTAATTGGTATCCTTCACGTGTGGGATGCATGTCACCATTGGCGTGACAAGATTGCACTGTTGTATATACTTTTTGTGTCTTTTTCCTTTTTTCTTTCTTTGTTTTTTTTTTCTTCCCTGGTTTTTTTTTGTTCTTGTTTTCTGCAGGGTTCTGGGACGCCACAGTCCGATCGCCATTGGGAGTGGAAATTGCTGGCTGCTTTATGGTTTGTTCTGCTGAGTGTGTTGCGCTGATGCCGCCATGGCCTCGCCCCTTTTGAAAATACATTCACAAAATGTTCAAGGCTTCGATTCGCCTCAGAAGCGGGCTAAAGTTTTTCATCACCTCAAATCGCAACAAATTGACGTGGTATGTTTACAAGAGACCAGGTTTTCTCAGTCCTCCGCTCCGCGATATCTTTCACCTCACTATCCCACCTTTTACACGGCCTCGGCTCCTGAGAAGCGTCGGGGTGTACTGATAGCTTTCAAACGCAATCTCCCTTTTGTCTGCGCTCGGAATATAGCGGACCCCACGGGCAGGTATCTGCTTCTGCAAGGCACCCTCTGGGACCAGGAGGTTACTTTTGTCTCTTATTACACGCCTCATCGTTTTCAGGATACATTTTTTTTGCAGCTTTGCACTATTGTTTTCCGACACTCCAGGGGTCTCCTCCTTGTTTTGGGGGATTCAAATGTTACTTTGGACTCCACATTGGATAGGCGCTGCGCTCGGGGGGCGGCCCCTTCTCATGACTTAGTGCTGGAGGAACGTATGCACTCTCTCTTGCGGATGGTGGGGCTAGCGGACGTCTGGAGGGAACTTCACCCAACCGAGCGCGACTTTATATTCTACTCCAATCCTCATGACAGTTTTTGTAGAATTGACCATATATTCATGCAGGTTCAGCAGCTTCCCTTGCTTCGGCGGATAACTATTCCCTCCTCACCCTGGTCGGACCGTGATCCCTTGGTACTTCTCCTTGCCCTCTCTGGGTCAGAACGGCGCCCTTTTCATTGGCGCATCAACGATTCTTTATTGACCACTCAGACTACCTGCCAACAAATAGAATTTTTTTTACGAACATACTTCACGGAAAATTCGGGATCGGTCTCTTCGGCAGTGCCCTTATGGGAGGCGCATAAGGCCACGGTGCGGAGTCATGTTATACAGCTGGCGGCGGTCCGGAAGCGAGAGCTCGGACTTTTGGAGCTTCATTCTCTCCTGGCCTCTGCGGATGCGCGTTGGAAGTCATCTCCATCTGCGGCCCATAAACACGCTCGGGACTCTCTGGCGACAGAATTAGACCTACTTGCCTCTTCGGAGGCGGAACGGGCCCTGCGTTGGACCAAACACAAATTTTATTCCTGTGCTAATAAACAGGGCCTGATGCTGGCCAGGAAACTCAATTCTGTGGGGAAACCTCATAAACCGATCCGACTGCGGCTTCCCAGAGGTGGATGTACTTCTAATCCCCAGCAGATTGTTTCCCGATTTTCGGACTTCCTTTCGTGCCTCTACACTAAACCAGATCCCTTCCCCGTGGCTCAAGCAGAGGCATTCTTTCAAGATCTCCATCTTCCTGGATTATCTGAGGCAGCACAGGTGGCCCTCAACGCCAGTGTTACCGTACCGGAAGTGCTCCAAGCTATCAAATCTTTACGGTCCACCGCGGCTCCAGGTCCTGACGGCTTCTCCGGTCTTTATTATAAGAAATTCTCAGCCTTGTTGGCGCCCTTTTTAGCTGACTATTTCAATGAGTTACGACAGGGCTCCCTGCCCTCTCCAGACGCGATTAGAGCGCATATCTCCATGATTCCTAAGACGACCGATGATGTACAGGAACCGCAAGCCTTCCGGCCCATTTCTCTTCTTAATGAAGACCTGAAGATATTGGGCAAGATTCTTAGTTCTCGTATCAATTAATATTTGCGGAGCCTGGTCCACGGGGACCAAGTGGGGTTCGTCCCTGGGAGGCAGGCAGGTGATAACGTTCGTACTGTGGTCCATCTTATACATTTTCTGCAACAGCGGAAAATCCCGGGATTTTTACTGTCCTTAGACATATATAAAGCTTTTGATTCTCTATCCTGGGAATATCTGCGTTTTTGCTGACTTGTTGGGGTTTTGGGGATTCTATTCTTTCTTGGATCCAAGCCTTGTATTCTTCTCCTTCGGCCTCCGTTAAATACGCTGGGTATTTCTCGGATCCCTTTCCTATTGGGCGAGGGACGA
The DNA here is from genome assembly GCF_062004578.1 of Staurois parvus. NCBI lineage: Eukaryota > Metazoa > Chordata > Amphibia > Anura > Ranidae > Staurois > Staurois parvus. The sequence goes on from NW_028318627.1 coordinate 374,735, forward strand.
GACAGGGCTGCCCCCTGTCCCCGGCGCTCTTTGTCCTGGCGCTTGAGCTGCTGGCTTTAGCGCTTCGGACCGATTGCAATATATCGGGGGTTTCCTACGCGGGACAGGAGTTTAAGCTGAGCCTCTTTGCAGACGATGCCCTCCTGACTCTTACTAACCCCCTGTCGCTCTCAATATTACTTTGGCTTCAGATTTGGTTTTGCGCCTACAATCTCACTTCCCTTACAAATGGGCTTCCTCTTCTCTTGAATACTTGGGCATCCGCTTGACCCCCACCTATGACTCCCTCTTTGCTGCGAATTATTACCCATTGCTCAGCTCTCTATCTTCTCTTATGCATTCCTGGCAATTTCCGCACCTGTCTTGGATAGGGCGGGTCCATTCTGTGAAAATGACCATCCTGCCGAAATTGTTATATTATTTTCGCACACTCCCAGTGCGGGTTCCCCCTCATTTTCTTCGGTTGCTTCAGGCGAAGTTTATGCGTTTTATCTGGGCCAATAAGCACCCCAGAGTATCCAGAAATACGCTCTTTGCTCATAGACTCCAGGGTGGTCTTGGGGTGCCCAATGTAACTATTATCAGGCGAGCCAGATTGCCTCGCTGTCTATGTTGCACGCTTCCTCTGACGTCCCTCTCTGGGTCTTGCTGGAACTACCTAATTGTGCCCCTATCGCACCGTCGACGCTTCTATGGCTTCCCCCTGCCCTGCGCCCTATGGCGCTGAGCCCGATGTTGCTCCATGGCTTACAAGTCTGGGACTCGGTACGTTACTCCAGTGGCCTGATGTCACCTTTCCTGCCTTTGCTCCCAATTGTTAATAATCCTCTTTTCCCGCCGGGTTTGGATCACCCAAGGGCATTCTCTTGGTGGGTGGCTAATGGTTTTTCGCAGGTGCGACACTTTTTGGTTTTTCGGTCCTTCCCCACCTGGGATTCTCTTCGGGAGTCCCGGGATGTTCCCCCGGAGGAATTTTTTTGAATACCTTCAATTGCGGCACTGGCTGCTATCGCTGTGGGGCACTTCTGCTTTCCCATACCAGAAATCTGCCTTTGAACAGCTTTGCCAGCAGCGTCCGGGCACTCCGGGCCTTATCTCCCTTCTTTATGCAGCTCTGAACAGACGCTCGTCGCATACTTCTCTTTCATATGTTGTTCAGTGGGAGCGCGACCTGGGAGTGGCTGTGGATCCGGAGGACTGGAATAAGGCCTGGTCACTCATAGCTAAATGCTCATTTAATACGACCACACTGGAGGCAGCCTATAAGGTATTGTTTCGTTGGTATTGGGTTCCGGCTCGTTTGGCCCAGGCTAACCCTGCCTATAGTGATCGATGTTTTCGGGGTTGTGGCCATCGTGGCGATGTCCTGCATATCTGGTGGTCATGCCCAAGACTGGTTTGTTTTTGGTCTCATGTGTTTGGCCTCCTTTTCACTTTGTTTCATCTCTCTATACGCCGGGATGCTCGGTATGCCTTGCTTCATTGTCCCATACCGGGCCTCTTGGCTCATCAGCAGAAGTTGGCGTCCTATTTGTTTTTATTGGCCACTAGAACAATTGCTCAGGCCTGGAAGAGTCCGTTTGTCCCTCTTCAGGGGGTGCGGGATCGTATGACTACTATGATGCTCAACGAACAGATGTCGAGTATGCGTAATGGCGTTTGGCATTGGCGTTCGGTGGTGGCGTTCTTGGACCCCTGCCCCCCCCCCTTTTTTTTTCTCTTCTCTTCCTTTTTCTGTTAGTTTTTGGGTGACAGTGGACAGCTGTCTTTAGTTGTTATAATCAGAGTTTCGTTAATGTTGTTGTACCTTATGTGCCATTGATAGCCCCTGCGTGTGCGTACCTTCTGCCTTGTTGGAGTTAGAGCACTGTTTCTCTATTATGTTTTTTCTTATCGGTGCAATTGATAGCCCCTGTGGGGGCGTGTTTTGTTGTCTCTGTTTTATACTGATTAAAATTAATAAAAACCATTGAAATATAAATTCACCTTTGGAGTTTTATTGGTTATGTGTTTTTTTTTATGTTTTTTATAAAGTCAGTGGAAAAGATAGCAATCACTATAGGTGCACATTTTGAATGGTTTGGTATAGGGGCATGCTGAGAAACAAGCCTCTTGTATGTATATGCACATTATATATGTAGCGCCTGTCTATTTACAATTATTCATTGACTTGAGGTGTGCCTGGATTTCCCCTGGGGATGTACCGCTGTATCATTTGCCATTATAGGAAAAGTGGAAGCTGAAAGGGAAGTCCCATTGGTATCTGATTCTATGTTGAAAAAGAATCTGTATGCAGGGTGTCATAGCCCAACGTTGAGCGATGGTTTGTGGTGAAAGATCTTGGAACAGTTGGCATTGATGTCCTTGGAAAGAGAGAGACCAGCTGCTCCTGGAGGCCTGAAGAAGAGCTTTCTTGGTATGAAAATAGAGCAAGCATACAATAATGTCCCGTGGAGGACCATCTTGGGTTCAGCACATAACAGCCCTATGGACCCTTTCTATCTCCAGTCTCTATAGCAGTATGAAGGGAATCAGCTCCTGAAAAATGCCGTCACTGTAGGTTGGAGATCAAGAATAGTCTCAGGAAGTCTGGGATCTTTATCTTTTAAGCTTCTCCATCCACATCTCAGTGAGGCCTGAATAGTGGATATCATGACAGAGCATCTGCCACCGGCCTACACTTTCCTGGATAATAATACAAGGAGAATCCAAGCCTTGCCAGACAGACTGCTTAACATTGCTCCAGAGCACCAACTTTAGCTGTTTGGAGATGCATCAATGGATTGTTATCCTTCCAGACCTCGAACTTGGCTCCTGTCAGGTACTCAAGGTGTTTGGTGACCATTGTCTGACATTGCCAATCCATTCATAGATTCCAAGTGGTCAGATAGGGTGTAACTAGCTTTCAGTTTACTAAATTGATGAAAAGTTTGAAATTGAAAATGCAAAACAGGGTCAGCATGGCAAACAACACGCAGATCTGAGAATACTAAACAGATTATGAAAGTTGCACAAACTTGACTGCAACCCTCTCAGTGAAGTCTCGGGTAGCCTTGGTAACACAGGCTGAAGGGGTCCGAGGCTCAAGGCTACCACACTGGAACACTCACACAGCACTTGGGTATATGATCTCCACACTAGCTGGGTCTTCTGAAGAAGCTGCATGTTATGAGACTGCTGCCCACATGCTGGTTCTGATAATGGAGGGCCTCTCATCTGGCTGCAGATCACTTGCCCAGCTACCTCTACCTCATTAGGTGTGGCCTCTCAGAGCCACTGAGGGAAGGAAGGAGAGAAATGTATCTTCCCTGAGCATGTCCAGGAACCCAAGGGGGGTTATAGGAAAGGAGCTAAAGGGACATGTGCCTGTATCTGAAAATGGTGAGTACTCACAGATGAGTTGAAATCCTGAAGCTCCCCATAGCCAGGATCTATGGAGGAGTGATGGGCAGAAAGCCATTGCTGAAAAAACTATAATACATCAATTTTTGGGGTTTGCCAAAAGGATCTAGAGATTCACCAGGGATCTATAGAGACACAGTATACAGTGCATGGTGGTGGGGGGTGTCGTGCTGTCATCAGGCTTCTCATCAGCAGAGACGGAGAGATAGGTCAGAGATGGAGCTAAATACAGGCAAAGGTGAGCTGCAACCTGAATGTATTAGATTGGCCCGGCCAATGTGTATGGCTACATCTTTCCTTTGCAACATTCGGCCAGACATTTCACATATAATATCATTAGTATATAATGAGTGTTTATTACCTGCAATAACGAAGGATTCAATGAAGGATTCAGATGCTCCATAATCCTACAAAACACCAAAATGATCAATTATTACATCAGTGGGATTTGTGTGCAATAATTTGTTTATCAATCCATCCAATAGCAGATGCAGCCCCCCCCCCCCCCTCCCCCTCCCAGATAGACTTCTGTGTTATATTTAGTTCTTGGCTTCACTTTAGTGCAGCAATGTTTGATTGTTTTGATCTGTTCAGGGTTTCCTGAGCTGAAAGTTTCATAAGTTCCACAAGCCTCTAAAAGAAGTTTCCAGATCATGGGGTTGGGAGATTCAAATGATCAGTTTAATATTTATCATGCTCCAGCCAATCCCTGGAAGGAGGCATCCAGAAGGTGGCTTAGGAGGTGATACACGTGCAGGAGCCCTGAATGAAGTGTTTTTTTCCCCTCATGGAAAGGAGATTAAAATAGAGCCTAGGGTTGGGAGATTCAAATGATCAGTTTAATATTTATCATGCCCCAGCCAATCCCTATCAAGAGGCATGCAGAAGGTGGCTGGGGAGGTGATACACGTGCAGGAGCCCTGAATGAAGTGTTTTTTTCCCTCAAGGAATGGAGATTCAAGCCTGGGGTTGGGGGATTCAAATGATCAGTTTAATGTTTATCATGCCCCAGCCAATCCCTGGAAGGAGGCATCCAGAAGGTGCTTGGGGAGGTGATACATGTGCAGGAGCCCTGAATGGAGAGGATCTACCTTTGAATGTTGGGGGGCAGACAGCTCCTAGGACACTGTGAGTAAAGGTCTTGCTGCGGACTAGTCGAGCAAGTGTCAGGAGTGGATTTATGGACTGCTTCGGTAGGGGCTTAGATGTCCTGGCCCTTTACCTGCTACCTCCAGAAAGCTGCTACTGGAAGTTTAGAGAGAAGTGTGTCCTCCTATTGCTGTTGCTGATCATTTGGGAGTATCATGTGACTAAACCCCTCTCCTGTTAAAGGTCTTCAGCAATAAATACAAAAAAGACATCCCCCTAGCCTACCCTTTCTCAACCCGCGTTCCCAGGCACCCTGGTGTGTCTTCAGGCTTCTTCAGGGGTGCCTTGGCAAAATGCCCAAAAATTGTATAGAAGCCAGCAGGTGGCTCAATCCTGCCTTTTAGTACACAAAGCCATGGGTCCTCATTGTGCACTTTTATGACCTTCTATCTGCCTACATCCTAACAACCAATGACATCATCAGTTGATAAGGAGGACATGGGGTGCATGCACATCGTCCTTGTTTGCCCCCCTCCGTCAGCACTGGGGTCACATTAGCAGAGTGAAGGACAGACTCACTGGAATACTCGTCAGTACCGGTGGGCAAAGGTGTATTTGCCATGGAAGAATAAATCACCTCTAACATTCGCTGTACTGGATGGATGTAGAATCGTTTTTTATATTTTAAAATGGGGTTCCTTGAGATTTATGTAGAATTGTAAAGGTTGCCTTGATTGAGAAACACTGCCCTAGCCTGAGCCTAGATTGTCGGTGTGCCTAGGCCTGAGCGTGGGTGACTGGCAGCCTCTGTACTATGGGAGGACCTGTCTATTTCCAGCATTCCCTCCTATGGTGAGCACCACACAATGCTTCAGTGTTTGGTGGAGGATGGAGAGCTTCTCTGGAGGACTCTAATGGTGGGATCTCTGCACACCTCATGGGAGAGGAGGAGTGGTGTCACCCCACTTCAGGAACAGGTCCAGGAGATCTTACAAATGGAGAAGTATTTGCTCTGAGGAAGAAATCTACAAAGTGTCACCCAGAGACAATAATCTGATTTAAAAAAAAATGTACACCACTTTAATTCTGATCCAGCAATCCAGATGTGAGGTTGTGCCGGGCTGCAGATTATCAGGATTTCAGGGTGTGCGAGTGTTTATTTACTGGCTGATTTTAATGAGACAACCGGTGTATTGGGTGCACTCTGCACATCGCCCCTCCTCACGTCACAATCCCCATCGCTCATTTTATCAGATTTTACAGCTCAGGAAAAGTATCCTGCGTTCCCTGTGAGCCAGGGAGGGGAGGGGGGGGGTCGGGGTCGGGGGGGACCTGAGCAATGTACCGAAATGAGAAGGAGAACTGTCTGTAATGCTGCACAGCAACCAATCAGGTTCAGTCTTTTTTTATTTAATGCCTTCTCTTCTAAAGGTTTGAATCTGATTACTTACTGCTGTGTAACACAGACAGTTCACATTACAGAGAGGCCCAGTGAAGACCACATCAATGCAGGCCATTAGAAGCCACCAGAAGAGAAGGAAGGAGCACAGACAATACACATTATTCTGGGACCCCTGACACTGATGGGCAGCTTACCTGCCCCCCATCTCCTGTCCTGTGTACCCTGCCCCCCATCTCCCGTCCCGTATACCCTGCCCCCCCATCTCCTGTCCCGTATACCCTGCCCCCCATCTCCCGTCCCGTATACCCTGCCCCCCATCTCCTGTCCTGTATATTCTGCCCCCCATCTCCCGTCCCGTATATTCTGCCCCCCATCTCCTGTCCTGTATATCCTGCCCCCCATCTCCCGTCCCGTATATCCTTCCCCCCATCTCCTGTCCCGTATACCCTGCCCCCCATCTCCTGTCCCATATGTCCTCCCCCCCATCTCCCATCCCATATATCCTCCCCCCCATCTCCCGTCCCGTATATCCTGCCCCCCATCTCCCGTCCTGTATACCCTGCCCCCCATCTCCTGTCTCGTATACCCTGCCCCCCCATCTCCCGTCCCGTATATCCTGCCCCCCATCTCCTGTCCCATATATCCTCCCCCCCATCTCCCGTCCCATATATCCTCCCCCCCATCTCCCGTCCCATATATCCTGCCCCCCATCTCCCGTCCTGTATACCCTGCCCCCCATCTCCTGTCTCGTATACCCTGCCCCCCCATCTCCCGTCCCGTATATCCTGCCCCCATCTCCTGTCCTGTATATTCTGCCCCCCATCTCCTGTCCCGTATATCCTCCCCCCTCATCTCCCGTCCCATATATCCTCCCCCCCATCTCCCGTCCCGTATATCCTGCCCCCCCCATCTCCCGTCCCGTATACTCTGCCCCCCATCTCCCGTCCCGTATATCCTGCCCCCCCATCTCCCGTCCCGTATACCCTGCCCCCCATCTCCCGTCCCGTATATCCTGCCCCCCCCATCTCCCGTCCTGTATATCCTGCCCCCATCTCCCGTCCTGTATATCCTGCCCCCATCTCCCGTCCCGTATATCCTGCCCCCCATCTCCTGTCCCGTATATCCTGCCCCCCCATCTCCCGTCCCGTATATCCTGCCCCCCCATCTCCCATCCAGTATATCCTGCCCCCCATGTCCCGTCCCGTATATCCTGCCCCCATCTCCTGTCCCATATATCCTCCCCCCCATCTCCTGTCCTGTATACCCCCCCATCTCCTGTCCCGTATACCCTGCCCCACATCTCCTGTCCCGTATATCCCGCCCCCCCATCTCCTGTCCCGTATATCCCGCCCCCCATCTCCTGTCCTGTATATCCCGCCCCCCATCTCCTGTCCTATATATCCTGCCCCCCATCTCCTGTCCTGTATATCCCGCCCCCCATCTCCTGTCCCGTATATCCCGCCCCCCCATCTCCTGTCCCGTATATCCTGCCCCCATCTCCTGTCCCGTATATCCCGCCCCCCCCATCTCCTGTCCCGTATATCCCGCCCCCCATCTCCTGTCCTGTATATCCCGCCCCCCATCTCCTGTCCTGTATATCCCACCCCCCATCTCCTATCCTGTATATCCTGCCCCCATCCCCTGTCCTGTATATACACTAGGTGGATCTAGATCCCTGATGGTTAGACAGGAGCTCTTAGCAGCTCAGGTGTGATAGCCAGAGGGGTCAGAATTTGGTTAGGACTGAGAGACACAGCAGACCAGCCCCTCTGGAGTCTCCCCCTGCTCTGAGGTTTTCGGAGGAGGGCTTTGGAGGCAATGGGAGGATTTGAGGAGTTATTTGTCACACCTTTGAGGGATCTCAGCCAATCCCCAGCAGGTTGCTTGGCAGGGGGCCGGACTCCCTAAAAGGGTGTTGGAACCTGCTCAGTAGCAGGAGAGGAGTGGGAATGAGGAGATGAGTGTTGGAGTGGAAGCCAGGAAGATGTGAGGCTGGAGGAAGAAGGCTACCAGGAGGCCTGCTGGGATGGGGCCAGCCTGCAAGCCTGGAGTCATAGAGAACTCTCTGGTCCCCTGGGAAAGGATCACATGTGCACTTTGGTGGGAAACCCTATTTAAAGGGATCAGAAGCCTAATCCCCTGCTCATAAAAGGAAAGACAACCTACAGACTGTTGGGTGGAAGAGGAGTTCAACTGTGGTCTGGGGTACTACAACTGGAGATGCTGGCTAGCACTGTGTGGGTCTTAAAGGAGAAGCTGTGAATAGTTCAGGAAGTTTGTCCTCAGGATTTTGATTCCTTTGGGAATCCTATATACTCCTTTTTTAATAAAAAAAAAAACAAAAAACAAAAGTCCTGATTTTCTGACTGAGGATGAACACTGTGTGAGAAGTGCTAATGGACTGCCTTTGCAGTACTATAGGGGGACCCCAATTTAACTTCAATTCAGGGGGGTAATGCTACATTAGAAAAATGGTCCACCAGGACAAGATGGCCCTAGATGGTGGTAGTTCAGCCATAAAATCTACTGATAGAATCTTCCTATCAGAGACTGGAAGGGACCTAATAAACCTCAGGTCTTGCTCCTGTTGCTCTTGTTACAAATACAAGAGGTGCAAAAACTCACATAATCACCACAGTCCTTGTCCATGTCAGGCCACCAGAACAGCAATTGCACCAGATCCATAGTTTTGTGGATCCCAAAATGCCCCACCAAGGGATAATACAGCCCCAGAACACTTGGCCACTCTCTGGCACAAATATCTTGTCTCCAGACCACAATAAACCTTCTTTTGCAGACAGTCACTCCAGGTGGAGAGGGAATTCCCAATGAAGCCTGCTTGATTTATGACAGGACATCAACTTCCATCAGCAAATGTTCCCTGCAGATAGCACAGTATTAGAAGTAGGTGGATCTTTAGTATCATCAGACATTCAGGACAGGGCCTCAGGTTTGACATTTTTTGATCCTGGCCTGTAAGATATGTGAAACATGAAAAAAAAAAGTGTCCACCTGGCCTGATGTGGTTTCAGACGCTTAGCTGTCTTCAAATATTCACTATTTTTGTGATCTGTGTAGCTGAAGATGGATGTGCTGCCCACTCCAGGTGGTATCTCCACTCCTCCAGAGCAGATTTGATTGTGAGCAGTTCACTATCTCCTACATCATAATTTATCTCAGCAGAGGACAGTTTACAAGAGTGACCCGCCTCTGGGTTGAAGGCCCTGACATTGTGACATAACCGCCCCCACTGCGTTTTCAGATGCATCTACTTCCAAGACAACAGGTAAGGCAGGATCCGGGTGGCTCAGAATGAGTGCTGGTAAGTGATGAGCCCAGGTTAAGATTTGCCTCAATGTAGTGATATGGCGAACCCCACTTTGGTCACCTCTAATGAAAAGGTGTGAGATTGTAGTGCAAATTATAGTTCACATGTGTTGCGGAATGCTCAGAACTTGCAACAATCACCAGACAATAGGCATAGGAACTGTGAAGGGAGTCACTTTGGGTGGGGGGCCCATGGAACACAGCTCACTTTGGACAGGTGGGGTGACCCCTGTCTCAGCTCCCCATATCCCTCTTATGTGTCTGTTAGGGGTACAGGGGGATCTGTTCTAATATTGGGGTGGGGGGTTGTGGATTGTTTGGTGTTATGTGGTTGCATCCCATTGTTCTATTGTGTGTCTGGCTTGGGAGCAAACTATTATGGGATGTATGTGTTTGTGTGTATTAGCTTAGTGGAGGGTGTCGCCAGCAGCCCTCCCTCCTGATGGGACTGTCTGCTGGTGTGAATTTTGAATACCTGTGTGTCTCTTGTTACTAAATGTAGATTGCCCCGCCCTGTGTCATTATGCAGGGAGGGGGGATTGCCCCGCCCTGTGTCATTATGCAGGGAGGGGGGATTGCCCCGCCCTGTGTCATTATGCAGGGAGGGGGGATTGCCCCGCCCTGTGTCATTATGCAGGGAGGGGGGATTGTCCCCTGAGTGTATATATCTTGTATTTGTGTAAAAATAAACTAGTCTTCTCTGATTTACTTCAACACTGGTGTCGTCTTGTATGGTCGGCTGTGGTGTCTGTTGTCGGTGTTTGGACGGGGAAGCAGTATTCTAACGGAAGTACTCAAGCACAGTCTGGGTCGGTTCCGTTACAGGAACTCTGGGCTCCAGAGGCAGCATCACAACGGTAGTTGAAGACATGGGGGGAGGTCTGGAGGCAATTCTCAAGTCGGGTGTACCAGCAAATATCATCCAGGGGAGAAGCCCCTCTCTCAGGCTCTGATATGGCCTTATGGCACTGTCATGTACCTGGTGATGGACCTTGATGTGGAGAGGTAGGCGTTCTCTTACACCTCCTGCTCAGTACCCCTGGTAAGGTAACAGGAGGCAGGAGAGCCCAGAGAGGCATGAGTTCTGCGATGTCCGAGGTGGATGAGTTGTCCGTGTGTACGTGGATGCAGGCTGGACTGTGGATGCTGAACGGCAGAGATGGCGGGCTGGCAGGTCACTGAGAGTCACACAGCAGGCACTTGGGAGGCTGCAGATGGCTGACTACAGATGACAGCCACAGGCTCAGGGTGTACAGCAGGGTCAGGGTGTACAGCAGGCTCAGGGTGTACAGCAGGCTCAGGGTGTACAGCAGGCTCAGGGTGTACAGCAGGCTCAGGGTGTACAGCAGGCTCAGGGTGTACAGCAGGGTCAGGCAAGCCGGGTCAGGAGCAAAACAGCAAGAAGAAGAATTGTCAAAGTCCAGACCAGAGTCAGCAATGGTGAGGCAGGTAGGTAGAGGGAACTGGCGGAGATGTGGTCCAGAGGTTGGTACGGGTAGAGGTCAGATGTGGTCAAGGTGGATCAGGTTGGCAACAGAAGATCAGATACAGAACGGATAGCAGATGTGCAGGAATTGTGTTGAGACAATAGTGTAATGCAAAGTCCTCGTGCCTCAGTGCTGTTCAACCCCTCGCCAACCAGGCACTCCCCCCCACCCCCTCCTGTCCAGGCCAATTTTCAACTTTCAGCGCTGTCGCACTTTGACTATTGCGCGGTCATGCAACACTGCACCCATATGAAACTTTTATCATTTTTTTTAGACAGATAGAGCTTTTTTTTGGTGGTATTTCATCGCCACCGGGGGGGGGGGGGGTTTGTATTTTTTTCAAAACAAATGAAAAAGAACAAAATTTTTGAAACAAAATAATTTGTTTTCTAATGCAGGCCATAGATGGGGAGAAAAACTGCAGATTTTTCTTTTAAAAAACGAAAAATCGGTTGTTCAAGTGGCCGACGTTACCATCAATGGTAAAAAAAATCGGTCGATTTTCTACCCGTCTAGAGCCGGCAAAAAGTGTCCCTGCAGAGAGCTCTGCTATTTCTTTGACAGTTCTCTGACAGTTCCTTGACATTTATAGAAGTTGCAACAATGTATCTATTTGTTTCCATTTAGGATACAGATGTTTTTATTCGGAAACAAATAGATACAATGTTTCAACCGCTGTAAATGTCAAGGAACTGTCAGAGAACTGTCAGAAATAGCGGAGCTCTCTGCAGAGAAACTTTATGCTGGACTGGAATTCTTCTTATTTTCATCCTACTTCTTCTTCTTCTTCTTCATCCTCATCCTCATCCTCTTCTTCTTCTTCTTCTTCATCCTCATCTTCTTCTTCATCCTCATCCTCATCCTCTTCTTCTTCTTCTTCTTCTTCATCCTCATCCTCTTCTTCTTCTTCTTCCTCATCCTCATCCTCTTCTTCATCCTCATCCTCTTCTTCTTCATCATCATCCTCTTCTTCTTCATCCTCTTCTTCTTCCTCTTCTTCTTCTTCATCCTCTTCTTCATCGTCTTCCTCTTCTTCTTTTTCTTCTTTTTGTCTTCCTCTTGCAGGTCACTGCTCATGCGCAGATATTTTATCGGTAAAAAATCGGCCGATTTGCCCACTAATTGCCGCGAAAATCGGCCGATCGGCAAAATCGGCCTATTTTTTTCCAACTTTACCGAAAAACAAAAACGGCCAAAATACCGAAAAACGGCCGACCAAATCGCCCACTAACGATCCGAAAATCGGCCGATTTTATTTTCGGCCGAAAAATCGGCCGATTTTCGACCCGTCTATGGCCTGCATTAGTTTCTGTTAACAGGTAATTTTTCTCCTTCACTGATTTGCACTAATAGGCTGCACTGATGGGCACTGACGAGGCGGCACTGATAGGCAGCACCGATGGAAATCAGTAGGTGGCACTGATGGTCACTGATAGGCAGCACTGATGGGCACTGACTAGCAGCACTGATAGAAACCAATAGGTGGCACTGATAGGCAGCACTGATGGGCACTAACTGGCGGCACTGATGGACACTGACTGGTGGCACTGATTGACACTGACTGGTGACACTGATAGACACTGACTGGTGGCACTGATGATCACTGCTAGGCGGCAGTGATGGAAACGAATAGGTGGCACTGATGGTCACTGATAGCACTGATGAACACTGACTGGCAGCACTGATAGACACTGACTGGTGGCACTGATGCTCACTGATAGGCGGCATTGATGGAAACCAATAGGTGGCACTGATGGTCACTGATAGCACTGATGGGCACTGACTGGTGGCACTGATGGACAATGATTAGTGGCACTGATGGACAATGACTGGTGGCACTGATGGACAATGACTGGTGGCACTGATGGACAATGACTGGTGGCACTGATGGACAATGACTGTCGGCACTGATGGACAATGACTGGCGGCACTGATGGACACTTGAGTGGCAGCACTGATGGACACTGTTGGGACTGCACTGATGGACACTGTCGGGGCTTGGGGGCTGCACTGAACTGCCTTTGATTTTTTAAATATACTTGCCGATTACCGGCTCTCCTCTTTCCTCGTGCAGTGACAGTGCGAGGAAAGTGCAGCCGATGACCGGTAACTGTATATACATTGTGATCAGCTGTGTCATTGCACACAGCTGATCACATCGAAAAAGGGCTCTTTGATTGGCCCTTTACCATGTCATGTGATTAGGTGTGTCCGACGGACACATCGATCACAGAGCTTGCCCAATGCGCTCCCCAGGGGGCGCGTGGGAGCCGCAGTTCTGGAGGATGTCATATAGACATGTCCATAGATAGAGGATGAGTAGCAGCCTGGGGATGAGTCAGCCTGTGAGTGAGACAGGAGTTCACCTCAGGACAGGTGTGCTGTGGTATGGCTGGGTATGGTGACCAAGGCAACCCTTAAGTATGACAGAGCCTGGGGAGCAGAGAAGCGGGGCCGTGGATAAGGGGGTACCACCAGTCTTCCTCTACGTAGCCCAGGCCATCAGGGGGTCCAAGGCAGCTACGTAGGTGAATCGGATGTGGGCAGGGAGGGTGATCGGCACAGTGGGGAGGGTTCAATTCCTGAAACCGATCCTCTGTATGACTTTCCCTACAGCAGCTGCAAGCCGGCTTCTTCTCCTCTCCCTTCTGTTAGCTTTCAGCTGCTACAGAGAGAGCAATACAGGGGATGAGTTCCAGTAACTGGCCCCTGCCGCACCCATCACCTTCCCTGTGCACCATATGTTTCCAACTGCTGCCCGGGACCCCCTCTGTGCCCCGCCCCCGCAGTGCTTCCAGCTTCCCTCCTCTCCTTCCCTCTGGCAGCTGCAAGCACACAATAGGATTCCTCAGGATGGAGAGTCCAAGGGTCCTGTAAATATGTCACATTTATCAGCCCCTTCCTTTCCTGAATTAATACAATAAGTGAAAGGGCCACCTACAGGCAGGTGCTGGAAAGGAGGATCTCTACTGCACCATTGTCTTTTAGGAGGGGCATCCTGAGCAGCAGGGAAGGAGCCAGCTCAGCAAAAGGCCTGAAGGTAGCCACCAACCCACCAAGCTGACATTGTGGACAGTGTGGGTACTCCTAGACCCCCTGGGCTGGATAATGGGAGAGGGCAGTCAGGTGGAAAACCCAACAGAGTTCTACTCCGGGACTGCTGTGACGGCAGCTTCTGGGCCCCCTTACCCTGGGAATACCCTCAGGACAGCTGGGTGAAGAGGAGGATTCATCTGAGGATGGAGGAGGTACACCTCCGGGAGAGCTGGAGGGCTCCTAAATGAGAGACTATTGTGGTCTGCAAATCTGAACATAGTTGGTCCTCCAGTTCACAGTTCCCTTGGGCACCCCATACACCCCTCAACCCCATCCAAGTTATCAACCCCAAAACCAAGCTCAAGCACTGTTTGCTGACTCCAGTGTGCAAAGTGTGGAGGAAAATGCGTGTTGCCTGGCTGTGCAGGACTATAGGGGGACCCAAAACGTCAGCGGCTCCTAAAGGGTAGTGCTGCAGTAACAATAGAAGTGGAACTTACATGGGAAGCGTCCAGTGAGGAGGAAGAACCTCCCATTTTCTGAGCGTTTTCTGCGTCCGGTAATGAGACGCGCAGCGATAATGTGCTCCCGCCTTGTAATAGAAGATGATGAGGATTTTTCTGCACAACCCTTTGCTGATCTGTGAAAAAAAATAAATATAAATATTCAAATATTTCTACAGGAAACGTAACGGAAAAGTACAACAGAATTTATTTATTTGGTATTTTAATATAAATCGATATATTAGATGTTTTATTATCTATATATGTATATACATTCTCTATTATTACATGACAGGGGATCCCCTCCAGTCCTCAGTACTTACCTGCCTCCTCCTTGTAGTGTATGGGGATCCCCTCCAGTCCTCAGTACTTACCTGTCCTTGTAGTGTATGAGGATCCCCTCCAGTCCTCAGTACTTACCTGCCTCCTCCTTGTAGTGTATGGGGATCCCCTCCAGTCCTCAGTACTTACCTGTCCTTGTAGTGTATGAGGATCCCCTCCAGTCCTCAGTACTTACCTGCCCCCTCCTTGTAGTGTATGAGGATCCCCCTCCAGTCCTCAGTACTTACCTGCCCCCTCCTTATAGTGTATGAGGATCCCCTCCAGTCCTCAGTACTTACCTGCCTCCTCCTTGTAGCGTATGAGGATCCCCTCCAATCCTCGGTACTTACCTGCCCCCTCCTTGTAGCGTATGAGGATCCCCTCCAGTCCTCGGTACTTACCTGCCTCCACCTTGTAGCGTATGAGGATCCCCTCCAATCCTCAGTACTTACCTGCCTCCTCCTTGTAACGTATGAGGATCCCCTCCAATCCTCAGTACTTACCTGCCTCCTCCTTGTAGCGTATGAGGATCCCCTCCAGTCCTCAGTACTTACCTGCCTCCTCCCTGTAGCGTATGAGGATCCCCCTCCAGTCCTCAGTACTTACCTGCCTCCTCCTTGTAGCGTATGAGGATCTCCCTCCAGTCCTCGGTACTTACCTGCCTCCTCCTTGTAGCGTATGAGGATCTCCCTCCAGTCCTCAGTACTTACCTGCCCCCTCCTTGTAGTGTATGAGGATCCCCTCCAGTCCTCAGTACTTACCTGCCCCCTCCTTGTAGTGTATGAGGATCCCCCTCCAGTCCTCAGTACTTACCTTCCTCCTCCTTGTAGTGTATGAGGATCCCCCTCCAGTCCTCAGTACTTACCTGCCTTCTCCTTGTAGTGTATGAGGATCCCCTCCAGTCCTCAGTACTTACCTGCCCCCTCCTTGTAGTATATATGAGTAGTCCTTACCCCAGTACCTACCTTTCTGCTCCTTGAAGTATATGGTGACGTATCCCTGGCTGCAGTCGGTATCGGGAATCTAACATTCTCCTCCGTTAGACTCGTTGGGATTTTGGAAATACAGCAGAAGGGTTTTCTTTCGTTTTTTCAGCTCCTCGATCCCCTGATCCCACTGAAGTAGTACGAGATACAGGTTGGGTTTGCCCTCCATTCTGTGTTCCTCTGAGAGGGTGACGGTCTATGGCAGTGACATGGAGATGTCTGTGTTGGGTGTGGAGCAGAAAATGGCTCTCGGCTGACTTTCACTTTCTGTTTCTCAGTTTTTAGTTTCTCCTCCTCTTCTCTCCTTACATTCTGCCCAACCACCAAATTGGATCGTTTACAAGTATTGACAGATATGGAGGATTTCTTCAGGAGACTAATGCAGGCCATAGAGTGGTCGAAAATCGGCCGATTTTCAGATCGTTAGTGGGCTATTTGTTCGGCCGTTTTTCAGTATTTTGGCAGATTTTGTTATCGGTAAAGTTGGAAAAAAAACGGCCGATTTTGCCGATCGGCCGATTTTCGCGGCAATGATGGGCAAATCGGCCGATTTTTTACCGATAAAAAAATCTGCGCATGAGCCGTGACCTGCAAGAGGAAGACAAAAAGAAGAAAAAGAAGAAGAGGAAGAGGAAGAAGAAGATGAGGATGAAGAAGAAGATGAGGATGAGGATGAAGAAGAAGAGGAAGAAGAAGAAGAGGATGATGATGATGAAAAAGAAGAGGATGATGGCGAAGAAGAAGAAGACGAGGATGAGGATGAAAAAGAAGAATAAGAGGATGATGATGATGATGAAGTAGAAGAAGAAGAGGATGAGGATGAAGAAGATGTAGAAGAAGAAGAGGATGAGGATGAAGAAGATGTAGAAGAAGAAGATGATGAGGATGAAGAAGATGTAGAAGAAGAAGATGATGATGAAGAAGAAGAAGAAGAAGAAGAAGAGGATGAGGATGAAGAAGAAGAAGAAGAGGATGATGATGATGAAGTAGAAGTAGAATAAGAGGATGAGGATGATGAAGTAGAAGAAGAAGAAGAAGAGGATGAGGATGAAGAAGAAGAAGAAGAGGAGGATGAGGATGAAGAAGGAGGATGAGGATGAAGAAGATGTAGAAGAAGAAGAAGAAGAAGAAGAGGATGAGGATGATGATGAAGAAGAGGATGATGATGAAGAAGAAGAAGAAGATGAGGATGATGAAGAAGAAGAGGATGATGAAGAAGAAGAAGAAGAAAAGGATGATGATGATGATGATGATGATGATGATGAAGAAGAAGAAGAGGATGATGAAGAAGAGGATGATGAGGATGAGGAAGAAGTAGTAGAAGAAGAAGAGGATAATGATGATGAAGAAGAAGAGGATGATGATGATGATGATGATGATGATGAAGAAGAAGAGGATGATGATGAAGAAGAAGGATGAAAAATAAGAGGAATTCCAGGCCGGCAAAAAGTGTCCCTGTAGAGAGCTCCACTATTTCTTTGACAGTTCCTTGACATTTACAGCGGTTGCAACAATGTATCTATTTGTTTCCGAATAAAAACATCTGTATCCTAAATGGATACAAATAGATACATTGTTGCAATCGCTGTAAATGTCAAGGAACTGTCAAAGAAATAGCGGAGCTCTCTGCAGGGACACTTTTTGCCGGCTATAGACGGGATGAAAATCGGCCGATTTTTTTTTTACCATTGATGGTTACGTCGGCCGCTTGAACGACCGATTTTTCATTTTTTAAAAGAAAAATTGGCCGATTTTCGACCCGTCTATGGCCTGCATAAGGCTCAAAGAATATTTCCACAGTAATGAAAGGAATCCTAGAACAATGGAGTGCTACACAAAGAAAGAGAACAGCTGCTTCACACCCCCCACAAGGACGCAACCCCAAACTGGACACCTATATTGATAGCTTCAGACTGCGAGCCACATCCCTGATATCCACCCAGCAAAAGAAAATTCTGTACAATCTTTCACCACTGGAGTGAAGGGCGATACACGATGTGCGCAATAATCAGGCCATCACCATCAAACCAGCGGACAAAGGGGGAGCAGTTGTTGTAGTATCCCTGTATAGTAATCTATGGATGTGGTATCCCTGTATAGTAATCTATGGATGTAGTATCCCTGTATAGTAATCTATGGATGTAGTATCCCTGTATAGTAATCTATGGATGTAGTATCCCTGTATAGTAATCTATGGATGTAGTATCCCTGTATAGTAATATATGGGTGTAGTATCCCTGTATAGTAATGTATGGATGTAGTATCCCCGTATAGTAATATATGGATGTAGTATCCCTGTATAGTAATCTATGGATGTAGTATCCCCGTATAGTAATCTATGGATGTAGTATCCCTGTATAGTAATCTATGGATGTAGTATCCCTGTATAGTAATGTATGGATGTAGTATCCCCGTATAGTAATATATGGATGTAGTATCCCTGTATAGTAATATATGGATGTAGTATCCCTGTATAATAATCTATGGATGTAGTATCCCCGTATAGTAATATATGGATGTAGTATCCCTGTATAGTAATCTATGGATGTAGTATCCCCGTATAGTAATCTATGGATGTAGTATCCCTGTATAGTAATGTATGGGTGTAGTATCCCTGTATAGTAATGTATGGATGTAGTATCCCCGTATAGTAATATATGGATGTAGTATCCCTGTATAGTAATCTATGGATGTAGTATCCCCGTATAGTAATCTATGGATGTAGTATCCCTGTATAGTAATGTATGGATGTAGTATCCCCGTATAGTAATATATGGATGTAGTATCCCTGTATAGTAATATATGGATGTAGTATCCCTGTATAATAATCTATGGATGTAGTATCCCTGTATAGTAATGTATGGATGTAGTATCCCCGTATAGTAATGTATGGATGTAGTATCCCCGTATAGTAATATATGGATGTAGTATCCCTGTATAGTAATATATGGATGTAGTATCCCTGTATAATAATCTATGGATGTAGTATCCCTGTATAGTAATATATGGATGTAGTATCCCTGTATAGTAATATATGGATGTAGTATCCCTGTATAGTAATCTATGGATGTAGTATCCCTGTATAGTAATATATGGGTGTAGTATCCCCGTATAGTAATATATGGATGTAGTATCCCCGTATAGTAATATATGGATGTAGTATCCCCGTATAGTAATATATGGATGTAGTATCCCCGTATAGTAATATATGGATGTAGTATCCCCGTATAGTAATATATGGATGTAGTATCCCCGTATAGTAATATATGGATGTAGTATCCCCGTATAGTAATATATGGATGTAGTATCCCCGTAAAGTAATATATGGATGTAGTATCCCTGTATAGTAATATATGGATGTAGTATCCCTGTATAGTAATATATGGATGTAGTATCCCTGTATAGTAATCTATGGATGTAGTATCCCTGTATAGTAATATATGGATGTAGTATCCCCGTATAGTAATATATGGGTGTAGTATCCCTGTATAGTAATCTATGGATGTAGTATCCCTGTATAGTAATCTATGGATGTAGTATCCCTGTATAGTAATCTATGGATGTAGTATCCCCGTATAGTAATCTATGGATGTAGTATCCCCGTATAGTAATCTATGGATGTAGTATCCCTGTATAGTAATATATGGATGTAGTATCCCCGTATAGTAATATATGGATGTAGTATCCCTGTATAGTAATATATGGATGTAGTATCCCTGTATAGTAATATATGGATATAGTATCCCCGTATAGTAATATATGGATGTAGTATCCCTGTATAGTAATATATGGATATAGTATCCCTGTATAGTAATCTATGGATGTAGTATCCCTGTATAGTAATCTATGGATGTAGTATCCCTGTATAGTAATATATGGATGTAGTATCCCTGTATAGTAATATATGGATGTAGTATTCCTGTATAGTAATATATGGATGTAGTATCCCTGTATAGTAATCTATGGATGTAGTATCCCCGTATAGTAATATATGGATGTAGTATCCCTGTATAGTAATATATGGATGTAGTATCCCCGTATAGTAATATATGGATGTAGTATCCCTGTATAGTAATATATGGATATAGTATCCCTGTATAGTAATCTATGGATGTAGTATCCCCGTATAGTAATATATGGATGTAGTATCCCCGTATAGTAATCTATGGATGTGGTATCCCTGTATAGTAATATATGGATGTAGTATCCCTGTATAGTAATCTATGGATGTAGTATCCCTGTATAGTAATATATGGATATAGTATCCCTGTATAGTAATATATGGATGTAGTATCCCTGTATAGTAATCTATGGATGTAGTATCCCTGTATAGTAATATATGGATGTAGTATCCCTGTATAGTAATATATGGATATAGTATCCCTGTATAGTAATCTATGGATGTAGTATCCCCGTATAGTAATATATGGATGTAGTATCCCCGTATAGTAATATATGGATGTAGTATCCCCGTATAGTAATATATGGATGTAGTATCCCCGTATAGTAATATATGGATGTAGTATCCCTGTATAGTAATCTATGGATGTAGTATCCCTGTATAGTAATATATGGATATAGTATCCCTGTATAGTAATATATGGATGTAGTATCCCTGTATAGTAATCTATGGATGTAGTATCCCTGTATAGTAATATATGGATGTAGTATCCCTGTATAGTAATATATGGATATAGTATCCCTGTATAGTAATCTATGGATGTAGTATCCCCGTATAGTAATATATGGATGTAGTATCCCCGTATAGTAATCTATGGATGTGGTATCCCTGTATAGTAATCTATGGATGTAGTATCCCTGTATAGTAATCTATGGATGTAGTATCCCTGTATAGTAATCTATGGATGTAGTATCCCTGTATAGTAATCTATGGATGTAGTATCCCTGTATAGTAATCTATGGATGTAGTATCCCTGTATAGTAATATATGGATGTAGTATCCCCGTATAGTAATCTATGGATGTGGTATCCCTGTATAGTAATCTATGGATGTAGTATCCCTGTATAGTAATATATGGATGTAGTATCCCTGTATAGTAATATATGGGTGTAGTATCCCTGTATAGTAATATATGGATGTAGTATCCCTGTATAGTAATCTATGGATGTAGTATCCCTGTATAGTAATATATGGATGTAGTATCCCTGTATAGTAATATATGGGTGTAGTATCCCTGTATAGTAATATATGGATGTAGTATCCCTGTATAGTAATCTATGGATGTAGTATCCCTGTATAGTAATGTATGGATGTAGTATCCCTGTATAGTAATATATGGATGTAGTATTCCTGTATAGTAATCTATGGATGTAGTATCCCTGTATAGTAATCTATGGATGTAGTATCCCTGTATAGTAATCTATGGATGTAGTATCCCTGTATAGTAATCTATGGATGTAGTATCCCTGTATAGTAATCTATGGATGTAGTATCCCTGTATAGTAATATATGGGTGTAGTATCCCTGTATAGTAATATATGGATGTAGTATCCCTGTATAGTAATCTATGGATGTAGTATCCCTGTATAGTAATCTATGGATGTAGTATCCCTGTATAGTAATCTATGGATGTAGTATCCCTGTATAGTAATATATGGATGTAGTATCTCTGTATAGTAATATATGGATGTAGTATCCCTGTATAGTAATATATGGATGTGGTATCCCTGTATAGTAATATATGGATGTAGTATCCCTGTATAGTAATATCCTTCACAAGGATGGATGAGCTGCATGTCACAGATCCTCATCATCCTCACCAGACCACAAATACACGGCTGAGGATGTTACACGGCTCATTGAATTCATTTTTACACACAACTACTTTGCCTTCAATAAAGACATCTATCTCCAATGTCTGGGCACTGCGATGGGAAGTACAATGGCCCCCAATATGCCCATGTATGTATGGCTGACCTGGAGGAACAATTCCTGACCAGCACGGAACAAAAACCATCCAGATACTATCACTATATTGATGATATTTTCATCATATGGACAGAAGGTGAAGAAAACCTAAAACAATTTTACTCATTGATCAACACTTCTCATCCATCAATCAAACTAAAAATGGAATCCTCAAACACACGTCACCTTCCTAGACACCCCAGTATACATCAGGGATGATACGCTTCACACCTCAATATACAGGGAACCCACCGACAGATGCCACTACCTCCACAGTTCCAGCTTCCACCCCCAACACAGGAAACATGCCGTCATACACAGTCAGGCCATTAGATACCACCGAGTATGTTCTGACCCAACACATGAAACGTGCCATCATACACAGTCAGGCCATGAGATACCACCAAGTATGTTCTGACCAACACACGAAACGTGCCATCATACACAGTCAGGCCATGAGATACCACCGAGTATGTTCTGACCCAACACACGAAACGTGCCATCATACACAGTCAGGCCATTAGATACCACCGAATATGTTCTGACCCAACACAGGAAACGTGCCATCATACACAGTCCGGTCATTGGATACCACCAAATATGTTCTGACCCAACACAGGAAACGTGCTATCATACACAGTCAGGCCATTAGATACCACCGAATATGTTCTGACCCAACACAGGAAACGTGCCATCATACACAGTCAGGCCATTAGATACCACCGAATATGTTCTGACCCAACACAGGAAACGTGCCATCATACACAGTCAGGCCATTAGATACCACTGAATATGTTCTGACCCAAGAGACAGAGATACACATCTCGGGACACTAGCAGACTCCTTCCAGGTTACAAGGACAAAACTATCAACACCGGCATAAACACAGCCCTGAGAACCCGAAGAGAAAATCTGCTTCAGTACAAAGAGAAAAAAACAACCAACCGTGTACCTCTAGTAACCACATACAACCCGGCACTAGAAGGGAGAAGAAAAATAATCAAAGATTTTCAACCCATCATAACAGAGGATGGAACTCTGAAAGAAATGTTCCAGCAACCCCCAATGCTGGCCTTCAGACAACCCCCCAATACTGGCCTTCAGACAACCCCCAATACTGGCCTTCAGACAACCCCCCAATACTGGCCTTCAGACAACCCCCAATACTGGCCTTCAGACAACCCCCAATACTGGCCTTCAGACAACCCCCCAATACTGGCCTTCAGACAACCCCCCAATACTGGCCTTCAGATAACCCCCAATACTGGTCTTCAGACAACCCCCCAATACTGGTCTTCAGACAACCCCCCAATACTGGCCTTCAGACAACCCCCAATACTGGCTTTCAGACAACCCCCCAATACTGGCCTTCAGACAACCCCCAATACTGGCTTTCAGACAACCCCCAATACTGGCCTTCAGACAACCCCCCAATACTGGCCTTCAGATAACCCCTCCAATACTGGCCTTCAGACAACCCCCCAATACTGGCCTTCAGACAACCCCCCAATACTGGCCTTCAGACAACCACCAATACTGGCCTTCAGACAACCCCCCAACCTCAGAAATAAACTAATCAGTAGGAAACTTCCTTCTGATTATGACGTCACAAATAATGGAAGCAAACCCTGCAATAAGAAACGCTGCAAATTGTGCAACCAAATCAATCCATCAAAAAGTGTCCGACACTCAAAAGGGATCTTCAATATCTCCGGATCATACAGCTGCACCTCCAGTCATGTGGTGTACCTCATCCAGTGCAGGAAATGCAGCAAAGGATTTTATGTTGGTGAAACAGGACAGAAGGTGCAAACAAGAATGAATCTGCACAGACATACCATCAAGGAACAGAAAAAACACCTGTAGGACACCATTTCACACAACCAGACCACACAATGGGAGACCTCAATGTTTTAGTACTTAAAGGAAATTTCAAATCCATTCAGGAAAGAAAAACTTTTGAACCAAGAATGATAATTCTATTTGACACAAAAGATAACGGCCTTAACTTGGACATGGGATTCCTCAATCATCATCCAACAGTTTTATGACTATTAGCTGTAGCTGGACTCCCTCTGTGTGAGTGTAGTACCCCCCCTCCCCCCTCGCTTTGACTGCATCTTATCTCTAGCCTGCATTTTTTTTTTTAATTTCATCTCTTCTAATATTCTGCTAACTTTGTAAGTAGTACTGCTTGGACCTTGAAGAAGGGGACATTCCCCGAAAGCTTGTCCTCAAAATTGTATGTTAGTGCAAATAAAAAAGTATCACGGACAGTACTCAATTGTTTCTTCCTCTTCTGGGAAATCCCCTCCAAGAATGTCTCCACCGGTCTGACAGCAACAAGCATGGGGCAGGGCTGAGCACAGGAGCTGACACTCTAATTCTCCCAATGAGTTTAATATTGGATTGCTCAGGACACTGTGTCAGGTTTGGGGAATTGGAAGTGTAGCGCCCTCTAGTTAGGAAGGATTTTTTTGTGTTGGTTAGAGGCTTGCTAGAAGCCTGGGATGAGTCAGTAAATTCTCTTCAGATTAGGCTGGGAGGCTCTACAGGTCAGGGCCTCTGGAGCCTCCCACCCTTCTAGAAACTTCTGGAACTTTCTAGAAGAGGGACGGAGGAGGGGAGGGGGCCTGAATTTGCATGTTTGAGGGAAACTGGCCAATCCCCAGGCAGGAGGCCTGCAGGGTGGCTAGGTCAGCCCTTAAATATGGGAGAACCTGATCAGCAGGAGAATCAGGTGGAAGATAAATCGAGGAAGGTGCTACTGGTGTGGAACCTGGGAGGGGGTGGGCTACCTACAGGGTGAAGCTAGACAGAAGGACCTCCATTGTCCCACAGTCTGCTTAGAAGAAGGAGCCAGCCCAGCATAAGGCTGCAACCCATCAAGCTACAGGACTGGACAGTGTGAGCACTTCTACACCCCCTGGGCCAAAGAAGGGAGAGGGCGGTAAGGTGCCATATACCCAACTAGTTCTCCCTGGGACTACTTCATTGCAGATATTGGAATCCCTTGCTCAGGGACATTTCCAAGACAGCCGGGTGGATGAGGAGATTTTCATCCAGGGGTCTGAGGAGGTTCACCAAAGGGGACCCAGTGTTCCTTATAGAGACAGTGTGCTAAATGTTGTCCTTTTTGCTGAGAATTTGTCCTCCAAGTTGTCCAGTTCCATTGGGCATCCCATATACCCCTAGACCCCATCCAAGTTGTTAACACCTAATAAAACAATAAAAATCAAGCTGATGGACTGTTTACTGACTTTGGATGAAAGTGTGGAAAATGCGTGTTGCCTGGCTGTGCAGAGCTTAGGGGACCCAAAATCTCAGTGGCCCTCGAGAGGGTAGCGCTACAGGAGGAATCACATGACTCAGATGAGGAAAGTGTTCCTCTGGTCAGGAAGGACAATGAGAATTACCGACATTCTGTAAGATACGTAATAGTGTGTAATGACTGGAGATTTCACCTGACATTGGCCATGCATTTTGGAATCTGATGGCGCCACCATTGATTTTGAAATTCGACCATCCAAGTATTTCATTTCACCTCGTGTTGCTACAGGAAAGAATTTTCGTGGCCAAGAGTCTTCTTTTCTTTCCAGGTCACGGTTCGTGCTCATTTTTTTTTTCGATGACATTTCTCGCACGATTCTTCCATCATGGATTAGGAATTTGTTTGTTTTTAAAAAAAATTTCCAACATGCCCGATCACTCAAATTCGATGGCCACTTGTGGCCCACTAATGGTGCGGAATTCGAACGAAAATTCTTAGAAATGATTTACTAAAGAAAACAATTTTCTTTAGCGGTGCTTACAAAGTCTGTTAAAGGATCAGTTCACCTTTGGGAACACGTAACACGTTCCACCCGTTCCCATAGCTGCAGCCATGTCCGCCGCGCCCTCCCTCTAACAGATAATATGTAAAGAAGCCTCCCTGTACTATCTGCCAAATTTGAAAACAGCCGACTTCCATGAATGAATACATCACTACATCCCGTACACCCTGCAGATCCCCGTACATCCCGTACACCCTGCAGATCCCCGTACATCCCGTACACCCTGCAGATTCCCGTACATCCCGTACACCCTGCAGATCCCCGTCCATCACTACATCCCGTACACCCTGCAGATCCCCGTACATCCCGTACACCCTGCAGATCCCCGTACATCACTACAACCCGTACACCCTGCAGATCCCCGTACATCACTACATCCCGTACACCCTGCAGATCCCCGTCCATCACTACAACCCGTACACCCTGCAGATCCCCGTCCATCACTACATCCTGTACACCCTGCAGATCCCGTACACCCTGCAGATTCCCGTACATCCCGTACACCCTGCAGATCCCCGTACATCACTACAACCCGTACACCCTGCAGATCCCCGTACATCACTACATCCCGTACACCCTGCAGATCCCCGTCCATCACTACAACCCGTACACCCTGCAGATCCCCGTCCATCACTACATCCTGTACACCCTGCAGATCCCGTACACCCTGCAGATCCCCGTACATCCCGTACACCCTGCAGATCCCCGTACATCCCGTACACCCTGCAGATCCCCGTACATCCCGTACACCCTGCAGATCCCCGTACATCCCATACACCCTGCAGATCCCCGTACATCCCGTACACCCTGCAGATCCCCGTACATCACTACATCCCGTACACCCTGCAGATCCCCGTACATCCTGTACACCCTGCAGATCCCATACATCCTGCAGATCGCCATACCTCACTACATCCCGTACACCCTGCAGATCCCCGTACATCACTACATCCCGTACACCCTGCAGATCCCCGTACATTACTACATCCCGTACACCCTGCAGATCCCCGTACATCACTACATCCCATACACCCTGCAGATCCCCGTACATCACTACATCCCGTACACCCTGCAGATCCCCGTACATCACTACATCCCGTACACCCTGCAGATCCCCGTACATCCTGTACACCCTGCAGATCCCGTACACCCTGCAGATCCCTGTACATCCCGTACACCCTGCAGATCCCCGTACATCCCATACACCCTGCAGATCTTGTACATCCCGTACACCCTGCAGATCTTGTACATCCCGTACACCCTGCAGATCTCGTACATCCCGTACACCCTGCAGATCTCGTACATCCCATACACCCTGCAGATCTCGTACATCCCGTACACCCTGCAGATCCCCGTACATCACTACATCCCGTACACCCTGCAGATCCCCGTACATAACGATGAAGAAAGTGTTCCTCTGGTCAGGAAGGACAATGAGAATTACTGACAATCTGTAAGATACGTAATAGTGTGTAATGACTGGAGATTTCACCTGACATTGGCCATGCATTTTGGAATCTGATGGCGCCACCATTGATTTTGAAATTCGACCATCCAAGCATTTCATTTCACCTCGTGTTGCTACAGGAAAGAATTTTCGTGGCCAAGAGTCTTCTTTTCTTTCCAGGTCACGGTTCGCGCTCATTTTTTTTCGATGACATTTCTCGCACGATTCTTCCATCATGGATTAGGAATTTGTTTTTAAAAAAAATTTCAAACATGCCCGATCACTCAAATTCGATGGCCGCTTGGAAATCGGCCACTTCTGTGGCCCACTAATGGTGCGGAATTCGAACGAAAATTCTTAGAAATGATTTTAGTTTTCTTTAGCGGTGCTTACAAAGTCTGTTAAAGGATCAGTTCATCTTTGGGAACACGGAACATGTTCCATCCGTTCCCATAGCTGCAGCCGTGTCCGCCGCACCCCTCCCTCTAACACAGCGGTTCTCAACCTGGGGGTCGCAACCCCTTTGGGGGTCGAACGACCATTTCCCAGGGGTCGCCTAAGACCATCGGAAAACACATATTTCCGATGGTCTTAGGAACCGAGACACCGCTCCTGTCTCCGGCGATGTGTGGGCGGGATGATATGCTGCCCCTGTCACCGCCTCCTTGCTGCTGATTGGCCACCGGAACTGTAGCTCAGGAGAGGCACACAGGCGGCCAATCACCGGCGAGAAGGTGGAGCTTGGAGAGGAGGAGCCAAGCGGCAGCGCGCGGAGATCGAAGAAGATCTAGGGAGCTGCAGGAACGAGTGAAGAGGAGAGCGGCCAGAGAAGGAAGACAGCTGACAGGTAAGTGCAAATTTTGCTGCTGCAGCCAGGAATGCAGGTTGTAGATGGGAGAGGGAGAGAGCGAGCCCAGGCTGGAGCAGGGGTCAGCAAGGTAAGTATCATTGGTGTCAGTGGGAGGGATAGTGCCCCATCATTTGTGTCACTAATACCAACGATGGGGCACTATTCCTCCCCCCACTGACACCAACGATGGGGCACTATTCCTCCCCCCACTGACACCAACGATGGGGCACTATTCCTCCCCCCACTGACACCAACGATGGGGCACTATTCCTCCCCTCACTGACACCAACGATGGGGCACTATTCCTCCCCCCACTGACACCAACGATGAGACACTATTCCTCCCCCCACTGACACCAACGATGAGACAGTATTCCTCCCCTCACTGACACCAACGATGAGGCACTATTCCTCCCCCCACTGACACCAACGATGAGACAGTATTCCTCCCCTCACTGACACCAACGATGGGGCACTATTCCTCCACCCACTGACACCAACGATGGGGCACTATTCCTCCCCCCACTGACACCAACAATGGGGCACTATTCCTCCCCCCACTGACACCAACGATGGGGCACTATTCCTCCCCCCACTGACACCAACGATGGGGCACTATTCCTCCCCCCACTGACACCAACGATGGGGCACTATTCCTCCCCCCACTGACACCAACGATGGGGCACTATTCCTCCCCCCACTGACACCAACGATGCGGCACTATTCCTCCCCCCACTGACACCAACGATGCGGCACTATTCCTCCCCCCACTGACACCCACAATGGGGCACTATTCCTCCCACTGACACCAATTATGGGGCACTATTCCTCCCACTGACATCAATGATTGGGCACTATTCCTCCCACTGACACCAATGATGGGGCACTATTCCTCCCACTGATACCAATGATGGGGCACTATTCCTCCCACTGACACCAATGATGGGGCACTATTCCTCCCACTGACACCAGTGATGGGGCACTATTCCTTCCACTGACACCAATGATGGGGCACTATTCCTCCCACTGATACTAATGATGGGGCACTATTCCTCCCACTGACACCAATGATGGGGCACTATTCTTCCCACTGACACCAATGATGGGGCACTATTCCTCCCACTGATACTAATGATGGGACACTATTCCTCCCACTGACACCAATGATGGGGCACTATTCCTCCCACTGATACTAATGATGGGACACTATTCATCCCACTGACACCAATGATGGGGCACTATTCTTCCCACTGACACCAATGATGGGGCACTATTCCTCCCACTGACACCAATGATGGGGCACTATTCCTCCCACTGACACCAATGATGGGGCACTATTCCTCCTACTGACACCAATGATGGGGCACTATTCCTCCCACTGCAAAATTACAGTTATGAAGTAGCAACGAAAATAATTTTATGGTTGGGGGTCACCACAACATGAGGAACTGTATTAAGGGGTCGCGGCATTAGAAAGGTTGAGAACCACTGCTCTAACAGATAATATGGAGAGAAGTCTCCCTGTACTATCTGCCAAATTTGAAAACAGCCGACTTCCATGAATGAATACATCACTACACCCTGCAGATCCCCGTACATCCCGTACACCCTGCAGATCCCCGTACATCACTACATCCCGTACACCCTGCAGATCCCCGTACATCCCGTACACCCTGCAGATCCCCGTACATCCCGTACACCCTGCAGATCCCCATACATCCCGTACACCCTGCAGATCCCCGTACATCACTACATCCCGTACACCCTGCAGATCCCCGTACATCCCGTACACCCTGCAGATCCCCGTACATCCCGTACACCCTGCAGATCCCCGTACATCACTACATCCTGTACACCCTGCAGATCCCCGTACATCCCATACACCTTGCAGATCCCCTTACATCACTACAACCCGTATACCCTGCAGATCCCCGTACATCACTACATCCCGTACACCCTGCAGATCCCCGTACATCACTACATCCCGTACACCCTGCAGATCCCCGTACATCCCGTACACCCTGCAGATCCCCATACATCCCGTACACCCTGCAGATCCCCGTACATCACTACATCCCGTACACCCTGCAGATCCCCGTACATCCCGTACACCCTGCAGATCCCCGTACATCCCGTACACCCTGCAGATCCCCGTACATCACTACATCCTGTACACCCTGCAGATCCCCGTACATCCCATACACCTTGCAGATCCCCTTACATCACTACAACCCGTATACCCTGCAGATCCCCGTACATCACTACATCCCGTACACCCTGCAGATCCCCGTACATCCCATACACCTTGCAGATCCCCTTACATCACTACGACCCGTACACCCTGCAGATCCCCGTACATCACTACATCCCGTACACCCTGCAGATCCCCGTCCATCACTACAACCCGTACACCCTGCAGATCCCCGTACATCACTACATCCCATACACCTTGCAGATCCCCTTACATCACTACAACCCGTACACCCTGCAGATCCCCGTACATCCTGTACACCCTGCAGATCCCATACACCCTGCAGATCCCCATACATCTCATACACCCTGCAGATCCCCATACATCCCGTACACCCTGCAGATCCCCGTACATCCCATACACCCTGCAGATCCCCGTACATCACTACATCCCGTACACCCTGCAGATCACCATACATCACTACATCCCGTACACTCTGCAGATCCCCGTACATTCCGTACACCCTGCAGATCGCCATACATCGCTGAAAGGAATGATTTTCTTTTCCCCTCAGAGACCCCCGGTCTGTGGAGAGATTCCTGGTTTATCAGCAGAATTCTGGGAACACCCCTTGAACACGGAAATCACGACAGCTTATGTTCAGAGATGTTCAAAGTTTATTAGACATTAATAAGATTATATAGACTGCAGATAATAATAAGGGAGGGGGGAGCGAGTTTCAAAACTGTAACTTGTAACTTTCCATCATGAGCTAACTACATGAAACATAACATATACATTTCTTGGTACAAATTGTTTTGGCTAACTTTCTGGGAAAACAGCCAGACAAAGACATTGTCAGGGTCATGTTAGCTTCTGTTGATACATCCTTGAACAACCAAAAACAGTTTCATTAAACTTCTAATATCTCTACAAAAAGCTAACTTAATACTTAATACTTAAAATGGCGTACATAATACAAAATGGAAGTTATCTAGATCCTTTCAATCCCCTCTAAGATCATGAACATGATCTCAATTCTTTACATAGCCAGATAACCTTCATTTGTATTCTGCAGCTTTGTAGCTCTAGCAATACAATATAATGAGCATTTAAAATACAGATATAAAGATAAAACAAAAAACAATATCATGACTATGCTTACCGCGATATCTTTCATCCATGAAAAGATGGAACCAAATCCTGATCCTAGCCAATCAAAAGAAGTCCATCCATCTTTTCCTATAGCTCTAGCTTCTTACATCAAACCATCTACCTGTTCCCTGTGTTGCTTTATTATTTCATAATAATCTGGAACAGTCATTGTGGTATTATATATCCAAGTACAACATTCAGAATCCTCTGTCATCTCACACAGACCTGTCAGAGCAGCACTCATACTTTCAATAGCTAATTCTTGCATCTCCAGCTGTTCTCTAATAGCTCTGGTCTCAGTATTTAGCAACCCCATGTCCTTAGAGTTCCTCTCCAGTATATCATCAATAATGTTTGTGTAATTATTTAGAGTTAGTTGGTGTTTTGGGTATGTACTGGCTTTTACCTGGTGTTCCTTCTGGTCTATAGCTGCCATGATTGGCACTAATTGGGCTACATAGCACCAACCCTGGACATTACTCGGTATCCAAGGGTAACAGATCTTACCACAACAGATATAGGTATTGTTTCCCAAGGAGATCGGCATTTTTTGTATTGCAGAATGAAATTCAGGGGTGACAACAAGTGTAAAATAAAAAAGAAGTTTTCCAAACATAGTTTTCCCCACATTAGTTGAGTGACTCCCAGAGTTGGAAAAGATATGGTGGCATTAGAAGTAATATTGGTCAAACCAATACTTACATTCCCTTTTATTAACAAAAATATTTTGACTGGAGCGGCCAGAAGAGGAATTTCCTATGTGCTAGGATGTAACTTACTACAGATCCAACATTTATCAGAACCTGACTTTTGAGCATAAGCAGATTTAAACTGCATCATCAACATTTTTCCTGAAAAAGGATTGTTCTCTTCAAAACTTCTTTTTGACTTTCTTTCACTTTTGGTTATCTGGGTCTCATTTAAAACTAGTCCTTGACCACAGATACCTTTTATTAGGCCCAAGTCCTCAGGGTGATAAATACAGTTAGTTAGGATCCATACTGGCAGGAAAAAGAGCACAGTCAGTGTGCCCAATAGGACCCAGAGTTTCAAAGCACCATGAGGGGCAGTAAAAAATTTCATCTTCAGGGCCTTTTTCACTTACTTCACCCACTCTTCGAGGATTTTCTACTTGTCCTTCACCTCCTTTTTCCGTTTCGTATTTCTCAGGTGTTTGGTTCACCTTCTTCACTCGACTAGCATGGACCAGGACTGGGAATTCTCCACCAGAACAGCCGTTCTGGTAACCGCTATCACCGTAGTAGGTGGTCCAAAGGGGTAGCCTTGCTTCTTGTCTTTAGCGAGTTGGCGGACCACTACGACATCTCCCACTTGGAAAAGGTGTGTTGGTTCCTGAAAAGATAAAGAAAAAGTGCGAGCAACATTTCTTTCAATCTGATCTAAACTCTGAATCAATTTTCTCACATATTCTTGTTGTACCAGGTCAAGGTCCCCTCTTTCTAACATAAGTGGCTGTCTAGCCCAAGGAGTGGGGAACGGTCTTCCCATTAATATTTCAAAAGGAGATAACCCTGTAGTCTTATTAGGTGTCATTCTTACCTCTGCTAGAATTGCAGGTAACATCTTCTTCCAGTGGGTATAGGTTCCTCCAGTGGCCTTCCTCAACTTATCCTTAATTGTCCTGTTCATCCTTTCTACTATACCCCAACTTTGAGGATGATAGGGAATATGAAATTTCCAATCTAAGTACTTTTACCAGATCTTGGCATACCTTGGCCACAAAAGCTGGTTCGTTATCAGAATTTATCTGCAGCGGACATCCCCATCTGGGTATTATCTCCTGTGTAAGAATTCTGACTACAGTCTGCGCATCTTCTTTATTAGTGACAAATGCTTCCACCCATCTGCTGAACATATCCACCATTACCAACAAAAACTCTTGCCTCTGTCCTGTTTTTGGCATGTGGGTAACATCTATTTGTAAATGGGTGAAAGGTGTAGTTGGGTACACTAGATGCTGGTGTTGTGATTTCTTTGGGTTCTGTGGATTGTTCCTTATACATGTAATGCACCTGGAAACATATTCTTTCACCAACCTAGATAAACCTGTAATGTAAAAATCCTGCAATAATGTTTCACATGTCGTTTTCCATCCTCTATGTCCTAGGCCGTGGTACTGTGTATTGAACAATGGGGCACTTGACATGGGAATGCATGGTTTCCCCTCTAAGCACACTAGACCAGAAGCTGGATCTAGTTGTGCTCCAGAACCATTCCAGTCTGCTAGATCCACTTTTGTAGCAAATTTTTGTAAATCTGCATACATCTGGTCATGTGGGGTAGTTGTGACGCCTGAAGTGGGCATAGACATCTGCTCACTGGCCACCTGTTGTAATGCAGCTTCCTTTGCTACCTTATCTGCTAATGCATTTCCTTTGGCAATATGATCTCTGCGATTTGTATGTGCCCTGCAATGGAGAATGGCTGATGTTTTTGGTAACTGTATGGCTTTGAGTAGATCAGATATCAAAGAAGAGTGAGATATGGTTTTGCCATCAGCAGCAATGAATCCTCTTCTCTCCCAAATGACCCCAAAATCATGTACAGCACCATGGGGGTACTTGGAGTCTGTGTAAATGTTGACATCCTGTCCTGCAAATAATTGACATGCTCTTGTAAGGGCAATCAGTTCGGCTGCTTGGGCTGACTGATATGGGATTGGCTTTGCCTCGAGTATTTTGTCAGGAAGTTGCACAATGGCATCTCCTGCATGGTAAGTATTATCATTTGGCCTAAAACATGAGCCATCTACAAACACATCTGGGGCCCCATCAAGAGCCACAGCTGACATGTCGGACCTAGGGGAAGTGTCTTGCTGTATGTGGGTTATACAATTGTGTTCTGGTGCCACTTCATCCTGTTCCCCCTTTAGCCCCAATAGGGCATTCAAAATTGGAGCAGGACCTGAATTTACTGAAGAATATTTAATAATCAAGTTGGGATCAGATAGAAGAATCACTTCATATCCGCTCAACCTTTGTGCTGACATGTGTTGAGTGTGTATGTTTTTCAGTAGTAAGGACACTTGGTGTGTGGTGTGTAGGGTAGTTTCATGTCCCAATGTGAAAGAAATAGCCATCTCCACCACCATAGCGCAGGATGCAACAGCTCTCAGACAAGCAGGCATGCCCTGAACCTGAGTTGGCACTACTTTGGAAAAAAAAGCTACAGGGCAGAGCTTGCCTCCATGTTCCTGAGCCAGGACCCCCGCCATGGTTGTACAATTTTCCCCCGCATACAGATGAAACATCTTCTTATAGTCAGGTAGTCCAAGACCAGGGGCCGTTACCATAGCATTCTTCAGGTACACAAAGGCATCAACCATTTCATTTGACCATGTGAGAATGTCAGATGATTCTGAAAGTGTGGCAGACCTCAGAGTGTGATCATAGAATGAACAATCAGGTATCCATTGGCGGCAGTAACCAATCATACCAAGAAAAGTTAGCATGTCCTTTTTTGTTTGTGGGCGGGGCAGACCCACGAGAGCCGCAGCTCTTTTGTGACTGACATTCCTCTCACCATGACTTAGAATAAAACCAAGGTATTCAACCTGTTTTTGGCACCATTGCAATTTCCTTTTAGATGCTTTGTGACCATTCCCTGACAACCATTCTAACAGAGACCAACTATCCTCCTGACTGGCCGCCTGACTTGAACTACAAATCAATAGGTCATCCACATATATAATGAGGACCGAACCATTGGGAGGGGTCCAGGACCTCAGTGTGGTCTGGAGGGCAAGTGAGTAGACTGCAAACAATTCTACATAGCCCTGGGGCATTCTACATCAGCTCATCTGGCAATTTTCATAATATAAATACAAATAGCGCCCTCGTCTGGTGGTCCACAGGAACCAAAAAAAATGCATTTGTTAAATCAATCACTGTAAAATATTCTGCATCGGACGGAATGGAGGTGAGGAGTGATGGCACATCAGGCACTATTGGGGCTAATGGAACCACCAAATTATTTATGGCCCTCAAATCTTGTACAAACCTGTAAGAGCCATCCGGCTTCTTAACAGGATTGATAGGTGTGTTGTAAGGAGAAACCG
This sequence comes from Staurois parvus, assembly GCF_062004578.1. Classification (NCBI taxonomy): domain Eukaryota; kingdom Metazoa; phylum Chordata; class Amphibia; order Anura; family Ranidae; genus Staurois; species Staurois parvus. The sequence goes on from NW_028318627.1 coordinate 409,770, forward strand.
TTTCTCCTGCCTTCTGTTTACATGCTGTAGCAATAGGGAGGGAAGCCTTATTCTTGAAAACCCTTTTTAGTTCTGTGTCAAGCTCCCCCCACATAGTTTCCCTCCCTTCTGTGGTGTTCAGTTTATAGGCAGTAGCCTGTGTATTACTTGGTTCTATGTGACTAATGCTTTTTACATTTATCCAATCCCAAGCTGGATTATTTCCCAGAATACCATCAATGATCAATCTCATATCTTCCTGTGTGTAATTTCTTCCTAAACATGCCTTTTTTAAATAAGCAAGTGTACCTCCAGGAGATACTGTAGGCTTGGGACAATGTTTAACAATCTTATTAATATCTTCTAATTCTATGGGGTTTTTTTAGAATTAGTTCTCCTGCTGTGAGAAAAGGTAGTGTCAATATAGCCAACTCCTTTCCTCCTATGGCCCCCTCATCTTCTCTTTTTCCCTCGTTTCTTATCCATGGATCTAAGCTGCATTCTAAATTCCTCCACCTCTCTGCCCTTTCTATGACTGGTGTCACTTCTCCTCCATTGACCATCCTTTTTCTGTAATTTTATTATATTTACCTGTCCCTGTTCTTCGTATTCCAACTCTCCTTCGTTGTCATTATTCTCTGTAAGGATGCCTTGAACTTGGCTACCCTCCTCTGGTGATTTTATACTAATGATCTGTTTGGGTCTAGTGGAGGGGCCTGGCTGTATTGGTTGTAGATCCGGGACGGGAAGTGGCGCAGGGACAGGGGCAGGGGCTGGAGGGGCAGAGACAGGAGCAGGGGCTGGAGGGGCATTAGGCTGGGGAGTAATCATCCCCAAACTAATCAAAAAATCATCATCAGCAGCATTTTTAAAACCACTTAATGAAGGATACAGTTGCAAGAAAAAGTATGTGAACCCCTTGGGATTCCGTGGAGTTTTGCATGAATTGGGCATAAAATGTGCTCTGAACGTCATCTAAGTCACAACAATAGAAGAACACAGTCTGCTGAACATAATACTACGCAAACATTAGATGTTACCATGGTTTAATTGTACATAACATGTAAACATTCACAGTGCAGGGAGGAAAAAGTATGTGAACCTTTGGACTTAATAACTGGTTGACCCTCCTTTGGCAGCAATAACCTCAACCAAACGTTTCCTGTAGTTGCAGATCAGACCTGCACAACGATCTGGAGTCATTTTGGACCACTCCTCTTCACAAAACTGTTTCAGTGTAGCAATATTCTTGGGATGTCTGGTGTGAATCGCTCTCTTAAGGTCATGCCACAGCATTTCAATGGGGTTGAGGTCAGGACTCTGACTGGGCCACTCCAGAAGGCGTATTCTGTGCTGTTGCAGCCATTGTTTTGTTGAATTACTTGTATGCTTTGGGTCATTGTCCTGTTGCATCACCCATCCTCTGCGGAGCTTCAGTTGGTGGACAGATGGTCATACATTTTCCTGCAAAATGTCTTGATAAACTCTGGAATTCATTTTCCCATCAATGACAACAATCCGTCCCGGCCCTGAGGCAGCAAAGCAGCCCCAAACCATGATGCTCCCTCCGCCATGTTTCACAGTGGGGATGAGGTTTTGATGTTGGTGTGCTGTGCCTTTTTTTCTCCACACATAGTGTTGTGTGTTCTTCCCAAACAACTCAATCTTGGTGTCATCTGTCCTCAGTATATTCTGCCAGTAGTGCTGTGGAACATCCAGGTGCTCTTTTGCAAACTTCAAACGTGCTGCAATCTTCTTTTTGGACAGCAATGGCTTCCTCCGTGGTGTCCTCCCATGTACTCCATTCTTGTTTCATGTTTTCCTTATTGTAGATGTGTCAACAAAAATGTTAGCATGTGCCAGAGATTTCTGTAGGTCTTTAGCTGACACTCTGGGATTCTTCTTTACCTCATGCAGCATTCTGCGCTGGGCTTTTGCAGTCATTTTTACAGGACGACCACGCCTAGGGAGAGTAGCAACAGTGCTAAACTTTCACCATTTGTAGACAGTCTGTCTTACCGTGGACACATGAACATCAAGGCTTTTGGAGATACTTTTGTAACCCTTTCCAGCTTCATGCAAGTCAACAATTCTTGATCGTAGGTCTTCTGAGAGCTCTTTTCTGCGAGGCATGGTTCACATCAGACAGTGCTTCTTGAAACCAGTAAACCCAAAACAGGTGTGTGTTTTTTAAGGGCAGGACAGCTGTCAGCAACACATCCAATATCATCACACTGATTGGAGTCAAGGTTGGCTCACTCCTGGCTCCAATTAGCTCTGGGAGAAGTCATTAAGCTAGGGCCTCACATACTTTTTCCTCCCTGCACTGTGAATGTTTACATGTTATGTGCAATTAAACCATGGCAACATCTAATGTTTGTGTAGTATTATGTTCAGCAGACTGTGTTCTTCTATTGTTGTGACTTAGATGAAGTTCAGAGCACATTTTATGCCCAATTCATGCAAAACTCCACGTAATCCCAAGGGGTTCACATACTTTTTCTTGCAACTGTATATATTATACGGAGGGGGTGGGGTTGGTGTCTGAACTGTTTTCAGTCCAATCTTGGGTCTGCATGTCTTTTCAGATTGATGCTTTTCCTGGCATATTTTTAATGTATCCAATTTCAACTTCCTCTTTTGTTTTAAAGAGAAAATCAAATTGAACTTTCCCTTGCTATTATCAACCCAATACGGTGACCATTTCAACCAGTTTTCTCCCCCTTTCTTCATATAAACTTGGTCCCATTGTGGGTCCCCCTCATACCAAGGAAAGGCTTGTTTGTCCCCCAAACATAATCCCTTTACCATGTCTGTATGAAAAGGATCATTTGCCCCCTTTCTTGGGAATGGGTCTGTACTCCCCATAGCTTCTGTCCAGCCTGCCATACAATCCACCCAGGGATTTATTAAATAATAGACCGTTCCACAAACTCTAGCAACATAATCCTTACAATTTTCTCCCTTTTCTGGGGTTACCTGGTGGGTAACTACCTCCTTGACCCATATTTAGACAGTGGATAAGACAATTTTACCTTAAAATCTTATTTTGTTCTACACAACAAATTATCTTATACTTCTACGCAACAGAAAGAAAAAGCAAAAGACAGATAAACCAGAATCTGCTCCACAGACTTATTAACCTCTTGATAACTTCCCAAAAGTTATCTCTTCACTGTTTTACCAAAAAACAGTGTGTTCTACCAGAGAACAATCTGTGTTTACCAAAAACACCTTTTTTATATTATAGTGCACTATTTTGTAACTCTTACCGAAGAGTTAAGTCTGCTTACCAAAAGCAGCTACAGGTTATCACGGGTCTATATAGACAATACAGAATGATTCAAGACCTTCCCTCAACACAGGGCAAGAAAGAGCTTTTAGTCATAAAAAGACAAAAGGTTTACTTACCAAGTGAGGTGGGTGGTCATCCCGGACGAGCCCCCAGGTGAAAGGAATGATTTTCTTTTCCCCTCAGAGACCCCCGGTCTGTGGAGAGATTCCTGGTTTATCAGCAGAATTCTGGGAACACCCCTTGAACACGGAAATAACGACAGCTTATGTTCAGAGATGTTCAAAGTTTATTAGACATTAATAAGATTATATAGACTACAGATAATAATAAGGGAGGGGGGAGCGAGTTTCAAAACTGTAACTTGTAACTTTCTATCATGAGCTAATTACATAAAACATAACATATACATTTCTTGGTACAAATTGTTTTGGCTAACTTTCTGGAAAACAGCCAGACAAAGACATTGTCAGGGTCATGTTAGCTTCTGTTGATACATCCTTGAGCAACTGAAACAGTTTCATTAAACTTCTAATATATATCTGCAAAAAGCTAACTTAATACTTAAAATGGCGTACATAATACAAAATGGAAGTTATCTAGATCCTTTCAGACATCAGCTCAAGCTGCCGTTGTGAGGTGCCGATTGCATCCTCTTCCTGTAGCTCCTACGGTGCTGATTGTTGTGGGCAGAGGTCAACCACGCCATGCCCTGATGCCGGCTCTTCTGCTGGAGGCACGACGGCTGATTCCTCCTCAGCAAAAAAATCAATCAAATCCCCAGTCTCTGGAACTGGTGTCTGGGGATAGGAGTTCACCATCTCCTGTCCGTGGAACCCAGAAGATGTTACCAGTGCTGGGCAGAGTTCAGCAATGTTTGGCCCTGTTGCCAGCTCTTCTGCTGGAGGCTCACCAGGTTGTTTTTCCTCAGCAGAGAAGTCTATCAAATCCCCAGTCTCTGGAACTGGTGTCTGGGGATAGGGGTTCACCATCTCCTGTCCGTGGAACCCAGAAGATGTTACCAGTGCTGGGCGGAGGCTAGCAGAGCTCTGCCCTTTTGTCAGCACTTCAGGTTTGGGGATGGCAATCTCTGCAATTTCCACTGCCGATTCTTGGGCATGCTGCTGAACATGTTTTAGCAGTTGCCTGTATGCCCTATCCAGATGCTGTTCTTTCATCAGCAGATATTCCAGATCTGGTTCAAGGTCTGAGACCCCTGTGAGACCAAACATAGCCTCTCTGTCTTCTCGCAGGTCCTCAAGGGTAGGTTCTCCTTCATCGCCAAACACAATATGATCTGTAAGGCTCTCCCACAGCAATTCAGAGCCACTAAAGTCATATCCCTCCGGCGAGCATTCTGTTGTCACCCCTAAATATTCCTGCTCTGCGTACCATTGCAGAGCCTGATTTTGGTTGTCCAGCTCTATCTCCTGCTGGACCAGCCTGTCCAACTCGGTCACCCATTGCTCCTGGGGTCGCTCTCCCAGGAATGGCATCCGTAACTTCCGATGGTCCATGGCCCATTCCCCTGAGGTTGGATAGCACCACCTGAATCCGCTGCCTGAGCTCCAGGTACTGATCCGTAGACACAATCCTGGGTTATGTTACAAGAACGATCCGCAGCAGCCCGGTGAACTCTGATGCCAGGTCCATATATCCACTGGGGTGACCGACGTCTACTTTCCTCATCTTGAATCCCGTTGGTGGTTTGGACATGTTCACAGCTTGGAAGCACAATCCCACCGCTGCCACCAATGTAACGGAACCGACCCAGTCTGAATTTGGGTACTTCCATTATAATACTGCTTCCCCGTCCAAACACCGACCACAGACACCACACATTTGAAGTAACCCAGAAAGTAGACTAATTTATTTTAACACAGATGCAAGATATAGACACTCAAGGGACAAATCCCCCCTCCCTGCATAATGACACACGGCGTGGCAATCTACATTTAGTAACAAGAGATACACCAACAGACAGTCCCATCTGGAGGGAGGGCTGCTGGAGACACCCCCCACCAAGCCAATACACATAGCACATACATCCCATAATAGTTTGCTCCCAGCAAGACACACAATAGAGCAATGGGATGCAACCACATGACATTAAACAATGAACAACCCCCCACCCCAATATTAGGACAGATCACCCTGTACCCCTAACAGGCACAGGATGACTTACACATAATAGGAATAGGGGGAGTTGAGACAGGGGTCTCCCCACCTCTCCAAAGTCAGCTGTGTTCCATGGGCACCCACCCAAAGTGACTCCCGTCACAGGACTGCCTGTCTGTTTCCATCCGACCCGATCCGACGAACAGAAGGAGAATTGGATCCTTTTTCGTGTGTCAGATCGGATTGGATGTCGGCGGGTGTAAACTGACACCTGTCTGTTTACACCCGCCTCTCCATAGAGGAGAACTGAGGCCTGATTGGGTCCCCTTGAAAAGCGGGCAGGTGGACCCGATCGGAACTGGAAGACAGCGCACAGGTGGTGCAAACACCTAGCGCATTATCCAAGGTTTAATAAAAAGCATAAAAAGACAAATAATATATATATAATATATATATATATATATATATACTCACAAACATAGCGCATATATGCAGCCTATAAGGCCACAGAGATGGCAGAGTGTTCCAACTGGTGTTGCGGTCGGCCTGCTGACGTATTTCAGGGATGAATCCCTTTCCTCAGAGCTAATAGCTCATCCCTGAAACGTGTCAGCAGGCCGACCACACCACCAGTCAGACACTCTGCCATCTCCGTGGCCTTATAGGCTCTATATATGCGCTATGTTTGTGAGTATATACAGTTGCAAGAAAAAGTATGTGAACCCCTTGGGATTACGTGGAGTTTTGCATGAATTGGGCATAAAATGTGCTCTGAACTTCATCTAAGTCACAACAATAGAAGAAAACAGTCTGCTGAACATAATACTACACAAACATTAGATGTTGCCATGGTTTAATTGCACATAACATGTAAACATTCACAGTGCAGGGAGGAAAAAGTATGTGAGGCCCTAGCTTAATGACTTCTCCCAGAGCTAATTGGAGCCAGGAGTGAGCCAACCTTGACTCCAATCAGTGTGACGATATTGGATGTGTTGCTGACAGCTGTCCTGCCCTTAAAAAACACACACCTGTTTTGGGTTTACTGGTTTCAAGAAGCACTGTCTGATGTGAACCATGCCTCGCAGAAAAGAGCTCTCAGAAGACCTACGATCAAGAATTGTTGACTTGCATGAAGCTGGAAAGGGTTACAAAAGTATCTCCAAAAGCCTTGATGTTCATGTGTCCACGGTAAGACAGACTGTCTACAAATGGTGAAAGTTTAGCACTGTTGCTACTCTCCCTAGGGATGGTCGTCCTGTAAAAATGACTGCAAGAGCCCAGCGCAGAATGCTGCATGAGGTAAAGAAGAATCCCAGAGTGTCAGCTAAAGACCTACAGAAATCTCTGGCACATGCTAACATTTTTGTTGACACATCTACAATAAGGAAAACATTAAACAAGAATGGAGTACATGGGAGGACACCACGGAGGAAGCCATTGCTGGCCAAAAAGAATATTGCAGCACGTTTGAAGTTTGCAAAAGAGCACCTGGATGTTCCACAGCACTACTGGCAGAATATACTGCGGACAGATGACACCAAGATTGAGTTGTTTGGGAAGAACACACAACACTATGTGTGGAGAAAAAAAGGCACAGCACACCAACATCAAAACCTCATCCCCACTGTGAAACATGGCGGAGGGAGCATCATGGTTTGGGGCTGCTTTGCTGCCTCAGGGCCTGGACGGATTGTTGTCATTGATGGGAAAATGAATTCCAGAGTTTATAAAGACATTTTGCAGGAAAACGTACGACCATCTGTCCGCCAACTGAAGCTCCGCAGAGGATGGGTGATGCAACAGGACAATGACCCAAAGCATACAAGTCATTCAACAAAACAATGGCTGCAACAGCACAGAATACGCCTTCTGGAGTGGCCCAGTCAGAGTCCTGACCTCAACCCCATTGAAATGCTGTGGCATGACCTTAAGAGAGAGATTCACACCAAAAATCCCAAGAATATTGCTACACTGAAACAGTTTTGTGAAGAGGAGTGGTCCAAAAATACTCCAGATCGTTGTGCAGGTCTGATCTGCAACTACAGGAAACGTTTGGTTGAGGTTATTGCTGCCAAAGGAGGGTCAACCAGTTATTAAGTCCAAAGGTTCACATACTTTTTCCTCCCTGCACTGTGAATGTTTACATGTTATGTACAATTAAACCATGGTAACATCTAATGTTTGTGTAGTATTATGTTCAGCAGACTGTGTTCTTCTATTGTTGTGACTTAGATGACGTTCAGAGCACATTTTATGCCCAATTCATGCAAAACTCCACGTAATCCCAAGGGGTTCACATACTTTTTCTTGCAACTGTATATATATTTGTTTTGTCTTTTTATACTTTTTCATAAACCTTGGGTAATGTGCGAGGTGTTTGCACCACCTGTGTGCTTTCTTCCAGTTCGTTGATCTCCCCATCTGAGGAGGGTTGCATCTCTGGAACGTTATCCATAGGTCATTCACACACCGGATTCCCTGGCCTTCCCCTGACATTGGCTCCCTTGATGCACTGGAGAGGTAATGCTTCTGTCCGCTTTGGACCGGATCGGAACGTCCGTGTGGAAGGAAGCAGAAGGAGCTTCATACACCATCAGCTTTGTACAGCAGAGCCTCCGGAGGTCCGGTCCCTCTGAGTACTTCCTTTACTTTTATGTTTAATGAAGCAAAAGTTACATTTTGTGGTCAGTAGATATCTTTTGTTAAACATTTTTGTCTCGTTGATACAGGTGCGGGGGGATTAGCCGCCTCCACAGTGGCCGACTCAATCCTGGATGGTTTGTTGGACTTCGTCAAATGTACCTCAGTCTGTTCTCTTCAGATGGTGAAAGTGGTTCTGTTCCAGTCACAAATGCTGAATGATTTCCACATGAGCATGAAGAAGAGAAAAGCCAAATCCCTCCTCTCCGCTAGAATCACCGGTGAGTGGGGTATGAGTTCAGGATGGCCGACTGAACAAGAAAGGGCAAGAAAAACTTCTGTACTATGTAAGAAGAGCTCAGGATCCTGGAAGAACGACCAATTGAAGCACCAGAATTTCATATTCAAGTCCAAATATAAGTTTTCTCCAATTATAGGTTGTTTGCAAAGCCAACACATTTCAGGGGTTGTAACGTCATTCCCTACATTGAGGCTTAAAGCGGAGCTCCACCCAAAAGGGGAAGTTTCGCTTTAAGCTTTTGTTCCCCACTCCCCATTAAGGATTGGCACCTATTGGTAGTGGGTACCCAAATTTGACAGGTACCCGCTCCCACTTCCGCTGCAATCGCCTAGGTGATTGGAAGCAGAAGTTGTCCTTCCCCTCCCTGTAGTCTTCTGGGACATATGATAGGTCCCAGAAGACTATGGGGCCATTCACAAGGCGCAACACTTCTCACACATGGCAGTGGGCACCCGACTGTGGAGCCGCAAGCTTTCACAGCCGGGTGCCCACACTGAAGATCTCGGCACCGGGAAGAGAAGGTGGCTGGTGAAACCAATGGTGGTGAGGACACCGCTGGACCGAGGGACAGGTAAGTGTCTGTATTTTACAAGTCAGCAGCTACAGTTTTGTACAGTTTTTGTGCAGTTTTTGTAGCTGCTGACTTTTATTTTTATCTTCAGCTGGAAGTCCGCTTTAAGGTAACAATACAAGAATACGGTGTACGTGGAATCAATGATCATTATATAGATGAGGAATGCTGTTGGAGTGCAATGAACTTTGGTGGAATGTACTTGTTATATCTAAAGGTGATAGAAATCATGTCAACAGAAAAATAATTAATTTTAAATTGCCATAAAAGTTCTGTTTTTGCACATAATGAGATTCCAACTTGTTACAAAGTGTCAGTCCTTCCCTTACCAGGAAATACGCAGCCCCCGCCAGGAAGAAGCACACAATGGGGCTCCATGTTCACTCAATAATTCAATGGCAGCCGGATGTCTCATTGTAACATAATGTCAGAGTAGAATCATTGTATCAGTAGTTGGGATGTCATGTGATCAGTAGAAAGATGTGATTGTAGATCTCGTCTCATTCCGTGTTATTACAGATCAGTGTTCACTATTCAGGCAGAGACATATGTCCATCAATCAGCATCTGAGAGGACAGAGCAGCTTCTAGGCTGGAGGTGTCACCAAGGTGCCAATACAATGTTGTCACCTATGTAGCCAGAGCTTGCCACCTTCTTGAACCTAAAAGAAGAATCCTAGTCATTTTGGCTACAAGAGTCAGCAGGAGACCACGAGAAGGCTCCGAAGGGTCTGCCAGCTTTGAATTGTACCAATAGATCAGAGGAATATATTTAATCTCTCATAAAAGCTAAAATATTAGTTGCAGAGAGATGAAAATACTTCCTTCTGATTGGACACACTGTAGGCTCCATCTGCATGTAAAACTGTATTTGTAGCCTCTGTAGAACCCCAGAGAAACACATAAAACGGTTATATGGCGCCTGATTGCGACAGCTGAACAGTGATTGGTTCTGTTGCGACCGTACTGACATGCTGGTGTTGGAAATTTTATCTCTGACTTGGTGATCCAAACCAAATCCTGGCGCATTCGAGATTGGGCACTTCAGTACCCAGAACGTCCTGTGGGTGGGTACAGGAACACCCCCCAGGGTTGATTGGCCAAGTGCTAATGTCCAGCCCACATCCATATTTCAATAAATTGAGGACCCTGAGATATGGACGGGGTGATTCGTACAGAGCCGGTTCCATATGACTGGAGAATCTCTGACTTTTTTTTACTTGCTCCAGTCGCAGGATAACTCTCGGTAAAAGTTTTATTTCTGTTTTTATTCCCTTTTATTTTATAGTGAATAGCCAATTGTGTAACTTTTAGTCTTTATGCATTGTCAAGGTCCTACCTTTTCCCTGAGGATATGTTACTCCATGTGCTGGCGTCCATCTTGGATTCTGCTGTGCATGATGGGAATCCTTTTATGCCTTCAGGTTTCTGTGGTCCATCCCCCAGAGGGGTGTGGCTGATGACATATAAGCCTGTGGCCCGCACATGCTCTTTGCACTTGTGTCTTGTGTCTTTGTGTTGCTATTACTCTGTTCTGACTCTCGTGACTCTCCTGGTATCTGATTTGGCTTGTGACTTGGCTATTCTTTGTATTCTCCTTTGATCTGACCCTCTGTTGCTGAACCCGGCTCGTGACCTGTGATTCTCGTCTGCTGTCCTGTACTGTTTTGTCCTGTTGTTGTTGACCCCGGCTTGTCTGACTACTCTTTTGTTTCTTCCACCAGCTACACGCCATTGGCGGCGGCCATTACCGCAGCTGAGGTGTCTCGGGGGCCGCGACCTGGTTCCTGGCTGCGTCAAGTCCATCCCCACCATCAGGGGCCCTGGTGAAGGGCAGCCTGGGACTTAGACTCCGCGCCCTGAGGGACTTCGGTCTGTGGGTGGTGGTTGTCGTCAGCCAGTGCGTTACATTGTTAGGCCTGCCTGTCCGTTCCTCGGCTCCTGCCCTGACATGCATTTTCTGTAACTGTTTTTTCTTTGGACATATTTCATGCTCCGCCCACTTTTGGGATATTAAATCATAAAATTAATAAGTGACTTCTGGGTACTTAAGCTCGGGCTCATATCATAGTGTCTATGTGCTCAGTCTAAGTTCATTGCCAATCTGTATGCAATTGTACTGCGTGTTGGCAGATTGCATGCAGATTGTAAAGTAGTAGATCTGCCATATGGAGATCTGTGTGTGTGTGGTGGCCCAGCAGACCAGTCTGCGGACAAACTGTTGGGTGGTGGCAGGCTTTGTTCTGTGTCTGGTGTGGGGGTGTGTGGAAGAGGGGTGTGTCTGGTGTGGGGGTGTGTGGAAGAGGGGTGTGTCTGGTGTGGGGGTGGATGGACAGTGGAAGAGTGATTAACACCGGGGTTATAGCTTGTAGGAGAGCTGGAGGAATCCTAGACAGGTGTGCCAATTGCTAGACTGCTCCCCAACTCTTAGAGTGCACCAGATTGTATGTAAGATTCGTATCTGCCTGTGCGTGGTCAGCCAGCTGGATTGGAGTGGAGTCTCCCTCTAGTGGTGGCCAGAGGCAGTGCGAGCTGTGAAAGTGTATCATGGCCAGTCTTGTATGCTATAAGTCCCCCTCATTCCCTTTTACCCCCAGTCACAGACCACGCCTCGGTTAGCTAGTCGCTGTGGGTGTGTGGATTGATCCGTGACACTGTCTATGGCTAGTTGCCTATTCCTACATTGCCGGGACATGGAGGGAATGTGACAGCCAAGAACAGTCCATTTGATATAAGGAGGACAATCTGCTTCTCTGGTACGATTTGGTGGCTTTATCAGTGTCCTGAGACCTGAGGGTATGAGGGGACATCAGAATTATTGTCTCTACATTAATCCATTCTTTCAGTCAGGTTGTACTCCCAAGATTTTACTTGTTTGGTTTCTCTTTGGTCCTGACTGCACATCTTATCTTTCTGATGTAGATACTCACAGTTTACCATCACACTGGGATCGATCGGGTGGGACTCTTGTGATGGAAGTGGATGTTGATCCAGGAACCCCTGAATACTCCAGTGTACAGCAGAAATTCCAGAAGAGCTGCGAGAAACAAATACTGAAGGTAATGTCTCCGATTCATTGTGATGAATGATGTCAGACAGGCCCAGACTGGGACAAAAAATATGCCTAGGCATTTTAGACTGAGCAGCCAATTTCTGGGGGGGGGGGGGTGCAAAGGCATTCGAGGGGGGGGCAGTTGGTGAAGGAATATTCACGGAGTTGGTCCTCCACTCTGTAATGTAAAGGGCCACTGTGATATAATGGGGACTGCACTGTAAAGCGGCACTGTATTGATTACAATGCCCCTTTACAGTGCAGTCCCCTTTATATCACAGTGCCCCTTTACATTACAGTGCCCCTAGAGATCTAATCACAGTACCCTCTATATATTCAAAGAGATGGTCCAATCCAGCAAAGAGACATCCCCATCCAGCAAAGAGACATCCTCATCCAGAAAAGAGACAGCCCAATCCACAAAGAAACATACCTATCCACAAAGTGTCATGGAAATTTTGTATTGTTGGTCGAACTTTAAATGTGTCATATATTCGTGTTATTCATATGTCTCTCATGTGGCTTAATTAAAGCTCTGAAGGCTGCAATTGGGCCATGCGCATGTACAATGTATGTATTACAGTACTCAGCTTGGTAATGGATGAGATGGCAGATCTGCGCTTATAGACCGGCGTGTATACCACCACGGCATTCGATGCGAATGCCGCTGGCAGTAGACCGTGGGCCTGTATCCACATATCAGCAGCATAGTACCACATGGGCTTCATGACGCAAAGTGTATAGGCACTCCCCATTACATTGTTCGGTGGGAGGGGATTGACTTTATTCATGTGGGGGGCATGTGTGTATTTTTAATAAAACCAGGGGCTGAGTCTGAAACCGGCCTTATGTGAATTCAACCATCATCCTGAGAGTGTCGTTTGATCATTCTAGGGTAACGGAGCTCCATCATCCCCACATTTCAACAGAAGCTAAAAGTAGTTGGATGGGCAGGAATCGTGTAGTTTAGCTACAGTCGTGGTAAGCGAGATTCACACAGCTTTATAGGGGATTTCTGCGCATCCAACTGCGAGTACTCACAGTAACGAGAAATTCGTTAAAGCGAATTTCCAAGACAAAAGAGATGGGATTTCTCTTTGCTGGACTGGGCTGTCGCTTTGCTGGATTGGGATGTCGTTCTGCTGGACCCAACTAAGCAAAGAGACAGCGAAGTCCAAAGAGATATCCCCATCCAGCAAAGAGACATTCCCATCCAGAAAGAGACAGCCTAACCAGCAAAGAGAGAGCCCGCCCAGCAAAGAGACAGCCCGCCCAGCAAAGAGACAGCCCAACCAGCAAAAATACAGCCTGACCAGTAAAGAGACAGCAGTCCAACAAAGAGACAACCCATCCAGCAAAAAGACAGTCCAATCCATTGCCGCTACTGAGCTGTCAAATTGTGAAGGAGAGAGGCTGCCTTTTAGTGCGGCTGTGTGTGCAGCGGCCGGCCGCGGAGGTGTCTGCTTCTCACTGGAGCCATCGTTGCCACTCCTCCTGTTGGCCCTGCTTTAGGCATAGCCACACAGCGGGAGGTGAGTGGCGGCCATGGTCTATGTTGCCCTGTCCAGACTTAACTACTGCTGTACAGCCTGGTCATCAACAGGCCGCTGTACTTAAGCCCGGTGGCTCCGGCCCACCGGGCAAATGCATGGTGTGCCCTTTGGCCAGTCTGGGCCTGATGTCATTGATAGAATTCTGGGTGACAGCAATGATGGTCATCACACAGTGTAGGGACTGGGCACACCAACATGGCACTGAAGACTGGTCCTGAGTATGTGTCATGGAGTATATGGATCCTTCATTCTAGGGAGAGATGTTTGACTTCTCTGGAGATTCAGGGTCACACCACTACTGGACGACACCAGATAAACACCCCGATAGAGGCTCCTGGTGGCTACTGAACTGTAACTGTCATAAGTTTTTAATCTCTTTAAAATGCTGAGCTGTAGGAAGTTTGCCAGAAGTCCAGAAAGGTGGCAGCAAACACGGGGATGCAGGACAATTCAGTCATCTCCCAGAGCAGTAGACCAGATCAGAATCAGGCAGGGTGCACCATCACATAGCCTACCAATCAGCCAAAGCTCAGGATTCAAAAGCTTAGTAATGGAGCACTTCCAATCAGGCAATGAGCTGGAGGTCAATCTCATATTTAGTCACATCCACTTTGTGTAGTCTAGTGCACACACATTCAAGTACATCAACTTTCTGGGATTGTGGACAGATAGTACCAGGTGAAGAAGCAAAGCATAGACTCCAAAAACGGTTCTATAATTGGGTGCTCCAATCACAGAATAATGACTGGCACTATGGAATGGGCAGAAATTAACCTTCAATAGAATATTCCATCCATAACATCATGTTGGAGCTGTTTGATACTTGACCTGTCCATGTATTCTTCATAGACTATGTCCTGTATAGTGGGTGGAACATTCTGGAGCGTAGCTGGTAGAACAGTGTATAGATCTGAGCCTTGGTATGTCTTGTCCTCCCAGATTCTGCGTGTACAGAACATAGATCTCTAGAACCAGTACCAGGTGAAGAAGCAGAGCATAGACTCTAAAAATGGTTCCACCACCAATGAGAAGGAGCTTTTCCATGGGACCGACTTCAACTCCACCCAACATGTCAATCATCATGGATTTAACAGGGGCTACGCAGGGAAACACGGTGAGAGGTTTCAGAGGAACAATTACAGCTTAAAGCTGAACTCCAGGAATTCCACCACTTTGTAAAATGGTCCACATTACTGTGGGAAAAGTCCTGTGAGGTGCATGCTACCCTGTGGACTTATCTCTTTAATTTACCATTACTGAGCGCTGGGAGTACAGTTATTGTTTTACCTGTGTTTCCCCCTCAACACCTTCTGGTGGCATGCAGCTGCCCAATCACAGAGTGCTTTGTATTGTGTGAACCTATTGTCAATATACAAAGCCTTCTGCGAATGGACAGTAGAGGAGAGGGGTGGGCAGAGCTGCTGCTGTATGAGAAAGAAGCATCTCTCCTGTCAGAGCACCAGGAGTATAGAGATAGCTGTACTCCTGGTGCTCAGTAAAACGTAACCTCTAGTAATCTGGCACATTTTAGAAAGTGTCTGAATTCCTGGAGTTCAGCTTCAATAACAATCTCTGTATTATTTAAAAATAAAGTTCTGGATGTGTTTGTAAACGCAGAGAATTTATGTTTATATTGATAGCTATGTAGCGATGGTTCCCAAGGGAGCTGCTGGAAATCCTGTCCCCCTTACCTGTTTAGAGGCTGCACACCGTGTTACCAGTTCCGATATTTCAATGACAAACTCCAGTCCAAGGGTCTTTTTACTGTTTATTGTGGAACACAGAGAAATGCAGGGAGGAGAGTTCAGGGTGCAGGATACCTGAGGACTGAGAATCTAGCAGAGACAGGACCTGCAAGGGCAGCCATGCAGTAACATAGCTATACCTTCATCGGCCACTTTATTAGGTCCACCTTGCTAGTCCCGAGTTGAACCCCCTTTTGCCTTCATTATTCGTGGCATAGATTCAACAAGGTGTTGGAAACGTTCCTCAGAGATTTCGGTCCATATTGACATGATAGCATCACGCCGTTGCTGTAGGTTTGTCAGCTGCACATCCATGAATCATTGATACAAGGCAGGATGGATCCCCCACACCAAGACACCACCACCACCAGCCTGAACCATTGATACAAGGCAGGATGGATCCATGCTTTCGTGTTGTTTATGCCAAATTCTGACTACAGCTCCGCCTCCACTGATGAATGGGAAGAGAAGGGCTGGAACTCCGTAGTGATCAGCAGCCGCCAGCTGGCTTGCAGAAAGGGACTGAGTCTGAGAGGAACACTGGAAGCATCGGCAGCTCAGCTTCTACACTGGCCCCAGACACCTGGCACCTTCCTCTGTCCTTTCTTCCTCCCCCTCTGCCGCCCCTCACCTCAGCTGAAGGATCGTTCATGACATGGGGCGTCCCACACAGAGAGAATGCTCCTGCCTAGTTTGCCTAGTGGAAGCACCAGCCCTGCCTACAATATCTGGCACCATATTATAATTGATGGGTTCTTCTCGCAATGTCCAGGCAGCAGATTCCACCCAGCTTCCCTGCAATGCTCCTCAGTGAGGGATCCCCTCCCCAGCTCAGCTTTCACAGGAGTCTCTTCATCAAGCCTCCAGCCCATAACTCACATTGGGCCACTTGCCTACGGCTCACATACACATTACATTCTTTAGATTTATGAACAAGTATGTAGTGCAAGGATCTGTCTGATTGGATACTAATTGATTGGATATGTTAGGTAGATCCCCACAGCACATAGTTTTGTTAAATCTGAAGCTGATTGCACAGTTAGTTTGTAATGTGTATGGTGACCTTTGGGGCATCAGAAAAGATTCCCCCTGTTGCAGCAAATTGGATCCAACTTTTATACAGGATTTATATACGCCAACAGTTTACTCAGCGCTTTACAACATGAGGGCAGACAGTACAGTTACAATACAATGTAATACAGGGGGAATCCGAGGGCCTGGCTCACTGGAGCTTACAATCTAAAGGGGAGGATCAAGTGATAGGAAAGGTAATAACTGTGGGGGATGAGCTGGTGGAGAAGATACAGGTACAGTTGCTAGGTGGGGGTAGGAGAGGCCTCTCTGTAGAGAAAAGTTTTCAGGGCTCTCCTAAAAGTAGACAGAGTGGGAGATAGTTGGACAGTTGGGGGTTGGGAATTCCAATAGACATGTAACTCTGCAGCTGACGTCATGCTGGACATCAGAGCTGACTCTTCTATACACACCATGACATTTCTCCACCAGGTTTTGTCTCTGTCCGTTCTGCTTCCCCAGTCCAAGTATTGGAAATGTGATCTCTGTAACTGGTGATGTTGTAGTGAGATAGACAACCTCAGAAGTGTGGGCAGACGGTTGACTCGATCAGAAGACAACTTGAAGATCGTTCAGAAGCATAATCCCAAACTTTGCAGATTTTACAACAATCGCAGACACATAGGTTTTCACTAGAAGAAGGGATTGCAGGAAATCTCCTCTTCAGAGACAGAGACAGTAATAAAAACCTTCAAAAAACAGAAATGGAAAAGAATTCCATGAAGAATCTGATAGTCCAGACAGAGTTTGAGTTGCAGAGTCCTAAGGAAATTCCAAGATGTTGTAGAGGTTCAGATGGCTCCTTCCTTTGGGCTTTAGACTTTTAGCTGAAGGTAGTCTGAGCACAAGCTGGGTACCAAATCAATCCATAACAGATATACACTCTTATTACTTACACTTATTAGGTTCATGTGCTTGGTAACACAAACTGCTAATCAGCCAATCACATGGCAGTAACTCAATGCATTTAGGTATCTAGATGTGGTGAAGACAACTTGCTGAAGTTCACACCGAGTGTCAGAATGGGGAAGAAAGAGGATTTAAGTGACTTTGAACGTGGCATGGTTGTTGGTGCCAGGTGGACTGGTCTAAGTATTTCAAAATCTGCTGATCTACTGGGATTTTCCCGCACGACCATCTTTAGGATTTCCAAAGAATGGTCCGAAAAAGAGAAAATGTCTAGTGAGTGGCAGTTGTGTAGAGGAAAATGACTTGTTGATGCCAGAGGTCAGAGGAGAATGGGCAGACTGGTTCCAGAGGATGGAAAGGCATCAGTAACTCTAATAACCACTCGTTACAACCAAGGTAAGGAGAATATCATCTCTGAATGCACAACACATCCAACCTTGAAGCAGATGGGCTACAGCAGAAAAAGACCACACCAGGGGCCACTCCTGTCCTCTAAGAACAGGAAACGAAGGCTACAATTAACACAGGCTCACCAAAATTGGACAATAGAGGACTGGCAAAACGTTGCCTGGTCTGATTAGTCTGGATTTCAGCCGCGACATTGAGATAGTATGGTTAGAATCTTGCGTAAACAACATGAAAGCATGGATTCATCCTGCCTTGTATCAGCAGTTCAGGCTGTGGTGGTGGTGTCATGGTGTGGTGGATCCATCCTGCCTTGTATCAATGGTTCAGTCTGGTGGTGGTGGTGTCATGGTGTGGGGGATCCATCCTGCCTTGTATCAATGGTTCAGTCTGGTGGTGGTGGTGTCATGGTGTGGGGGATCCATCCTGCCTTGTATCAGTGGTTCAGGCTGGTGGTGATGGTGTCATGGTGTGGGGAATTCATCCTGCCTTGTATCAATGGTTCAGGCTGGTGGTGGTGGTGTCATGGTGTGGCGGATCCATCCTGCCTTGTATCAGCAGTTTAGGCTGGTGGTGGTGGTGTCATGGTGTGGTGGATCCATCCTGCCTTGTATCAATGGTTCAGGCTGGTGGTGGTGGTGTCATGGTGTGGTGGATCCATCCTGCCTTGTATCAACGGTTCAGGATGGTGGTGGTGGTTCCATCCTGCCTTGTATCAATGGTTCAGGCTAGTGGTGGTGGTGTCATGGTGTGGTGGATCCATCCTGCCTTGTATCAAGGTGGTGGACCTAATAAAGTGTCTTTTGATATGTAGCCTGCTCATTGGTTAGGGTTTTATCTGGTACCCAACTTGTGCCCAGATTTCTAAAACCTCGAGGCAGGAGCCATCTGAACCTCTAAAATATCTTGTCCTTTCCTCAGGACTCTGCAACTCATAAACTCTGTCTGGACTATCAGAAATCTCATGTTCATGTTCTCTTCTCTTCCTAATTGAAGACTGTACTGCATGGTCCTAGCCTGCGGCTACAGTGCTGCCTGGATCTAATAAGGACTCCTACAACCAACTGATATACCTACCAGGACCTTAGAACCTCATTATTCTAGAAGATATGACACATCATAGTCTGTAACCCTTCCCCACTACATCCAGAACTAAGCTGGGTTTTAATGTCTCATCTATCAGGACTTACCATTGAGTGCAGTACAGTATGGCTTCCTTGTCACATCCTCTGTGTTATGAGGTGTATCTTGGGGCCCATTCACATCACATCCATAGTATTTCTTAACACAGGCCCAATGCTATAATGTACTGAAATCTATTGTTTCCAATTGGGCCAGTTCACACCAGTGTGATGTTTTGATGTGTGCTGGGTGAAATTGGACCAACTACATTTAAACACAGTGAAACATGGTGTGATTCCATATTTTGCTCGCACCTCCAGACCTTCTCTCGTGCTGCACCACTTCTCTGGAACTCTGATATATTAACCTGTGACGTGTCTTTCTTTTCAAACAGCTGCTGTTTATGGAAATGGAACTTATTTTGCAGTAGATGCAAGTTACTCTGCTGATGACATATATTCCAAACTTGATGGAAATGGACAGAAGCACATGTACCTGGCCCGCGTTCTCACCGGACTCTACTGTGCTGGAAGCCATGAGATGAAAGCACCTCCAGCCAAAAATCCAGCCAACCCCACCGACTGCTATGACAGCGTGACGGATGACATCCAGAACCCTTCAATGTTTGTGATATTTAATGACATCCAGGCCTACCCCGAATATCACATCATCTTCCAGTGATGATCTATGACTGTGTCCGAGGAACGCACAAATCTCCGCCCATTTACACTTCCTTCAGCTTTAACACATATTATTATTATTGTTATTATTATTATTATACAGGATTTATGGCACCAACAGTTTGCTCAGCACTTTACAATATAAAGGGAGACAATATAGCAACAATACAGTTCAATACAAGAGGGATAGGAGGGCCTGATCCTGGGAGCTTACACTCTAAGAGGGGGGGGGGCTAGTGGTACAAAAGGTAATAACTGTGGGGGAGGGACTGGTAGGAGGAATAGAAGGTTTGGTTATTAGCTGAGGGCAGGATAGGCTTCCTTGAAGAGATCGGTTTTCAGAGATCACCTAAAAGTGAGCAGAGTAGGTTATAGTCGGATAGATTGGGGTAGAGAGTTTCAGAGGATGGGGGAAGCTCTGGAAAAGTCCTGGAGACGAGCGTGGGAGGAGGAGACAAGGGAGTTAGAGAGCAGGAAGTCGTGGGAGGAGCGGAGATGACGGTTTGGGTGATAATCAGAGACAAGATTGGTGATGTCATTTGGGGTGGAGTTATAAATGGCTTTATTTGTTATTGTTAATGTTTTGAATTTTATTCATTCTACAATGGGAGGCGAGTGGAGGGATTGGCAGAGAGGGGTGGAAGACACTGAATGGAGGCTGGTGGATGGATTGGCAGAGAGGGGTGGAGGATTGGCAGAGAGGGGTGGAGGACACTGAATGGAGGTCAGTGGAGGGATTGGCAGAGAGGGATAGCAGATATGGAACGGCTAGTAAGGTGGATGAGTCTGGCAGCAGCATTCATTGTAGACTGAAGAGGGGATAGCCTGCGATGAGGTCGGCCAATGAGGAGGGAGTTACAATAGTCAAGGCAAAATATAACCAGGAAGTGAATAAGTTGCTTAGTAGTTTCAGAGGTTAAGAACGGGCGTATCTTGGAGGTGTTGTGGAGGTGAAGTCTACAAGATTTGGACAGCGATTGGATTTGGGGCTGAAAGGACAGATGGGAGTCTAGGATTACACCTAGTACTCTGGTATGAGGGGAGGGACTGATGGTTGTATTATTGATCTTGATGATGAAGTCGGGGGAGGGGGCACGGGCTGGGGGGAATACTAAGAGCTCAGTTTTCAAAAGATTGAGTTTAAGGAAGTTCAGTGACCTCCATGCCGATATGTCACTTAGTAGGTTAGTAATGCGAGAGGAGACTGAAGGGGTGAGGTGAAGAGGAGAAAGATAGAGATGGTACTTGAAGCCATGGGAGTTTATCAAGTGACCAAGGGAGGAGGTGTAGGTGGAGAAGAGAAGGGGTCCAAGGACCTAACCTTGAGGGACCCCTACAGAAAGAGGAAGTGGAGAGGAGGAGGCAGAGTCATAGGTAACGCTGAGGAGCGCTGCGATAGGTAGGAGGAAAACCAGATGAGAGCAGAATCTCTGAGGCCAAGAGAATTGAGTTTTTTTTAGGAGTAGGGGATAGTCAACAGTATCAAAAGCCGCAGAGAGGTCAAGTAGTAAGAGAACGGAGTAGTGGCCATTGGTTTGGATGAGTTTGGAGTAGTGGCCATTGGTTGGGATGAGCATGGAGTAGTGGCCATTGGTTGGGATGAGTACGGAGTAGTGGCCATTGGTTGGGATGAGTACGGAGTAGTGGCCATTGGTTGGGATGAGTACGGAGTAGTGGCCATTGGTTGGGATGAATACGGAGTAGTGGCCATTGGTTGGGATGAGCATGGAGTAGTGGCCATTGGTTGGGATGAGCAGGGAGTAGTGGCCATTGGTTGGGATGAGTACGGAGTAGTGGCCATTGGTTGGGATGAGTACGGAGTAGTGGCCATTGGTTGGGATGAGTACGGAGTAGTGGCCATTGGTTGGGATGAGCATGGAGTAGTGGCCATTGGTTGGGATGAGTATGGAGTAGTGGCCATTGGTTGGGATGAGTACGGAGTAGTGGCCATTGGTTGGGATGAGCATGGAGTAGTAGCCTTTGGTTGGGATGAGTACAAAGTAGTGGCCATTGGTTGGGATGAGTACGGAGTAGTGGCGATTGGTTGGGATGAGTACGGAGTAGTGGCCATTGGTTGGGATGAATACGGAGTAGTGGCCATTGGTTGGGATGAATACGGAGTAGTGGCCATTGGTTGGGATGAGTACGGAGTAGTGGCCATTGGTTGGGAGGAGTACGGAGTAGTGGTCATTGGTTGGGATGAGTACGGAGTAGTGGCCATTGGTTGGGATGAGTACGGAGTAGTGGCCATTGGTTGGGATGGGTACGGAGTAGTGGCCATTGGTTGGGATGAGTACGGAGTAGTGGCCATTGGTTGGGAGGAGTACGGAGTAGTGGCCATTGGTTGGGATGAGTATGGAGTAGTGACCATTGGTTGGGATGAGTACGGAGTAGTGGTCATTGGTTGGGATGAGTACGGAGTAGTGGTCATTGGTTGGGATGAGTACGGAGTAGTGGCCATTGGTTTTAGCAGTTAGTAAATCATTAGTGAGGTTTAGTAGGGCAGTGTCAGTGGAGTGTAGTGAGTGAAAGCCAGACTGTAAAGGGTCAGGAAGGTTGTTGTCGGTGAGGGAGGAGCTCAGGTGATTGTAGACTAAGCATTCTAGGAGTTTACAGGTAAACAGGAGCTGGGAGATAGGTCTTAGATTGTTCAGGTTGGTGGGGTCCAGCGAGGGCTTTTTAAGTACATTAAAGCGCCTACAGCTTCAACAGGCTTTTTTGATGTTTCAGTGATGCTTTACTGGAGCATGGCAAATGCCCTGTGTGTGTTGATTTTCTATTTGTGTTAAATGGGCCCAGCCCATTTGTACCCTTGTTCAGCAAGTGCTTATTAGTGCTCTCATTCAGCAGATCCCCTGCTCAGTAGTTCCCCCAGCTCTGCAGATCCCCCGCTCAGTAGCAGCCCCCAGCTCTGCAGATCTCCCACTCACTACTACCCCCAGCTCTGCTGATCCTCCAGTCAATAGTAACCCCCAGCTCTGCTGATCCCTCACTCACTAGTACCCCCAGCTCTGCTGATCCTCCACTCAGTAGTAACCTCCATCTCTCCTGATCCTCTGTTTTATTGATCCTCCTCTCTCCCACTCAACTCCCGCTATATTGCTCAGTCCTGTCTCTCTGGTCCCCGCTCACCTTCTGCTATAGCGTTTCTATGTTGCACACCACATGTGCCATCTTTTAGTTGCTCTGCTCTGGTCTGGACCCCGCTCACCTTCCTGCTGCTCCACGCTGCACACCAGATGTGGCGTCTGCACCAGACACTCCCAGAATATATCCACAGGAAATGGAAGTGACTGCTGATGACGTCTTTCCAGTTTGCTTGTTGGTTTCCCAGTGCATCCTGGGATATCTCATGCCTCCAATACTCCAAAGCAAAGCAAAGCTAACTCTGAATAAAAGCCTCTGACAAGCTGCAGGTGCTGTAAGTGAATGTTGTCATAGACTTCTAGGAAGGCTTTGAAGCTGCTATGAAGCACCAAGAAAGCGACATGGGGGATCATTTTTGAAGTAAAGCAAAGCAAGCACAATTGTGAACAGGAAAGTAAGGTAACCATTTTATTTAGCCTAGTGGGCTTTGATTGGCATTCTGAGTGCTTTAAAAAAGTGTGTCCAATGCCACATGAAGCAAGTGTAAACGAGGCCTTAGTGCCCCTCGGTCTGATCGGGATATAATATTGTCAGAGTGTGGCGTCATCACTTATCTACAGCTGCCATAAAACACATAAATAATTCCAGAGGAAACAAGCACACAGGAACTCCATCGTGAAGGACCAGAGAGTGACGAGGAGGTGGAGGTCCTAGCCTCCCATTGTCTATATTCTCTGGGATCTCCATGGCTTGTTGCTCCACAACTCCTCATGTGCTGCACTCATTCTCTGGGACTCTGATCTTCACTCACTGAGCCTCAGATAGGGAAAAGCCGGCTGCTTCTGGCTGGGGAGGTGGAAGGGGGTGGAGTGGAAGATGAATTTTGCCCCTATGGCATCACCAGTTGCACATTTCCAATATTAGTGTTTTATAGGTGACATGGTGGGTCAGCAGAACTTCAACCTCCATTTGAGACCATGTAACTACACAGAACCAACTCCATGTTGCCAATAATATTGGGAAAGACTGCATGGAGGAGCCATGATGGTCCATCTGTCTTCCATAGAATAGTCATGGTTGAGGTTGTCCCAGAAAATCCAAGCAATATCAGTGATGAGATGGTTCACCAATGGACGGTTACAACACATAAAGTGCTATTTAGTTGGTTTGTGCCGTGACCACACATTGCTCTATCGGTCCAATAAAGGAAGCTCAGATGGAGGTTCTCACCCTCATAGCTCCACCCATCATTTGGAAAACCAGTGACTCCACCCTCTGGCCTCTCCCAGCTTATTTCAGCTGATTATAGTTTTCTCCTCCATGTATCTGGTCTACTAAGATATATCCATCCTCCAAGCTGCAGATACTACACTTCTTTGTTCTGCCCTCCTCTTTATTCTCTTTAGACTGTAAGCTCTTTGGTGCAAAACTCACTTTAGACACAAATACCGTACATAGACAGTACCACATTACTTGCAGTGCGAAAAAAGGGATCTGTGTCATTGAAGTAATATTTTGTTGGAATCTCAGGGCAGGAGAACAAAGTGTTGAAGTGCAATTAATGTATGTGACCTTTAGGATGAACGTCACCACAGCGCACGTGTTTTCCTGCATTGAGAGTTATTGCAGCAGGTTGTGGTGGCCATTTATAACGGTTGCGCTCCAATACAATATACACTACATGTTGCGTCAGGTTACTGTGTTCCATTCTAAAGGATTGTTGAGGTGCGAATAAGAGTAGTGCCTTACCTCATGTGTTGTGTGGATGAGGCCACAGAAACAATATGAAGTCCCCACACTGACAGACATCTAATCTATAAAACTCTGGATGGGAAAAATGGAATCAGCTCATAGGAATCAAATTCCAACTTTTATTCTCCAAGGATCATTCTTCAGGGCAGGTCTGAATTTGATTGGTTGCCATGTTATCTGAAATAGATCTTCCCATATACCTGTATGACACCTCAGTCTGCTACAATGTAACAAGATAAATGTGAATGAATAAAATATTTCCAAAGTTGTGTTTTCTGATCATTTCATATTCGCATGTCGGCTTCTGGACACTTAAAGTGTCACTAAACCCACATCATAAAAAAAACTATCAATAAATGGTGTATTCCATGCTGTTCATACTCAGTCACTGTGGGACTAGTTCTGTATTCTGCCAAAAACCTGGTTGATCTGCTGCTCTCTCTCTCCCCCTTCTGTCCATGTCCCCAATGCAGCTGGGGATTTTGCTGAGCAGTGTTGGCAGCTACTGCACATGCTCAGTTTTCAGTGAGTTTCTGTGCTGAGCATTTCTGATAAATATTAATTATATCAAATTCATAATTCGGCACTTATATTAATGGCAAGCTTGCAAAATATTTGTTTTTTTATGATTAATAATAATATTAAAATGTGTGAATGGTCGCCTTGAGCCAGTGATAGTGTTAATTTCTTCAGTTAAGCTGAGACAGCTAACCAGCTGAGAGCTGAGTATTCTATAATAGGGCATAGCTGTCATGGAAATTTTGTATTGTTGGTTGAACTTTAAATGTGTCATATATGAGTGTTATTCATATGTCTCTCGTGTGGCTTCATTAAAGCTCTGAAGGCTGCAATTGGGCCATGCGCATGTACAATGTATGTATTACAGTACTCAGCTCGGTAATGGATGAGATGGCAGATCTGCTCTTATAGACCGGCGTGTATACCACCACGGCATTCGATGCGAATGTCCCCAACGGGCCTGTATCCACATATCAGCAGCATAGTACCACATGGACTTCATAACGCAAGGCGCCAAGCGGTGTGAACTCCGCGTGTAGGCTTATGCATATCTTACAAGCCATTACCAACCTGAACTGTATCTGGATGGATGTGTTTTAATAAAGATCGTATCGGGCCCATCCAGGTACAGACTGATGTTTCTAGGGAATGCTTGTACAAAGAATTTACATAATGGGAGCTACTAGGAGAGGAAGTATGCTCTCCATAGAGGGCTCATGGGGGGAGGGGGAGGAAGTCTGCTGACCTCAGAGGGCTCATGGGGGAGGACCAGTGATAGAAAATAGGAAAGGCTATGCTCCAATTGGAATGTACATCCTGTGTATAGGCACTCCCCATTGCATTGTTCTGTGGGAGGGGATTGACCTTATTCATGTGGGGGGCATGTGTCTGCTTGTAATAAAACCGGGGGCTGAGTCAGAAGCCAGTCTCTATGTGAATTCAAACATCATCCTGAGAGTGTCGCCTGATCGTTCTTGGGTAACGGAGCTCCAATTCCCCACATTTCAACAGAACTAACCCAGTTGGATGGGCAGGAATCGTGTAGTTTAGCTGCAGTCGTGGTAAGCGAGATTCGCACAGCTTTATGGGGGATTTCTGCGCATCCAACTGCGAGTACTCACGGTAAGGAGAAATTCGTTAAAAGCAAATTTCCAAGACATAGCTGGTTACAGGACTCTGGTGTAGAATGTCAAGGGTGTTAGAAGTGAATCAAAATAGAATAAGTCTTACATAATATATACTAATAGTATCTGTATGTACTTAGCTTATGTTTTATATGTTGGTAATGTAACATATGTAGATTTGTGGTTACATAACATTATTGAGATGTTGTAAAAATACATTCTTAATTTATATTATCATTTAAAGATGAACAAGCTGATGTAACATCACCAGATTATTATGGTCACTACATATGTGCCTGTCAATCAAAAGACCATATATGTAGCTTCCCCTCCCTTCAATGAAATTGCTCTGCTAAGCAGTATTGTTTGCCATACAAGGTTCTAAGATACTAATTATGACGCATACATGCATCCTAAAAAGGCATCCTAGATGGACAGGGGGACACACGCACACACACACATGTCGGTCTATCCATACAGATATGCATAAGCAAAGCTGAGAAGCTGGAACAGGTGCATACTGTCAGACAAGAAATAGTCACTTCCGTCTAATCCGGCTTCTTCCCAAAGACCCTGAAGGACAAACTGAACATGGAAGAAGGACATGAGACAATGGACATAAGGGTGACACATCTTTAAACTTCTGCTATGATATTTCTGTTTTTTTCTACATTGAACTGTTCATGATACGCTTTACATTGTTATTTTAAGCCATTGTGTGATAAAATAAAATCACACTTTATTTTTTATCTCACCGGCTCTTTCATTTACAAAAATCACCTCAAGACACTAAAGAAGTATTATATGTGTCTCAGAAATCCAACATTAATGGTGTGCCAGCCTCTTCCACAGTTTTTCTCCAGTTTTCCGCTTCCTTGATAAGGTGGAGACATCACAGTTCTTTGGTCAAGTCTGGGGAAAACACGATAAAAGAACCTACAAGACAAGGCGATTGAACAGACGTGGAAAGAGGTCCAGTGACTGAGCCGGGTCAAACGAGAAAATCTGATGATTACGGTGAGTAATAATTATGGAATTTATTGATGAATTAGCTAGAGAAAGCAAGCTAGAGTTTAACCGTTTCAATACCGGGCAATTTTACACCTTCCTGCCAAGGCCATTTTTCAGGTTTCAGCGCTCTCACACTTTGAATGACAATTGCGCAGTCATACAACACTGTATCCAAACTAAACTTTTATCATTTTCTTCACACAACTTTCTTTTGGTGGTATTTAATCACCGCCGGGGTTTTTATTTTTTGCTAAATTAACAAAAAAAGACCAAACATTTTGAAAAAAAAACACATTTTTCTTTGTTTCTGTTATAAAAGTTTACAAATAAATAATTGTTCTTCATAAATTTAGGCCGAGATGTATTCTACTACATGTCTTTGGTAAAAATAACCCAAATTAGGATGTATTTTTTAGTTTGTAGGAAAGTTATAGAGTTCACAAACTATGGTATAGATCTGAATATTGATCAATCCTGAAGTACTGACAGCCAATCTAATTTTTTGAGGTCCAAGAATGTCAGAACAGTACAGATATCCCCCAAATGACCCCTTTTTGCAGAGTAGACAGTCCGACGTACTTCATAAGAGGAATGGCGAGTTTTTTGAAGTTGTATTTTTTTGTCATAATTTTTCGGAAAATGAAAAAATTAAAAAAATTATTTTCACTATTTTTTTTTTTACATACTGTCACCAGTGCAGTACAGCGTCATCATATAACTGGCATGGCGGTGAACAGGGACACTGACTGGTGACAGTATGAAAAAAATATATATATTTTTTTTTTTATTTTTTTTTTTTTTTTATTATATTTAATTTTTTATTACATTTTTTTTTAATTTTTTTTAAGATTTTTTTTTCATATTTTACTATGACCAAAGTAGTACAATGTTACCATAGTAACATTGTACTACTTTAGGGAAGTGATCAGTATTTTTTTTTGTTTTTTTTTACACAATTTGCTTATAGCAAAGAATTACTTTGCTATAAGCCAGCATTT
Source organism: Staurois parvus (assembly GCF_062004578.1). Classification (NCBI taxonomy): domain Eukaryota; kingdom Metazoa; phylum Chordata; class Amphibia; order Anura; family Ranidae; genus Staurois; species Staurois parvus. The sequence continues at coordinate 437,701 of NW_028318627.1, forward strand.
ACCTGAATGAAATCGATTCATTCAGCTTTTTTTTTTTTTTTTTTTTTTTTGTGCTTAGCTGTGATTTGGTCACAGCTAATCACATGACATGTGCATGTGATTAGCTGTGACCATTCACAGCTAGGCAGTAGTATACAATGGATGGCATCATGAATGAAGCCATCCATTGTATACAACTGTCATGTGATCTGCTGTGATTGGTCACAGCAGGTCACATGGTACCAGCAACGGGAGCCGGTACTCAGATCTGTCATCGGCCGTGTCTGGTGACAGATCGCACTGCTGCGCCGCTCTGCATTAGCGCAAACGGCGCATGTGCGGGAGCACGCCAAATGGCGTGCACCCGGAATGCAGGGACACATTTGAAGCCGCCAAACGGCCATTGGCCAGGCGGCTAATGGTTAAAGATGTTTCTCTATATCTTGATGATGGTTGTTTATGTACAATGAATGTTTACAGGCCAATATTCAGATAGAAAAATGTAGATTTTCCGTAAACAGCGTAAAAAGATATCTAATATCTTAAATTTAGTAAGAATATTCAATAAAATGATTTTGAATGTTGATTTACCTGTTAAAAAAGCTTGTACATTAAAGCAGACAGAATGTAGCACTGTACAGAACACAGAAATGCCTGCAAATTTGTCCCAAGATGCTCTTAATTGCCCAAACTGAAATTTTTTGTAATTATATTGAAAATCTTGAGGATGAAATTCATTCAAAAACAAATCTTTTGTTAAGACTGCAGAATGACAGTAAACAGGTTGCCATGATAAACACAGATGACAAACAGAATGATTCAAGATCAGAGCCACGACCGTCCGATATTTCCAAAAGTTCGGATATCGACTCTGATGACGAAGCACAAATTAAACATAAAGAATTGTTATGTAAAACTGCAAAACTTACGTTGCAAATACATAACCAATTAATGAACGTTTTAAAAAACATCCCTGCTTGTGATTCAAAGAAAGACGTGTTTAGCAACATGGAAGCATTTGAGATTCACGCAGAATGTCATAGGCTTTCAAATAATCAAATAAATCATTTATTTCATTTATGGTTGCCGTTTATGACTCGAATAAAAAATTCTGTTATTGACGGTGAAAGTCAGGAAAAACATAGAGACGCGACAGACAGACTGCGACAGTTGCTGTTATGTACAACTGGTGAGGACGTACCTTCTATAGAAATGCTAGACTTACTACAGACTACTGCTGAAGAAAACCCTTTTGAGTTTAAAAATACATTTTCCAAAGCATAGAAAATTATATTTGGAGTAGAAAATGAGGAAGACTCAGCTACGATTAAAGCTTTTGTAAAGAAATTCAAGTATCTTGAGTCAGTAACAGTTGCCTTTGAAGTATCTGGGCTAGTGAAATCTAACATCGACATTTGGTATTGTCTCGACACCGAGAATATTCTTGGCATTGATGTAATCAATAAACAGAAGTGGATTATTGATATTATGACCAAAGTTATTTGGAGGAATCCATCGAGGCCCAAATCAATGCTAATTGATCCTTCTGTATACAGTGATGTTGGTTTCATTTCTAATATGTCTACAACACAAAAATGGCCTGATACTGATGGTAATTGTGCTCTAAAGGAATTGGTACAACGTTTTCCAAGTTTGTGGTCAAAATTTTAAAATGACATAGGAACTTTGAAAGATACAGAATTGAATATTGAGGGAAAAGATCCTATACCCCTTAATCAGTATGAGTTACCACAAGAATCAATAGGACCACTTTCTGCCATTATTCAAGAGCAGGGGTCCTCAAACTTTTTAAACAGGGGGCCAGTTCAGTGTCCCTCAGACCGTTGGAGGGCCGGACTATAGTTTAAAAAAAAAACAAAACTATGAACAAATGCGGACACTGTACAGGAGATGACCAGAGACTGTGGACATACAACGGCGGCAGGAATACTGGGCCGGCCGCTCCATAAGACGCACAGACATCTCCCCCCAAGTGTGTCTTATGGAGCAAAATAGTGCCCCATCATTGGTGTCAGTGGGAGGAATAGTGTCCCATCATTGGTGTCAGTGGGAGGAATAGTGCCCCATCATTGGTGTCAGTGGGAGGAATAGTGCCCCATCATTGATGTCAGTGGGAGGAATAGTACCCCATCATTGGTGTCAGTGGGAGGAATAGTGCCCCATCATTGGTGTCAGTGGGAAGAAAAGTGCCCCATCATTGGTGTCAGTGGGAAGAAACGTGCCCCATCATTGGTGTCAGTGGGAAGAAATGTGCCCCATCATTGGTGTCAGTGGGAGGAATAGTGCCCCATCATTGGTGTCAGTGGGAGGAATAGTGCCCCATCATTAGTGTCAGTGGTGGGAGGAATAGTGCCCCATTATTGGTGTCAGTGGGGGGAGGAATAGTGCCCCATCGTTGGTGTCAGTGGAGGAAGGGGATAGTGTCCCAACATTGGTGTCAGTGGGAGGAATAGTGTCCCATCATTGGTGTCAGTGGGAAGAATAGTGCCCCATCATTGGTGTCAGTGGGAAGAATAGTGCCCCATCTTTGGTATCAGTGGGAGGAATAATACGTCATTGGTGTCAGTGGGGGGGAAATAGTGCCCCGTCATTGGTGTCAGTGGGAGGAATAGTATGTCATTGGTGTCAATGGGGGGGAATAGTGCCCCATCATTGGTGTCAGTGGGAGGAATAGTGTCCCATCATTGGTGTCAGTGAGAGGAATAGTGCCCCATCTTTGGTGTCAGTGGGAGGAATAGTACGTCATTGGTGTCAGTGGAGGGGAATAGTGCCCCGTCATTGGTGTCAGTAGGGGGGATAGTGTCCCAACATTAGTGTCAGTGGGAGGAATAGTGCCCCATTGTTGGTGTCAGTGGGAAGAATAGTGCCTCATTATTGGTATCAGTGGGAGGAATAGTGCCCCATCATTGGTGTCAGTGGAAGGAATATTGCCCCATCATTAGTATCAGTGGAAGGAATAGTGCACCATCATTAGTATCAGTGGCACCAATGATGGGGCACTATTCCCCCCACTGACACCAATTACATGTAACTTGCTGACCCCTGTTCCAGCATGGTGCTCCTGCAGCCAGCATACCTTCTTGCAGCAGCACCATCAGCACGGCACACTTACCTGTCAGCTGTCTTTCTCGGCTGCACCTCCTCGCAGGTGATTGGCCGCTTGTGTGCCTTTCCTGAGCTACAGTTCTGGCGCCCAATCACCGGTGAGGAGGTGGAGCCGAGCGGCAGGAGTGAGGGAGTGGCCGGAGTGAATGAAGGAGGATTGTCGTGGGACTGGGACCAGTGCCAGGTAAGGTACAGCAGCCCCCTGCCCGCAACGTACTTAGTGTCCCTTCCTGTCCCGCCCCTGCCGGCGGGACGGATAAATGGCTTCGGCGGGCCGCGTATGGCCCGCGGGCCGTAGTTTGAGGACCCCTGTTCAAGGGTTTGTACAACTTGGCATTTTAAAGAAAACACAATCAGTGGTAAATAACTGTATATGGCCTATCAAAAATGCTGACAATTCATATTCTTTGAATTCAGGACGCTGAATAAACATATCACAAATAACAAAGCAGTTGTTCCTGATCATTCTAATATCAATTTACATTTGAATGCCGAATCCAAAGTGTTTTCTGTTCTAGAAATCGATAACAGCCATTTTTCGATCCCCTTAGCTAAACGTTGTCAGTACAAGCTAGCTTTCAAGTTCCAGAAAGAGACGTATGCATTCCCTCCATTACTAGCTGGTTTAGACATCAGTGATGGTGTAGTCCATGAGTCCATCGCAAAAATTCTATCACAATTTTCAAGGCCAAAATGCATTTTTCAGCATGTAAATACGATTATGCTGAGTGCGCAGAATGTTAACGAACATATTACTCTTTTGTCTGAGTTATTTCTGTTGTTACAGGAGGCAGGCCTAAAATTAAACATGGAAAGAGTTCAGCTGATGAAAAGTCAGGTGAAATACTTTCACATGCAGATTATGCAGGCCATAGATGGGTCGGAAATCGGACGATTTTCGGATCGTTAGTGGGTTAATTGTTCGGCCATTTTTCGGTATTTTGGCAGATTTTTTTTATCGGTAAAGTTGGAAAAAGATCGGCCGATTTTGCCGATTGGCCAATTTTCGCGGCAATGATGGGCAAAAATGATCTTTTTACCGATAAAAAATCTGCGCATGAGCAGTGACCTGCAAGAGGAAGACAAAAAGAAGAAAGAAGAAGAAGAGGATGAAGAGGAAGAAAAAGAAGAGGAAGAAGAGGAAGAGGAAGAAGAAGAATAGGATGAAGAAGAGGAAGAAGAAGTGGATGAAGAAGAAGAAGAGGATGAAGAAGAGGAAGAAGAAGAGGATGATGAAGAGGATGATGAAAAGGATGAAGAAGAGGATGAAGAAGAGGAAGAAGAAGAAGAGGAAGAAGAGGAGGAGGAAGAAGAAGAGGAAGAAGAAGAAGAGGAAGAAGAGGATGAAAAAGAGGAAGAAGAAGAGGATGAAGAAGATGAAGAAGAAGAGGATGAAGACGATGAAGAAGAAGAGGATGAAGTAGAATTCCAGTCCGGCAAAAAGTGTCGCTGCAGAGAGCTCCGCTATTTCTTTGACAGTGCTTTGACATTTATAGCGGTTGCAAGAATGTATCTATTTGTTTCCGAATAAAAACATCTGTATCCGAAATGGATACAAATAGATACATTGTTGCAACTGCTATAAATGTCAAAGAAATAGCAGAGCTCTCTGCAGGGACACTTTTTGCCAGCTGTAGATGGGATGAAAATTTACCATTCCTGGTAACGGTGGCTGCTTGAACAACCGATTTTTCGTTTTTTTTAAAGAAAAATCGGCCGGTTTTCTCCCCATCTATGGCCTGCATTACAAGAGCATGTCAATTATTTGCAGGACAGGATGTCAACATTTACACAGACTCCAAGTACACCCATGGTGCTGCACACCATGTTGGGGTCATTTGGCAGAGAAGAGGATTCATTCCTGCTGATGGCAAAACCATATCTCACTCTTCCTTGATATCTGATCTACTCAAAGCCATACAGTTACCGAAAACATTAGCCATTCTCCATTGCAGGGCACATACAAATCGCAGAGATCATATTGCCAAAGGAAATGCATTAGCAGATAAGGTAGCAAAGGAAGCTGCATTACAACAGGTGGCCAGTGAGCAGATGTCTATGCCCACTTCAGGCGTCACAACTACCCCACATGACCAGATGTATGCAGATTTACAAACATTTGCTACTAAAGTCGATCTAGCAGACTGGAATGGTTCTGGTGCACAACTAGATCCAGCTTCTGGTCTAGTGTGCTTAGAGGGGAAACCATGTATTCCCATGTCAAGTGCCCCATTGTTCAATACACAGTACCATGGTCTAGGACAGGGGTCTGCAACCTTTAAGACATAAAGAGCCACTTGGACCCGTTTCCGAGAGGGAAAAAAAGACTGGGAGCCGCAAAACCATTGCAACATTTATAACAAATCCGACACTGCATATATTGCAAAAAGCGCTCTGATCATGAAGGGGGTTTAAGGGCCCAGTAAGCAAAGGGTTAATCAGGGCCACAGTGTATCGTCATAATCACAATCATAGCCTTAGGTCAGTGGTGGGCAACCTTTTTTTTCAACTGAGCCAAATCTCGCCAAAACCACGATTGAAATTTATTTTGAGAGAAACATTTTTAAAACTGAAAATACATCCCCCATATAGTAATTCATCCCCCATAGTAATTCATCCCCCATAGTAATTCATCCCCCATATAGTAATTCATCCCCCATATAGTAATTCATCCCCCATATAGTAATTCATCCCCCATATAGTAATTCATCCCCCATAGTAATTCATCCCCCATATAGTAATTCATCCCCCCTATAGTAATTCATCCCCCATATAGTAATTCATCCCCCCTATAGTAATTCATTCCCCATATTGTGTCAATTCACTTACCTTTGCTCCGCGCGTTCCTCTCGCTGTGTTCCCGCGCCGTTCTGGTCTTCAGGGCGGACTGTGAGAGGAGTTCGTCACGCTGCCCCGCCTACATCCTGACAGCCAATGTTTGCCAGCGGGCGCCCAGCACACAGAAGAGCTGCATTAAAAGAGCCGCGGCTTGCCGTCCCTATTGCCTGTCACCTGGTGGGCAGTGTGCTCTGGAGCCGCAGGAAAGGTGAAAAAGAGCCGCATGCGGCTCCGGAGCCACGGGTTGCCGACACCCGGTCTAGGACATAGAAGATGGGTGGAAGCATTTGTCACTAATAAAGAAGACGCGCAGACTGTAGTCAGAATTCTTACACAGGAGATAATACCCAGATGGGGATGTCCACTACAGATAAATTCTGATAACGGACCAGCTTTTGTGGCCAAGGTATGCCAAGACCTGGTAAAAGTACTTAGATTGGAAATGTCATATTCCCTATCATCCTCAAAGTTGGGGTATAGTAGAAAGGATGAACAGGACAATTAAGGATGAGCTGAGGAAGGCCACTGGAGGAACCTATACCCACTGGAAGAAGATGTTACCTGCAATTCTAGCAGAGGTAAGAATGACACCTAATAAGACTACAGGGTTATCTCCTTTTGAAATATTAATGGGAAGACCGTTCCCCACTCCTTGGGCTAGACAGCCACTTATGTTAGAAAGAGGGGACCTTGACCTGGTACAACAAGAATATGTGAGAAAATTGATTCAGATTTTAGATCAGATTGTAAGAAATGTTGCTCGCACCTCTCCTTTATTTTCTCAGGAACCAACACACCCTTTCCAAGTGGGAGATGTCGAAGTGGTCCGCCAACTCGCTAAAGACAAGAAGCAAGGCTACCCCTTTGGACCACCTACTACGGTGATAGCGGTTATCAGAACGGCTGTTCTGGTGGAGAATTCCCAGTCCTGGTCCATGCTAGTCGAGTGAGGAAGGTGAATCAAACACCTGAGAAACACGAGACGGAAAAAGGAGGTGAAGTATGAGAGGAAAATCCTCGAAGAGCAGGTGAAATCAGTGAAAAAGACCCTGAAGATGACATTCCTTACTGCCCCTCATGGTGCTTTGAAGATCTGGGTCCTATTGGGCACACTGACTGCTCTTTTTCCTGCCAGTATGGATCATAACTAACTGTATTTATCACCCTGAGGACTTGGGCCTAATAAAAGGTATCTGTGGTCAAGGACTAGATTTAAATGAGACCCAGATATCCAAAAGTGAAAGAAAGTCAAAAAGAAGTTTTGAAGAGAACAATCCTTTTTCAGGAAAAATGTTGATGATGCAGTTTAAATCTGCTTATGCTCAAAAGTCAGGTTCTGATAAATGTTGGATCTGTAGTAAGTTACATCCTAGCACATATGAAATTCCTCTTCTGGCCGCTCCAGTCAAAATATTTTTGTTAATAACAGGGAATGTAAGTATTGGTTTGACCAATATTACTTCTAATGCCACCATATCTTTTCCAACTCTGGGAGTCACTCAACTCCCCGATTGGTGTTTTAGACTGGGGAATACTTCCCACAAGGGAAAGGGAATGTGCTCTCAGTCCATATTAAATATATCTGATCCTGGAAGGAGGGATGGAACTTCTTCTGTGAAACTCTGGCAAGTAAATGGTAAAACCCTGAATGAAAGTTTAGAAGAGATACAAGATAATGTGGGAAAAACTATGTTTGGAAAACTTCTTTTTTATTTCACACTTGTTGTCACCCCTGAATTTCGTTCTGCAATACAAAAATTGCCGATTTCCTTGGGAAACAATACGTATATCTGTTGTGGTAAGATCTGTTACCCTTGGATACCGAGTAATGTCCAGGGCTGGTGCTATGTAGCCCAATTAGTGCCAATTATGGCAGCTATAGACCAAAAGGAACACCAGGTAAAAGCCAGTACATACCCAAAACACCAACTAACTGTGAGACAGAGAAGGGAAACCAAACAAGAAAAGGTAGATCTATTCTCTACAGGTGATAAGGTGTGGTCATGGTTCCCTACCTACACGGGATGGGTGATAAGGTGTGGTCATGGTTCCCTACCTACACGGGATGGGTGATAAGGTTTGGTCATGGTTCCCTACCTACACGGGATGGGGGATAACACTCATGAACAAAATAAATAATGACACAAACATTATTGATGATATACTGGAGAGGAACTCTAAGGACATGGGGTTGCTAAATACTGAGACCAGAGCTATTAGAGAACAGCTGGAGATGCAAGAATTAGCTATTGAAAGCATGAGTGCTGCTCTAACAGGTTTGTGTGAGATGACAGAGGATTCTGAATGTTGTACTTGGATATATAATACCACAATGACTGTTCCAGATCCTAGATTGTAAGCTCGAAAGAGCAGGGCCCTTGAACCCCTCGTGTATTGTTATTGTTACTGTATTGTCTCATGTTCTGTCTCCCACTATAATGTACAACACTGAGCAATCTTCTGCCGCTATATAAATACTGTATAATAATAATAATTATGAAATAATAAAGCAACACAGGGAACAGGTAGATGGTTTAATGGAAGAAGCTAGAGCTATAGGAAAAGATGGATGGACTCCTTTTGATTGGCTAGGATCAGGATTTGGTTCCGTCTTTTCATGGATGAAAGGTATCGCTGTATGTGTCAGGGCTCCGGGTATGACCAGAGGTGTGTGGACTGACACAGGGAAACGCAGGCTTCAGGTATAGTGTAAATAAGACAATTTATTGAAGACTAAACAACACAAATGCAGTGCAAGGTAAACATAACACAGTGCAAACAACCCACACCCAACAGATAACCATATATACAATCAAACGTAGTCGGGCAGGCCAGGTCGGTAGCAAACGGGCAAACAGGGTACCAGGAGCGAACGGAAGAGTGGTCAGGAATAGCCAAGGTCAGGACAGGCGGAGTTCGTTCAGAGTCAGGATCAAGGCAGAGTCAGGATCAGGCAGGAAGCAGACAGGATGCAGGTACAGGGGCTCATGGGAAACATACACCAAGGCCCTGACTGCAGGTCTGGCCATTCCTTAAATACACCTCCTGCAATCAGCCTCAGGTGATGGCTGATTGCAGGAGTGAGCTTCTGGTTGCTGAGAGCACCCACTGGCCAGCCCTGGTACTGCAGCCCACACGGCAGATGAGTCCCACCACTAATGGTGAGTCCATTCCTGACAGTATGCATAGTCATGATATTGCTTTTTGTTTTATTTTTATATCTATGTTTTAAATGCTTATTATATTTTATTGCTAGAGCTACCAAGCCGCAAAATACAAATGAAGGTTATCTGGCTATGTACAAAAAGATTAATGAGGTAAAGAATTGAGATCATGTTCATGATCTAAGAGAGGATTGAAACGATCGAGATAACCTCCATTTTGTTCATGTACGCCATTTTAAGTAATAAGTTAGGTGTTTGCAGATATATTAGAAGTTTAATGAAACTGTTTTAGTTTGTTCAAGGATTTATCAACAAAAGATAACATGACCCTGAAGCTTTCTCTGTTCGACTAATTCTCAGAAAACTAGCAAAAACATTTTATACCAAGAAATGTATGTCATGTTTCATGTAGTTAGCTCATGATGGAAACTTACAAGTTACAGTCTTAGAACTCGCTCCCCCCTCCCCCTCCCCCTCCCCCTTATTTTTTCTGTATCCTATATAATCTTAGTAATGTCTAATACACTTTGAACATCTCTGAACATAAGCTGCCGTTATTTCCGTGTTCAAGGGGTGTTCCCAGAATTCTGCTGATAAACCAGGAATCTCTCCACAGAGTGGGGGTCTCTGACGGGATAAAGAAAATCGATCCTTTCAATACACACTGAAGCGACACACACACACAAGCATAGCATGAAGATGCTATGGTTAATCACAGAAGTGACAGACTGGAACAGGTGCATTCTCTAGGACAAGAAATAGTCACTTCCGTCTACTTCCGACTTCTTCCCAAAGACCCTGAAGGACAAACTGAACATGGAAGAAGCACATGAGACAATGGACATAAAGGTGACACATCTTTAAACTTCTGCTATGATATTTCTGGATTTATCTACATGGAACTGTTCATGATACCCTTTACTTTGTTATTTTAAGCCATTGGGTGATAAAATAAAATCACACATTATTTTTTATCTCACCGGCTCTTTCATTTGCAAAAATTGCCTTAAGACACTAAAGAAATATTATATGTGTCTCAGAAAATCCAACATGCCTGCAGCTGTAGGCATCATCCTGGTATAACCATTCAGTCCAGTGATGTACCAGTACGTCGCTGGTCCTTGTTGGGTATATATGCTATGTTCTTTTTTTTTTTTGCATGCAGCCTGTGGGCTGAATTAAAAAAAGAGAAGAAATCTCTGCCAGAAAAAGTGTGTGGTATGCCCACCATTAGAATATACCGCCCTGCATCCACCCACTTCTAATGATGGGCACACATTAGGTCGCACGGTGCCACATGAGCCAATTCCAAGATTGTACAAATGTCTAAATAGTGGCATGCTTGAATAAAAATTGCCCACGTATAAGTGGACATAAGATGACACCAAGTCCCAAACTATCTTGCCACTGCTCCCCATGTAGTCTGGGCATCCGGCGGCTCCACGTGACTATCTTTTCCCTCGTAAATCCGAAACTCATATGTAAAGCCTGTTGCCCTCTCACAGGTCTTCTACATCTTGACTCCATATCTGACACACTTGCTAGGGAGAAGTTGTATGAATGCAAGGCGGCCAGAAAAATTAATGAGGGATTGATCAACAGAGACTTTTTGCTGGGGAGTATAGACATCTGCAAATTTTTGGCTAAGGTGATTTAAGAGGGGCTGAATTTTATGTAGCCGGTCAAATTCAGGGTCACCTCAAGGACGACAGAGTGTGTTGTTGTTGAAATGCATAAAACACGTATATATACGTTATCCTGTGCACAGGGGCTGCCCTGCAGCAGTAAAAGTACTGTGGGGGGTCTCCAAGCAGCTAACAAAACTATGTGCTGTGGGTATCTACCTAACATATCCAATCAATTAGTATCCAATCAGACAGATCCTTGCACTACATACTTGTTCGTAAATCCAAAGAATGTAATGTGTATGCGAGCCGTAGGCAAGTGGCCCAATATGAGTTATGGCCTGGAGGCTTGATGAAGAGACTTCTGTGAAAGCTGAGCTGCGGAAGGGATCCCTCATGGAGGAGCATTGCAGAGGAGCTGGGTGGAATCTGCTGTATGGACATATCGAGAAGAACCCATCAATTATAGTATAGTACCAGGTATTGTAGGCAGGGCCATTGCTTCCACTACACAAATTAGGCAGCCGCCTAGGGCAGAAGCACTCTCTCTGTGTGGGACGAAAGGACAGATTAAGATGCGGGGTATCTGTGGCCAGTGTAACAGCTGAGCTTCTGCTCCTTCCAGTGTTCCTCTCAGACTCAGTCTCTTACTGCAAGCCAGCTGGTGGCTGCTGATCACTGCAGAGTTCCAGCCCTTCTCTTCCCATTCATCAGCAGAGACGGAGTTGTGGAGGAAGGTAGTAATAATACAAAGCATTCTGTGATTGGGCAGAGTGGACAGAGCAGCCACATGCCACCAGAAGGTGTTGAGGGGGGGAGCACAAGGAGCAATAGCTGTACTCCCAGCGCTCAGTAAAAATGGTAAATTAAAGAGATAAGTCCACAGTGTAGCATGCACCTCACAGGACTTTTCCCACAGTAATCTGGACCATTTTACAAAGTGGCTAAATTCCTGGAGTTCAGCTTTAATTATTCCTCTGAAACCTCTCACCGTGTTTCCCTGTATAGCCTCTGTTAAATCTGTGATGATTGACGTGTTGGATGGAGTTGAAGTCGGTCCCATGGAAAAGCTCCTTCTCATTGGTGGTGGAACCGTTTTTAAAGCCTATGCTCTGCTTCTTCACCTGGTACTGGATCCAGAGATCTATGTTCTGTACACGCAGAATCTGGGAGGACAAGACATACCAAGGCTCATATCTATACACTGTTCTACCAGCTACACTCCAGAATGTTCCACCCACTATACAGGACATAGTCTATGAAGAATACATGGACAGGTCAAGTATCAAACAGCTCCAACATGATGTTATGGATGGAATATTCTATTGAAGGTTTATGTCTTCCCATTCCTAGTGCCAATCATTATTGTATAATTGGAGCACCCAGTTCTTTGCACCATACTGTCATAACCAAACCTGAACCTAAACCCTGATTATACACCCTCTGGTGGATCCTTCATCCTAAACCGGACACGAAAAAGGACACCAAAGCCATATCCCCTTAAGATAGTAATATTGTATTGTATTCACATAAGAATATAACAAACAAATCAAAATTGGTCATCTAGGTCGATATAGAGAGCATCCAGAAAGTATTCCCAGTATATACAGATCATCCAGAAAGTATTCCCGGTATATACAGAGCATCCAGAAAGTATTCCCAGTATATACAGAGCATCCAGAAAGTATTCACAGCGCTTAACTTTTGCCATATGTTACAGCCTTATTCCAAAATGGATTTAATTCAGTTTTTTCCTCAACATTCTACAAACAAAACCTCATAATGACAATGTGAGAGACGTTCATTTTGAAATCTTTGCAATTTATTTAAAAAAAAACAAAAAAACAAAAAAAAAACCCCATGTATATAAGTATTCACCGCCTTTGCCATGACACTCAAAATTGAGCTCTGGTGCATCCTGTTCTCACTGATCATCCTTGAGATGTTTCCACAACTTGATTGGAGTTAACCTGTGGGAAATTTAGTTGATTGTACATGATTAGGAAAGGCATACACCTGTCTATAGAAGGTCCCACAGTTAACAGTGCATATCAGAGCACAAGCCAAGCCATGAAGTCCAAGGAATTGACCGTAGACCTCCGAGACAGGATTGTATCAAGGCACAGATCTGGCGAAGGGTACAGAAACAATTCTGCATCATTGAAGGTCCCAATGATGGCCTCCATCATCCAAAAATGGAAGAACTTTGGGACCACCAGGAATCTTCCTAGAGCGGGCCGTCTGGCCAAAATGAGCGATCGAGAGAGAAGGGCCTATGCAAGCACCCGATGGTCACTCTGAAAGAGCTCCAGCATTTCTCTTTGGAAAGTGGAGAACCTTACAGAAGAACAACCATCTTTGCAGCACTCCACTAATCAGGCCTGTATGGTAGAGTGGCCAGATGGAAGCCACCTAGGCATCTCTCCGATCGTTCCTCCTTTGAGGTTTGGAGTAGATTATCATGCAAAAGCGTGGCAAATGATCCTTTTTTGGTTCAATTCAACTGGTTAGTCCAGTTATGTCTAAAAAACATGCCACTCTAGATTTCTGGACCTGAATCACCCTTCCACCACATGTGGGGTGGTTTGGGATGCACTCAAAGCCTTCCTGAGGGGCTTATTACTTTAGAACATCTCCAGGGCAAAAAAGTCCATGAAGGCATGGGAACCGTCTATTTTGAAGGAGGTAGCTGTGGCAGAGTAAAACTACATAGAAATCCCATCTCCTGTGGGGGCATGACAAAGCCATGGAGCTGTGAAAGCATGCTCAGCGAGAAGACTGATTCCCACCTTTGCAGAGGCACACAGAACCGCTCTACCCTCACTCCCAAAGGCAGGAAAACTTCCACAACACCCCAGGATCACTCCTGTGAGGACTTGTTACACTTTTCCCCCTTTCTGTCATCAGATTCCAGAGATTGATGGAGTGCTGCAGTGACTATAATTACAGATTAATAATATTATATATTATGTGATGGTTGTCCTTCTGGAACGTTGTCCCATCTCCACACAGCATCTCTGGAGCTCAGTCAGAGTCACCATTGGGTTCTTGGCACCTCTCTTACTAAGGCCCTTCTCCCCCGATGGCTCAGTTTGGTCAAGTGACCAGCTCATGGAAGAGTCCTGGTTGTGGCAAACGTCTTCCATTTGAGAATTATGGAGGGCACTATGCTCTTGGGAGCCTTCAGTGTAGCAGAAATGTCTTTGTAACCTTCCCTAGATCTGTGCCATGCAATAATCCTGTCTCTGAGCTCTGTAGGCAGTTCCTTTGACCTCATGACTCTTGCTCTGATACAGTATTGCAATGCCTATGAAATGTGTTGGCCTTGGACCCTTTGTTGCTTGGGTAATTTTTACAATAAAGCATTGTTGCCCAAATGCCAGGAGCATGAGAAGTGACTGATGTAATTTCTGTAGGCTAAAGGAACAGTCACAAGATATTAGACTGCTTAACCACCTCCCGCCCGCCATATAAGGAAATGACGGGCGCAAGGCGGTTCTCTCATTCTGGGAGGACGTCTAACCACGCGTGCATGGCTCCAAGGGTGCGCAGGAAGGAAATTGGCCTGGGCAGGAAGGGGGTATAAGTGCCCTGTAGGTAGGAAGGGGGTATAAGTACCTGGTAGGCAGAAAGGGGGTATAAGTGCCCGGTAGGCAAGGGGTTAAAGCAGGTAAGAACTTGTTTGTGGGACTGAACGTGTTTATGACATCTAGAAATGTTACATTAGAAGATAAGAACTTGTTTGTGGGACTGAACGTGTTTATGACATCTAGAAATGTTACATTAGGAGATAAGAACTTGTTTGAGCAATTAAAGATGTCTACTTGCTTGAGAAGTTAGAAATCTTTAGGTTTAGGGTAGATTTGGGGTAGGCTTTCCTGAATAAGTGAGTTTTCAAAGATCGCCTAAAGGCAGACAGGGTGGGGGCTGACCGGACATACTGTGGTAGGGAGTTCCAGAGGATGGGAGAGGCTCTGGAGAAGTCCTGGAGGCAAGCGTGGGAGGAGGTGACGAGGGAGCTAGAGAGTATGATATCTTGGGAGGAGAAGAGCGGGCGATATTTGTGGATGAGGTTGGTGATGTAGCTAGGGGTGGTGTTGGTGATGTCTTTGTAAGCTGTGGTTAGTATTTTGAATTTTATACGTTGGGTTAGTGGAAGCCAGTGGAGGGATTGGCAGAGAGGGGCAGCAGTCGCTGATCGGTTGGTAAGATGTATGAGTCTAGCAGCAGTCGCTGATCGGTTGGTAAGATGTATGAGTCTAGCAGCAGTCGTTGATCGGTTGGTAAGGTGTACGAGTCTAGCAGCAGTCGCTGATCGGTTGGTAAGATGTATGAGTCTAGCAGCAGTCGTTGATCGGTTGGTAAGGTGAACGAGTCTAACAGCAGTCGCTGATCGGTTGGTAAGGTGTATGAGTCTAGCAGCAGCATTCATAATAGACGGAAGGGGGCGTGGCCTGTGTAACGGTAGACCAGTGAGGAGGGAGTTGCAGTAATGGAGGCGGGATATAACCAAGGTGTTTATAAGTTGTTTGTGGTGTCATTGATCAGGAAGGGGCAGATTTTGGAAATGTTCCGGACGTTGAGGCAGCAGGATTTAGTGATTGGATGTGGGGCCCAAAGGAGAGGTCAGAGTCTAGGATTACGCCCAGCACCCTGGCATGAGGGGAAGGACCAATGGTAGTGCTGTTGATCTTAATGGTAAAGTCATGAGTGGGGGATCGGGGGGAGGAAATATTACAGCTCGGTTTTGGGAAGATTGAGTTTAAGGGAGTGGTGTGACATCCATGCTGATATGTCGCTTAGCAGATTTGTGATACGTCAGAAGATTGAGGGGGTGAACTGGGGAGTGCAGAGATAGATCTGGGTGTCGTCAGCATAGCGGTGGTATTGGAAGCCATGGGAGGTTATCAATTGGCCCAGGGAGGAGGTATAGAGAGAGAAAAGGAGGGGCCCAAGGACAGAACCTTGGGGTACCCCAATGGAAAGAGGGAGATGTCTGAGATCTGTTCCTGCCTTGGCTCACTGCTTGCTTCCCTATGACATCTACTACCATCTCAAAGCCTGTCGTGATGTAGGAGGCCACTGGAGCTTGGTGCTCACCCAGAAGACACCAGCTGCTGGAGAATGCTACTAATGGACCTTGTTACACATGGACTCTACCTTTGCAGGTATGCCAGCCCAGCACACAGCCTGAATTAGGATCAGAGAGGTAGGGAAAAGGACTGTTCTTGTAGATTGGATTCTGTACTCTTTTGGCACTAGCATTGAAACTTTGCCTTCTGAAATTATTCAATGGAGTGCACTGGTTACACTTAGTTACAACTGTGGGTCACTAGCTTCTTGGGGTATGAAGAAACAGCACCTAAAGTTATCTAGAGTTATCCTGGTGCAGTTCAGCAAGTGGTTGCCATGGGCAACGGAAGTCTGCATTCAGTCAAGCAGTAACGTGTATCTGTATAGTCAGAGCGACCTCTGGCAGCGAGGGAGATGTCAGCACTCTTTCTGTCAGCGGATTGCCTCCCATAGCAATGGGAATGGATTGGCACCACAGAGGTTCCCATCCTGTATATAGGTAAGGAAGTTCAAAAAGGCTGGACAGAAGGGTGTGGACAAGGCTCAGCGTGTCCCTTCTAATTGCAAGCAACAGTGAGAGCTGTACATTGTCACGGGGACCTGAGAGTTATCTGGAGAACAGTTATGATGCAAGTGTACACAGTCATCTCTATTGTCAGAGGCCAGTCTTAAGGTTGAGTATTCCCCCATGGCGGCCTCAGCCTTGTCCCGGGGCATTGATGAAAACAGCACAGAATAAAGGTACCCTGTGTGTAGCAGAATGATCCTGTTACAGGTGCCTAGCATAGTCCAGAAGAACCCACACCAGGGGTAATCCTCTCATGTGACCCGGACTTGGGGTCCAATGAGTTGATTGGGAAAACATGGTGGAAGGTCAGCCCTGCCATCAGGCACCTGATGCTGAACACCACAAAAGTGGCAGGACAGTTCATAAAGGACTTCATAGAAATGTTTCTCATGTCCACAATCCCAGAAAGTTGATGTACTTGAATGTGTGTGCACTAGACTACACAAAGTGGATGTGACTAAACCTGAGATTGACCTCCAGCTCATTGCCTGATTGGAAGTGCTCCATTACTAAGCTTTTGAATCCTGAGCTTTGGCTGATTGGTAGGCTATGTGATGGTGCCCCCTGTGAGCCAAGGCAGGAACATATCTCAGACATCTCCCTCTTTCCATTGGGGTACCCCAAGGTTCTGTCCTTGGGCCTCTCCTTTTCTCTCTCTTTACCTCCTCCTTGGGCCTGCCTGATTCTGTTCTGATCTGGTCTACTGCTCTGGGAGATGACGGAATTGTCCTGCATCCCACCTATCTGGACTTTTGGCAAACGTCCTACAGCTCAGCATTTTAAAGAGATTAACCACTTCCCCTCCTGCCCATGTATATAAACGGCCGGACGGGAGCAGTGCAGGAGCGGGTTGCCGTTCATAAACGACGCCCGCCATTTTAGCCTGGGAGCGCGCGGCACCGCGATACGGTGCCCGCTGTACGGGACCTCTGTGTGAGGTCCCGATCATGTGATCACTGGTTGGCCAATCAGTGATCACATGAATAGTAATAACCAAGATGTCACTTCTGACATCATTGCTGACTACGTCTGAAATCTGTGAATGATCACAGAGATCACATGGTACAGGGCTATTCACAACAGCCTTGTACCATGTGACAAGCTGTGACCAATCACAGCTCACACAGTATTTCTCAAAGGCTGCAAGAACGCAACCCGAGATAAGGAGAAGTGATTGCTTTTACAACCTTCTATTATCAGTGTAAAAAAAAAAATCTTCATCACCCCCCATAAGTAGTACAGTGTCACCATGGTGACCCCACACTGCTAGGGTGACAGTATGTTAAAGAAAAAAACATAAATAATAATATAAAAAAAAAATACAAATGTAAAAAAAGTTTTTGAAAAATTATAATTTTTGGTTATAAACTACTTTGGGTTATTTTTTTTTCTTACTAAAAAGATAACGGAATAAATTTTGGCCAAGATTTATGAAGAAAGATTATTTATTGGAAAAACACTTTTTTTTTTACATTTTTGGACTTTTTCATTTATATAGCAAAAAATTAATAAAAATCCCAGCGGTAAATAAATACCAACAAAATAAAGTTTTATCTGTCTCACAAAATGCTAAAAATATTCATACGGGTACAGTGTTGCATGACCGCGCAATTGTCATTCAAAGTGTGACAGCGCTGAAAGCTGAAAATTGGCCTGGGGGGGAGTGTCTGGACTTGAGGGGGTTAAAAAAGTATGACAGCCACAGTTCAGTGGCCTCCAGCCTCTATCGGAGTATTTATCTGGTGTCGTCCAGTAGTGGTGTGACCCTGAATCTCCAGAGAAGTCAAACATTTCTCCCTAGAATGAAGGATCCATGTACTACATGCTCAGCACCAGTTTGTGTTGGTGTACCCAGTCCCTACACAGTCCCAACATCACTGTCACCCAGAATTCTATCACTGACATCAGGCCTGGACTGGCCAAAGAATACACTGGGCATTTGCCCGGTGGGCCAGAACTGCTGAACTTAAGAACAGCAACCTGTTGATGACCAGGCTGCACAGTGAGAGGTAAGCAGCGACCACAGTCTGGACAGGGCAACACAGACCGCAGCTGCCACTCACCTCAAGCTGTGCGCCTATGCCTAAAGCAGGGCCAACAAGAGGAGTGGCAGTGATGGCTCCAGTGACAAGCAGGAAGTGCCAACAAGGACACACAGACACTTCCCTGGCCGGTCGCTGCACACACAAGCACACTGAAAGGAAAATGGTGGCCTCCCTCCTACTCCGGCCAGCACAATGTGACAGCTCTGGACGGGCTGTCTTTTTGCTGGACGGGCTGTCTCTTTGCTGGATGGGCTGTCTCTTTGCTGGACGGGGATGTCTCTGTGCTGGACAGGCTGTCTTTTTGCTGGACAGGCTGTCTCTTTGCTGGACGGGGATGTCTCTTTGTTGGACGGGCTGTCTCTTTGCTGGACATGGATGTCTCTGTGTTGGACAGGCTGTCTTTTTGCTGGATGGGCTGTCTTTTTGCTAGACGGGCTGTATTTTTGCTGGACGAGCTGTCTCTTTGCTGGACAGGCTTTCTCTTTGCTGGATGGGGATGTCTCTTTGCTGGATGGGGATATCTCTTTGCTGGATGGGCTGTCTCTTTGCTGGATGGGCTGTCTCTTTGCTGGACAGGGATGTCTCTGTGCTGGACAGGCTGTCTTTTTGCTGGACAGGCTGTCTCTTTGCTGGACGGGGGTGTCTCTTTGTTGGATGGGCTGTCTCTTTGCTGGACATGGATGTCTCTTTGTTGGATGGGCTGTCTCTTTGCTGGACATGGATGTCTCTGTGTTGGACAGGCTGTCTTTTTGCTGGATGGGCTGTCTTTTTGCTGGACGGGCTGTATTTTTGCTGGACGAGCTGTCTCTTTGCTGGACAGGCTTTCTCTTTGCTGGATGGGGATGTCTCTTTGCTGGATGGGGATATCTCTTTGCTGGACTGGGCTGTCTCTTTGCTCAGTTGGGTCCAGCAAAGAGACATCCCAATCCAGCAAAGAGACAACCCAGTCCAAGAAGGGACATCCCCATGCAGCAAAGAAACATCCCTGTCCAGCAAAGAGACATCCTGTCTCTTTGTGGATTGTCATGTTTCTTTGTGGATTTGGCTGTCTCTTTGCTGGACTGGGCTGTCTCTTTGTTGGATGAGGATGTCTTTGCTGGGTGGGGATGTCAGTTATGTCTCTTTGCTGGATGGGGATATCTCTTTGCTGGATGGGGATATCTCTTTGCTGGACTGGGCTGTCTCTTTGCTCAGTTGGGTCCAGCAAAGAGACATCCCAATCCAGCAAAGAGACAACCCAGTCCAAGAAAGGACACCCCCATCCAGCAAAGAAACATCCTTGTCCAGCAAAGAGACATCCTGTCTCTTTGTGGATTGACATGTTTCTTTGTGGATTTGGCTGTCTCTTTGCTGGACTGGGCTGTCTTTGTTGGATGAGGATGTCTTTGCTGGGTGGGGATGTCTGTTATGTCTCTTTGCTGGATGGGGATGTCTCTTTGCTGGATTGGGGCCGTCTCTTTAAATATATAGGGGGCACTGTGATTAGATCTCTAGGGGCACTGTAATGTAAAGGGGCACTGTGAGATAAAGGTGACCTCGCTGTAAAGGGGCATTGTAATCAATACAGTGCCATTTTACAGTGCAGTCCCCTTTATATCACAGTTCCCTTTTACATTACAGAGTGGAGGACCAACTCTGTAAATATTCCATCAGCAACTGTCCATGCGAATGCCCTTGCACACCACCCCATACCCCCGTAAATTTGGGTGCTCAGTCTAAAATGTCCAGGCCTATTTTTTGTCCCATTCAGGGCCTGTCTGACATCATTCATCACAATGAATCACAGACATTACCTTCAGTATTTGTTTTTTTCAGCCATCCTCGAATTTCTGCTGTACACTGGAGTCAACATCCACTTCCGTCACAGGGGTCCCACCCGATGGATCACAGTGTTTAGGTAATGTCTGAGCATCTACATCAGAAAGATAAGATGTGCAGTCAGGACCAAAGAGAAACCAAACAAGTACAATCTTGGGAGTACAACCTGACTGAAAGAATGGTTTAATGTAGAGACAATAATTCTGATGTCCCCTCATACCCTCAGGTCTCAGGACACTGATAAAGCCACCAAATCGTACCAGAGAAGCAGATTGTCCTCCTTATATCAAATGGACTGTTCTTGGCTGTCACATTCCCTCCATGTCCCAGCAATGTAGGAATAGGCAACTAGCCATAGACAGTGTCACGGATCAATCCACACACCCACAGCGACTAGCTAACCGAGGCGTGGTCCGTGACTGGGGGTAAAAGGGAATGAGGGGGACTTATAGCATACAAGACTGGCCATGATACACTTTCACAGCCCGCACTGCCTCTGGCCACCACTAGAGGGAGACTCCACTCCAATCCAGCTGGCTGGCCACACACACAGGCAGATTCGAATCTTATATACAATCTGGTGCACTCTAAGGGTTGGGGAGCAGTCTAGCAATCACACACCCTTCTAGGATTCCTCCAGCTCTCCTACAAGCTAGAACCCCGGTGTTAATCACTCTTCCACTGTCCACCCACACCAGACACACCCCTCTTCCACACACCCACACACCAGACACACCCCTCTTCCACCCACCCCCACACTAGACACACAACAAAGCCTGCCACCACCCAACAGTTTGTCTGCAGACTGGTCTGCTGGGCCACCACACACACAGAGATCTCTGTCTGGCAGATCTGCTACTTTACAATCTGCATGCAATCTGCCAACACGCAGTGCAACTGCATACAGATTGGCAATGAACTTAGACCGAGCACATAGACACTACAATATAACAATCTCTCCGGAGATATGAGCCCGAGCTTAGTACACAGAAGTCACTTATTCATTTTATGATTTAATGTCCCGAATGTGGGTGGAGCATAAAATACATACAAAGAAAAAACAGTTACAGAAAATACAAAAAGACACAATTCGCTATTCACTATGAAATAAAAAGGAAATAAATACAGAAATAAAACTTTTACCAAGATTTATCCTGTGACTGGAGCAAGTCAAAGAAAGTCCGCAATTCACCAGTAAAGTGGAACCGGCTCTGTACGAATCACACCGTCCATATCTCAGGGTCCTCAATTTATTGAAATATGGATGTGGGCAGGACACTAGTCCTTGGCCAATCAACCCTGGGGGGTGTTCCTGTACCGGCCCACAGGATGTTCTGTGTTCTGAGGTGCCCAATCTCAAATGGGCCAGAAACGATTCTGATCACTGGGTCAGGGATAGGATTTCCGACACCAGCGCCGATCATGAGAGTACCAATCACTGTTTAGCTGTTGCAATCAGGTGCCATATAACCATTTTCTACGTTTCTCTGGGATTCTACAGAGGCTACAAATACAGTTTTACATGCAGATGGAGCATACAGTGTGTCCAATCAGAAGGAAGTATTTTCATCTCTCTGCAACTAATATTTTAGCCTTTATGAGAGATGAAATTGATTCCTCTGATCTGTGGATATAAATCAGAGCTGGCAGACATTTTGGAGCCCCCTCAATGTCCCCTACAGTTTATTGAAGCTGAAATAGCTAGAGCTCTTCTTTTAGATTTCAAGAAGGTGCCAAACTCTGGCTACATCGGTGACAACGTTTTATTGGCAACCAAGTGTCACCTCCAGCTTAGAAGCTGCTCTGTCCTTTCAGATGCTGATTGGTGAACATTTGTCTCTGACCAAATACTGAATACTTATCTGTAATAACATGGAATTAAACTAGACCTATGATTACATATTTCTACTGATCACCTCACATCTCCACTACCTGAATCTTACATTTACGTCACATCTCCCCCCTTCTAGATGACGCATAGCTGAGCCTAAACAGGTCAGCTAACACGTCTACGTGGAAGGTTCCGCCTGACGGGACAGACCATCAGCATTTCCATGATTGCTTCCTTTCTTATGCTGAATGGTGAAGTTGTATTGCTGCAGAACTAGGCTCCAGCGCTACAATTTCCCATTGTCACCAGCAACCCTGTGCAACCAGCTAAGGGGGTTGTGGTCAGTGATCACTGTGAATTCACGACCATAGAGATAGTGCCGCAGCTTTTGTAAAGCCCAACCATTGCCAAGCACTCCTTCTCTATGGTGGCATAGGCCACCTCCCTGGGCAGCAGCTTCTGGCTGAGGTACAGAACAGGGTGCTCCTCCCCAGCTGGGTTCACCTGGCTCAGCACAGCACCTAGGCCATTGCCAAGGCATCGGTCTGGACCACAAACCTGCGGCGGAAGTCTGGGGTCTGCAGCACGGGAGCACAGGCCAGAGCATGTTTAAGAGCTGCAAATGCTTGTTCACAGTCTGCTGTCCAGAGAACCTGTTTTGGTAGCTTTTTCTTTGTTAAGTCCATCAAGGGTTTGGCCAGGGCACTGTAGTTAGGAACAAACGTCCAATAGCACCCCGCCGTCCCCAAGGAGTGGGCCAGGAGATGATGGCATCAACCTTCCCGGTTCAGGCCGGACCATGCCTCCTCCCTCTACATGTCCCAGGTAATGTACCTTGGTCATGCCGACCTGGCATTTGGTATAGGAGGTAAATGTGAGCGCAATCAAATATTAATCAAATAGAAGCTGCTTGCATAAAAAGGCAAACCTCAACACCTCAAGGAAATAAAAATAAATAAATATGCAGCGCTAAAAAGTATATAGCATGATATGAAACCAGTAATAATAAGGAAGTAAAAATATTAAAATTGGTGTAGCAATATTACGTCTATGAGTGACGTGACTAGGGTCCCATAATAGTATTAGTAGGTCCAAAGAATAGTGATGTCCATATAAACCCGTAATTAGTGCTTCGTAACATATAGTATAAGTGCCAGAATCTGGTGAGGTGACGCACTTACCAGAAGTACATATAATATGAGCATTATATGTAAGTCCTTATGGTGGAGTCATCGGGATCTGGTCCGAGGCTGCGGTGTCATCAGGCTCAGCAGTGGACAAGCAAGATGATATCTCACACTCGAAGGGGGGGGGGGTCTCACTCCGCTCACAGACTCATCACACAGCTTTGGGTATTAACTCCACACTCCCAAATGGCTCCACCTTGTGAAG
This sequence comes from Staurois parvus, assembly GCF_062004578.1. NCBI lineage: Eukaryota > Metazoa > Chordata > Amphibia > Anura > Ranidae > Staurois > Staurois parvus. The sequence goes on from NW_028318627.1 coordinate 461,160, forward strand.
CTCGCAATGAGCAAGCATCAGGAATCACTTAAGTACAGTCAGTCAACTGTGGCTTTGCAGCATCATTCATTGGTGACCAAGGTTCAAAAGTTGTTCCAGCAACAAAAGTTGCTCACCTCACCAGATTCTGGCACTTATGCAGGCCATAGATGGGGAGAAAAACAGCAGATTTTTCTTTTAAAAAACGAAAATTCGGTCGTTCAAGCGGCCGACGTTACCATCAATGGTAAAAAAAAAAATCGGCCGATTTTCACCCCCTCTACAGCCGGCAGAAAGTGTCTCTGCAGAGAGCTCCGCTATTTCTGACAGTTCTCTGACAGTTCCTTGAGATTTACAGCGGTTGCAACATTGTATCTATTTATTTCCATTTAGGATACAGATGTTCTTATACAGAAACAAATAGATACAATGTTACAACCGCTGTAAATCTCAAGGAACTGTCAGAGAACTGTCAGAAATAGCGGAGCTCTCTGCAGAGACACTTTTTGCTGGACTGGAATTCCTCTTATTTTCATCCTACTTCTTCTTCTTCTTCATCCTCATCCTCTTCTTCTTCTTCTTCTACTTCTTCATCCTCATCCTCTTCTTCTTCTTCTTCCTCATCCTCATCCTCTTCTTCTTCATCATCCTCATCTTCTTCTTCATCCTCATCCTCTTCTTCTTCCCCATCCTCATCCTCATCCTCTTCTTCTTCCTCATCCTCATCCTCTTCTTCTTCCTCTTCATCCTCATCCTCTTCTTCTTATTCTTCATCCTCATCCTCTTCTTCTTCATCCTCATCCTCCTCTTCTTCTTCATCCTCATCCTCCTCTTCTTCTTCTTCTTCTTCTTCATCCTCATCCTCTTCTTCTTCTTCCTCATCCTCATCTTCTTCTTCTTCTTCTTCCTCATCCTCATCCTCTTCTTCATCATCCTCTTCTTCTTCTTCTTCATCCTCATCCTCTTCTTCTTCTTCTTCATCCTCATCCTCCTCTTCTTCTTCATCCTCATCCTCTTCTTCTTCCTCTTCATCCTCATCCTCTTCTTCTTCTTCTTCTGCTTCTTCTTCTTCTTCATCCTCATCCTCTTCTTCTTCTTCATCCTCATCCTCCTCTTTTTCTTCATCCTCATCCTCCTCTTCTTCTTCTTCTTCATCCTCATCCTCTTTTTCTTCTTCCTCATCCTCATCTTCTTCTTCTTCCTCATCCTCATCCTCTTCTTCATCATCCTCTTCTTCTTCTTCATCCTCAACCTCTTCTTCTTCTTCATCCTCATCCTCTTTTTCTTCTTCCTCATCCTCATCTTCTTCTTCTTCCTCATCCTCATCCTCTTCTTCATCATCCTCTTCTTCTTCTTCATCCTCAACCTCTTCTTCTTCTTCATCCTCATCCTCCTCTTCTTCATCCTCATCCTCTTCTTCTTCTTCTTCTTCATCCTCATCCTCTTCTTCATCCTCATCCTCTTCTTCTTCATCATCCTCATCCTCTTCTTCTTCTTCTTCTTCTTCATCCTCATCCTCTTCTTCTTCTTCTTCTTCTTCTTCATCCTCATCCTCTTCTTCTTCTTCATCCTAATCCTCTTCTTCTTCTTCTTCTTCTTCTTCTTCTTCATCCTCATCCTCTTCTTCTTCATCATCCTCATCTTCTTCTTCTTCTTCATCCTCATCCTCTTCTTCTTATTCTTTTTCATCCTCATCCTCTTCTTCATCCTCATCCTCTTCTTCTTCTTCTTCTTCTTCTTCATCCTCATCCTCTTCTTCATCCTCATCCTCTTCTTCTTCTTCATCCTCATCCTCTTCTTCCTCATCCTCTTCTTCTTCTTCATCCTCATCCTCATCTTCTTCTTCTTCATCCTCATCTTCTTCATCCTCATCTTCTTCATCCTCATCCTCTTCTTCTTCTTCTTCTTCTTCTTCCTCATGCTCATCTTCTTCTTCTTCCTCATCCTCATCCTCTTCTTCTTCTTCATCCTCTTCTTCTTCCTCTTCATCTTCTTCTTCATCCTCTTCCTCTTCTTCTTTTTCTTCTTTTTGTCTTCCTCTTGCAGGTCACTGCTCATGCGCAGATTTTTATCGGTAAAAAATCGGCCGATTTGCCCACTAATTGCCGCGAAAATCAGCCGATCGGCAAAATCGGCCGATTTTTCTCCAACTTTACCGAAAAAAAAAACGGCCAAAATCCCGAAAAACGGCTGACCAAATCGCCCACTAACGATCCGAAAATCGGCCGATTTTATTTTCAGCTGAAAAATCGGCCGATTTTCGACCCATCTATGGCCTGCATTATACTCTAACTTACGAAGCACTAATTACGGGTTTATATGGACATCACCATTCTTTGGACCTACTAATACTGTTATGGGACCCTAGTCACGTCACTCATAGACGTAATATTGCTACACCAATTTTAATATTTTTACTTCCTTATTATTTCTGGTTTCATATCATGCTATATACTTTTTAGCGCTGCATATTTATTTATATTTATTTATTTTTACGACCTGGCATTTGTTGGGCTTAATCGTCAGGCCGGCTGCTGTGATCTTCTCCAAAACTTGTGTTAGGTGTGCTAAATGTTCCTCCCAGGTTGCACTGAACACTGCAATGTCGTCTAGATAGGCCACAGCGCAATGTTCCACCCATTCCAGCAGACCGTTCATGACCATTTGGAAGGTGGTTGGGGCATTCTTCATCCCGAATGACATGCTGTTGAATTTAAAGAGGCCAAAGGGGATGATAAAGGCAGATCTCTCCCAAGCCTCAGTGGTAAGAGGGATCTGCCAGTATCCTTGACTTAGGTCCATGACTGTCAGATAGCGGGTCCTGCTTATCTTGTCCAACAATTCATCGACTGTTACAGGCGTCACTTTGGGTGGGGGGCCCATGGAACCCAGCTTACTTTGCAGGAGACCCCTGTCTCAGCTCCCCATATCCCTCTTATGTGTAAGTCGCCCTGCACCTGTTAGGGGTACAGGTTGATCTGTCCTAATATTGGGGTGGAGGTGGGGGGTTGTTGATTGTTTAATGCCATGTGGTTGCATCCCATTGAGCTATTGTGTGTCTTGCTTGGGAGCAAACTATTATGGGATGTATTTGTTTGTGTGTATTAGCTTAGTGTGGGGGGGGGGGTGTCTCCAGAAGCCCTCCCTCCTGATGGGACTGCCTACTGGTGTGAAGTTTGAATATCTGTGTGTCTCTTGTTACTAAATGTAGATTGCCCCACCCTGTGTCATCATGCAGGGAGGGGGGACTGTCCCCTGAGTGTATAAAAAGCCAGTTCAAGTTTCAAATAAAGAGTTCCATGTTCAGACCGACTGGTGTCGTCTAATCTTGTATGGTAAGCAGTGGTGTCTGTTGGTGTTCGGATGAGGGAGCGGTAGTCTAATGGAAGTACCCAAGCACAGACTGGGTCGGTTCCGTTACATCGACCCTGGGCATTGGGTGTGCATCAAAAACTGTCATCGCATTCAGTCTATGACGGTCTATGCAAAACCTTGTGGTCTGGTCTCGTTTGGGCACCAGCACTACAGGGGATGCCAATGCACTGTAGCAATCAGGCGCCATATAACCATTTTGTGCATTTCTCTGGGATTCTACAGAGGCTGCAAATACAGTTTTACATGTAGATGGAGCCTAATGTGTCCAATCAGAAGGAAGTATTTTCCTCTCTCTACAACTAATCTTTTAGCTTTTATGAGAGATTAAATATATTTCTCTGATCCATTGGTACAATTCAAAGCTGGCAAACCCTTCGGAGCCTTCTCCTGGTCCCCTGCTGACTCTTGCAGCTGAAATGACTAGGAGTCTTCTTTTAGGTTTAAGAAGGTGTCAAGCTCTGACTACATAGGTGACAACATTGTATTGGCACCTCGGTGACCCCTCCAGCCTAGAAGCTGCTCTGTCCTCTCAGATGCTGATTGGTGGACATATGTCTCTGACTGAATACTGAACACTGATCTGTAATAACACGGAATGAGACAAGATCTACAATCACATCTTTCTACTGATCACATGACATCCCAACTACTGATACAATGATTCTACTCTGACATTATGTTACAATGAGACATCCGGCTGCCAATGAATTATTGAGTGAACATGGAGCCCCATTGTGTGCTTCTTCCTGGCTGGGGCTGCGTATTTCCTGGTAAGGGAAGGACTGACACTTTGTAACAAGTTGGAATCTCATTATGTGCAAAAACAGAACTTTTATGGCAATTTAAAATCCATTCTTTTTCTGTTGACATGATTTCTATCACCTTTAGATATAACAAGTACATTCCACCAAAATTCATTGCACTCCAACAGCATTCCTCATCTATATAATGATCATTGATTCCACGTACACCGTATCCTTGTATTGTTACCTTAAAGCGGACTTCCAGCTGAAAGATAAAAATAAAAGTCAGCAGCTACAAAAACTGCACAAAAACTGTACAAAAACTGTAGCTGCTGACTTGTAAAATACAGCCACATACCTGGCCCTCAGTCCAGCGGTGTCCTCACCACCATTGGTTTCACCGGCCACCTTCTCTTCCCGGCGCCGGCATCTTCAGTGTGCGCATCTGGCTGTGACAGCTTGTGGCTTCACAGTCGGGTGCCCACTGCACATGCGTGAGAAGTGCTGCGCTTTGTGAATGGCCCCATAGTCTTCTGGGACCTGTCATGTGTCCCACTACGGGGAGGGAGGGGAGAACTTCCTCTTCTGATTGGCTAGGCGATCGCAGGAGAAGTGGGAGCGGGTACCTGTCAAATTCGGGTACCCACTCCCCATAGGTGCCAATCCTTAATGGGGAGCTGGGCACAAAGGCTTAAAGCGGAACTTCCCCTTTTGGGTGGAGCTCCGCTTTAAGCCCCAATGTAGGGAATGCAGTTACAACCCCTGAAATGTGTTGGCTTTGCAAACAACCTATAATTGGAGCAAACTTATGTTTGGACTTGAATATGACATTCTGGTGCTTCAATTGCTCGTTCTTCCAGGATCCTGAGCTCCTCCTACATACAGTACAGAAATGTTTCTTCCCCTTTCTTGTTCAGTCGGCCATCCTGAACTCTCACCCCACTCACCGGTGATTCTAGCGAAGAGGGCTTTGGCTTTTCTCTTCGTCATTCTCATGTGGAAATCATTCAGCATTTGTGGCTGGAACAGAACCACTTTCACCGTCTGAAGAGAACAGACTGATGTAGATTTGATGAAGTCCACCAAACCATCCAGGATTGAGTCGGCCACTGTGGAGGCGGCTAATTTCCCCGCACCTGTATCAACGAGACAAAAATGTTTAACAAAAGATATCTACTGACCACAAAATGTAACTTTTTCTTCATTAAACATAAAAGTAAAGGACATTACTCAGAGGGACCTGACCTCCGGAGGCTCTGCTGTACAAAGCTGATGGTGTATGAAGCTCCTTCTGCTACTTACTTCTGCTTCCTTCCACACGGATGTTCTGATCGGGTCCAAAGCGGACAGAAGTGTTACCTCTCCAGCGCCTCGATGGAGCCAATGTCAGGGGAAGGCCAGGGAATCAGGTGTGTGAATGACCTATGGATAATGTTCCGGAGATGCAACCCTCCTCAGATGGGGAGATCAACGAATTGGAAAAAAGCACACAGGTGGTGCAAACACCTAGCGCATTATCCAAGGTTAATTAAAAAGTATAAAAAGACAAAAAATATATATATATACTCACAAACATAGCGCATATATAGAGCTTATAAGGCCACGGAGATGGCAGAGTGTCTGACTGGTGGTGCGGTCGGCCTGCTGATGCGTTTCAGGGACAAGCTATTAGCTCTGAGGAAAGGGATTCATCCTCGAAATACGTCAGCAGGCCGACCGCAGCTCCAGTCGGACACTCTGCCATCTCCGTGGCCTTATAGGCTCTATATATGCGCTATGTTTGTCAGTATATACTGTATATATATATATATTTTGTCTTTTTATGCTTTTTAATAAACGTTGGATAATGCGCTAGGTGTTTGCGCCGCCTGTACGCTTTCTTCCAGTTCTGATCGGGTCCACCTGCTCGCTTTTCATGGGGACCCAATCGGAGCCTCCTTTCTCCTCTATGGAGCGGCGAATGTAAACAGACAGGTATCTGTTTACACTCACCGACATCCAATCCGATCCGACCCGCAAATAAGGACCGGATGAAAATCAAATTTCCCTTCTGTCCGTTGGATCGGGTTGGATGGAAACAGATAGGCGGTCCGTTTCCACCCGACAGCCCATTGAAGCCAGCAGCCTGTGTCTGTGTCCGCTTGCTCCCCCGCTGAGCGAGTGGATACTCTACCAGGTCCGCCCCGTGTGAAAGGACCCTAAAGCACAATTCCAAGAGACTGGTAGAACTAGTTGACTGCTTACAAAGTACATGGAGCATTACAGCCGTTCTAAAGCTGGCGTTGTTTTCTTTATAGAATCACCTCCCTGAAAATGATATTTTAGTTATAAGGAAGAAAGTCTCCTGTGCTCCACCACTCCCAACTGAACCACTTCACAAGCGAGCACCTCCTCACATACTACTGCGTCCCCACCTACAATATCTAAACGCACACCAAATGTGGAGCTTGCTCTAATACAGTGAAGGAAATGTGTATTCGCTCCCCCCTTATGGTGAATGTTCACCCCTCACACAGAAATGATCGGTCTAACAATGGAATGTTCGCCCCTCACACAGAAATGATCGGTCTAACAATGGAATGTTCGCCCCTCACACAGAAATGATCGGTCTAACAATGGAATGCCCCCCCCCCACACACAGAAATGATCGGTCTAACAATGGAATGTTCGCCCCTCACACAGAAACGATCGGTCTAACAATGGAATGTTCGCCCTTCACACAGAAATGATCGGTCTAACAATGGAATGTTCGCCCCTCACACAGAAACGATCGGTCTAACAATGGAATGTTCGCCCCTCACACAGAAATGATCGGTCTAACAATGGAATGTTCGCCCCTCACACAGAAACGATCGGTCTAACAATGGAATGTTCGGTGTAACACTGAGAGACAGAATACAACAACAAATTCAGCAGAAATGCGTCTAACAAATGATGACGGATCTGCATGTTCATGAGGGAAAGAAGGATTTGATCCCCTATCATTCAGCAGGATTTGTGGCTCCCAGGTGTCTCTCATACAGGTAACAAGCTGAGATTAGAAGCAGTCTCTTAAAGGGAGTGCTGCTAATCTCATTGTGTTACCTGTATAAAAAAGACACCTGTCCACAGGAGCCATCAAACCATCAGATTCCAAACTCTCCACCATGGCAAAGACCAAAGAGCTGTCCAAGGATGTCAGGGACAAGATGGTAGACCTACACAAGGCTGGACTGGGATACCAAACTATGGCCAAGCAGCTTGGTGAGAAGGTGACAACAGTTGGTGCAATCATTCACAAATGGAAGAAACACAAAACAAGTGTCAGTCTCCCTAGGTCTGGTGCACCATGCAAGATCTCACCTCGTGGGGTGTCAATGATCATGAGAACAGTGAGGAATCATCCCAGAACTACACGTGAGGATCTTGTCAATGATCTCCAGGCAGCTGGGACCACAGTCACCAAGAAAACAATTGGGAACACACTACGCCGACAAGGACTGAAATCCTGCAGTGCCCGCAAGGTCCCTCTGCTCAAGAAAGCCCATGTCCAGGCCCGTCTGAAGTCTGCCACTGAACATCTGAATGATGCAGAGGAGGACTGGTGGGAAGTGTTGTGGTCAGATGAAACCAAAATCGAACTCTTTGGCATCAACTCGCCGTGTTTGGAAGAGGAGGAATGCTGCCTATGACCCCAAGAACACCATCAAAACTGTGAAACATGGTGGGGGAAACATTCTGCTTTGGGGGTGTTTTTCTGCTAAGGGGACAGGACAACTGCACCGCATCAAAGGGACGATGGACGGGGCAATGTACCCTCAAATCTTGGGTGAGAACCTTCTTCCCTCAGCCAGGGCATTGAAAATGGGTGGTGGATGGGTGTTCCAGCATGACAATGACCCAAAACACACGGCCAAGGCAACAAAGGAGCGGCTCAAGAAGAAGCACATTAAGGTCCTGGAGTGGCCTAGCCAGTTATTTGTACAGATAACTTTATTCTCCTGGTTTTAAAAAGAGATCACCTTATTTATCAATATGTTCCTATAGGTATTAGAGCAAGTGCCACATTTTGTATGCTTTAAGATATTCTAGGTATAGGTGCAGTCTGGTGGGATAAATAGGCCCTTGGCAGACCTGGGAACTCAGCGCAGGGATGGTGGGAACCACTCATAATGGGCACAGCAGGTGTACAGAGCTGGGAACTCAGCACAGGGATGGTGGGAACCCCTCATAATGAGCACAGCGGGTGTACAGACCTGGGGACTCAGCACAGGGATGGTGGGAACCCCTCATAACGGGTAGAGTGGGTGTACAGATCTGGGAACTCAGCACAGGGATGGTGGGAACCCCTCATAATGAGCACAGCGGGTGTACAGACCTGGGGACTCAGCACAGGGATGGTGGGAACCCCTCATAATGGGCAGAGTGGGTGTACAGACCCGGGAACTCAGCACAGGAATGGTGGGAACCCCTCATAATTGCAATGTTTGTATTGCGGCCCACAAGCTTCAAGCTACGCCTCTGCCTGACACCCTACATTCCATGCAAAGTAACCATACGTTCCACAATAAGTTTTGTCTGGAATAATCCTCATCACTCATTTGTTGATCCAATGCCACAAGACAGCACAGGAGGACACTGGAGAAGGTGAAACACTGGGCTGGATGTGAGGAATGCAGACAGGTGAGTATTGTTCCGGCACATTTTAGTGATTCTGCAGGAAAATAGAGGAGTTTGTGTTTTCATGAGAGATTTTTCAGTATCGGCTTTGAGGAACAGAACACCTTCAGGACCAGTTCACACTAATGTGATGACAACAGAAGCACAAATGTATTTGCTCCTTTCGACATGTCCAGAGTTAGATGTGTAGAACATCTCCCAATGCAGAGATTCCCAAACTGATTTGGGTGATTATTGGGTGCAGCTGAAAGGAAAACCTAATTTCCTGAAGGCTCCATGTCAGCACAGCTGGGTATGGGCCCCAACCCTCGTATGTGTCCAGGACCTAACTCATAAATTTGAGCCCACCTGCAGCCTTGGCGTTTCTCTTTTTTTCTCCTGTGTGCCGTCCATTCATGCGTGTGGGTTTCAGCTGGACGTGGCCCCTGGTGTACCGGATAAATGATCCATAATCCAGGGAGCCCCACTGCTGGCCCTTGGGGCAGCATTTATCATGGCTAACAGCCTTGTCTGGGGTCCACGTGAAGTGGGCAGTGATGTTAGCAGAGTCTCTCCTAGGAACGTGCGCTCACGCAGTGCCAGTGTTTACAGTCGGAGTGTAACACCCTCCTAGTTACACTAGTTGGACCACAATTTTAGTTATTCAGGAGCTGCTAAGCAGGAGAAATAGTCAGTTGGGTCAAATTTGGGACAGGGCTGAGAGGCTCTGCAGACCAGCCTCCCTGGTATTTCCCCCCTCCTCTGAGGTTCTCTGGTAGGGCCTTGGAGGCAGAGGGTAGATCTGAAGAGTCGCTGGCTGCACCCCTTTAGGGACTCTAGCCAATCCCCAACAGAAGGTTGGAAGGAGGGAAAAGGGGATGGAGCTTGCTCATTCAGCTCATTCAGGTAGAATAGAAGGAGCCTGAGGAAAATGAGGAGATGCTGCTGATGGAGGCGGAAGGAGAGTGCAGAGTGCTGTGAGGGATCTGCTGGGATGGGACCGACCTGTAAGCCTGGTGTTGTGAGAGGAGAAAGCTCAAGACTCAAGGGGCTCTATGCAGAGGAACACCTGTAAAGCAGGAAGGAGCCACCCAGCTCACAAGCCTGGCCGCAGCAACCTTCCACATGCTGTACAGGAAAGCACCCTGAATGAGTACACCTGCAACCCCTGGGTGGATTGGGGAGGGACCACTCTGGCGGGAAACCAGAATCGCCCCTTTGCACAGGATCCATGTCCCCTGCCCAGGACTAGTAGGAGACTTTGTCTTTGGAGGTGCTGGCTAGCACTCCAACTGTGTAGTCAAGGCCTTAAAGGAGAAGCTGTGTAAATAGTAAGATTGTCCTCCAATTCAGTCCAAAGAACATCCTACACATCCCTACACCCTATCCAAGTCGGTATTCCCCTAATAAAATCAACAAAACAAATGTTCCTTGGCTGGATTCCTGACTGTGAGTACAAGATCGTGTGGGGATGCTGAGGATGTATCAAGCAGGACTATAGGGGGACCTACGTAAAATAAATGTTCTTGAGTGGCTCCTACGGGGGGTAGTGCTACACAAATGTTTTGTATACGAATGTATGCTGCCTTGCTAGGTGTTGCTTTGCCTTGCTCCCTGCAGCCGCTGTGCATACCCTGAGCTCATTCAGAGGTAGTACTCTACATAACTGGTGCACATAATAATACTTTGTTCACACACGGCATTAACCCTTTGGTGGCTTCTCATGCTTCCTTTACTGTTGTGCCACTAGGCCAACCCCTTCAAAAGACCAGCATTTCCAGAGAAGGAAGGGGAGTCACCTATGGATAACTACTGTAGCCAGCTAGTGCCTGTCGGAGTATAGGGCATCCTTTTATTTTTTTTTGCTCACTAGTTTCTCAGCCCAAAAAAAGAGACAAGTATGATTTTATGATGTCAACAATTTTCCTTGGGTGGTCTGTGTAGTCTGCAGAATAACAGTGCAGTCCTGTTGCAGATTCCTACCTTTTTTGTTGCTCTTCTGAGCAAAACCTTTTCATCATCTTCTGCTTCCTAGCAGGGAAAGGTTTGATTCATTAACCACTTGGTGATCTCAGGGCTGTGGATGGAAGCTGCAGTATAAATCTCCCTCTAGCAGTAGTCAACCCTTTAGGGTTTGTTACAAAGAAAGCCAAGCAAAGGGATTATCTGTTCTGGCAATGAGCCGTCTCTGAGCTTTTCCAAGCAAAACCGCGCTCTTCAGGCTCTTCAAAAAAGATATGGATGAACATGACTGTATGAATCTTGCTTTGTTCATGTAACCAGAGATGAGGATGATGACACCGAACAGGTTGTTACCTCATTAAACAAGTGGCCAATACGCTCAAAAGGAGTGGTTTCCACTAACCCCGTGAATGGGTTATATGTTCTGGCAATGAGCCGTCTCTTAGCTTTCCCAGGCAAATAGCCTGTTCAGGCGCTATAAAGAGGGAGATGAGCATGACTGTATGCCTCCTGCTGGTTCAGGTAGTGTGACGGGAGTCACTTTGGGTGGGGGGCCCATGGAACACAGCTCACTTTGGAGAGGTGGGGAGACCCCTGTCTCAGCTCCCCATATCCCTCTTTTGTGTAAGTCACCCTGTGCCTGTTAGTGGTACCGGGTGATCTTTCCTAATATTGTGTAGACATGTGTAGGAGATAGGTGGGGTGGGGGTTGTTGATTGTTTAATGCCATGTGGTTGCATCCCATTGTTCTATTGTGTGTCTTGGTTGGGAGAAAACTATTATGGGATGTATGTGTTCATGTGTATTGGCTTGGTGGGGGGGAGTGTCTCCAGCAGCCCTCCCTCATGATGGGACTGTCTGTTGGTGTGTCTCTTGTTACTAAATGTAGATTGCCCGCCCTGTGTCATTATGCAGGGAGGGGGGATTGTCCCCTGAGTGTATATATCTTGTATCTGTTAAAATAAACTAGTCTATTTCCTGGTTTACGTCAAGACTGGTGTTGTCTAGTTTTGCATGGTCTGCTGTGGTGTCAGTGGTCGGTGTTCGGACAGACTGGTGTTGTCTAGTTTTGCATGGTCTGCTGTGGTGTCAGTGGTCGGTGTTCGGACAGACTGGTGTTGTCTAGTTTTGTATGGTCAGCGGTGGTGTCAGTGGTCGGTGTTCGGACAGACTGGTGTTGTCTAGTCTTGTATGGTCTGCTGTTGTGATTGTGGCCGGTGTTCGGACAGGGAAGCGGTATCCTAACGGAAGTACCCAACTGCAGTCTGGGGTTGGTTCCGTTACAGGGATAGAGATGATGACACCTAAGAGGATGTCACATGCAATAAACATGTTGTCAATGCACTCTAAAGGGGTGGTTTCCACTCACCCTCTAAAAGTATTATCTGCTTTAGCAATGAGAAGCCGCCTAGCCTTCCCAGGCAAAACAGCCCTCTTCAGAGTTTCCATAGAGGATGATGTGGATGAACATGACTGCATGAATACTGCTTTGTTCAAGCAACCAAGGATAAAGATGATGACACCTAACAGGTTGTCACATGAGGCTAATACACTCTTAGGAGTGTTTTCCATCAGCCTGAGAAAGGGTTATCTATTCTATCAATAAGCAGTCTCCTAGTCTTCCAGGCAAACAATCCTCTTCAGACTCTTCCAAAAAGAAGATGCAGATGAGCATGACTGTATAAGCCCTGCTGGTTAAAGCAGCCAGGGATAAAGATGTAGACACCTAACAGGTTGTCACATTCATTAACCGCCTCTCACCCCACATGTAATGACAGGCGGGTGGCGGTTCTCTCGTCCTGGGAGGACATCAAATGACGTCCTCCCACTCTAACTGAGCATGACCGCCCTCTGGGGAGCGTGGTGATCTGTGGTGCGCTGTGTCTCTGGGACACAATGGATCACCGATCACTGTAAAGAGTCAATTACATACGTTCTGTCATGTGATCAGCTGTGTCCAATCACAGCTGATCACATGTAAACAGGAAATGCTGGTTATAGGCAGTCCTCTCCTCCCGCTTGTGAGGAGAGCCGGTAATCAGCATTCCTCAGAGGGGACAGCTACACTGATCATCAGTGCCCTGATGATCAGTGGTTGCCCCATCAGTGCCACCTGTCAGTGCCCATTAATGCCACCTGTAAGTGCCCATCAATGCCATATACCAGTGCCCATCAATGCCATATACAAGTGCCCATCAATGTCATATACAAGTGCCCATCAATGCCATATACAAGTGCCCATCAATGCACATTAATGCCACATATCGGTGCCTACCAGTACAAATCTGTGCCACCTATCAGTGCCAGTCAGTGCCGCCTAACAGTTCCAATCAGTGCTGCCTATCAGTGCCATATATGAGTGCTGCCTTTCAGTGCCCATCAATAATACCTTTCAATGCCCTCAAGTCATGCCTGTCAATGCCCATCAGTGTCACCTATCAGTGCCCATCACTGCAGCCTCATTAGCACACATCAGTGAATGAGAAAAATTACTTATTTACAAAATTTATAACAGAAACTAAGAAAACTTTTTTTTTTCCAATTTTTCAGTCTTTTTTAGTTTGTTTAGCAAAAAATAAAAAACCCAGCGGCAATTAAATACCACCGAAAGAAAGCTCTATATGGCTCAAAAAATAAAAAAATTTGCTTGGGTATAGTGTTGCATGACCGCGCAATTGTCATTCAAACTGCAACAGCACTGAAAGCTGAAAATTGGCCTGGGCAGGAAGGGGGTAAAAGTGGCCGGTAGGCGAGTGGTTAAACACACGGTCAATACATTCTAAAGGAGTTGCTTTCACTCACCCTGTGAAGGGGTCATATACAGTTGCAAGAAAAAGTATGTGAACCCCTTGGGATTACATGGAGTTTTGCATGAATTGGGCATAAAATGTGCTCTGAACGTCATCTAAGTCACAACAATAGAAGAACACAGTCTGCTGAACATAATACTACACAAACATTAGATGTTGCCATGGTTTAATTGCACATAACATGTAAACATTCACAGTGCAGGGAGGAAAAAGTATGTGAGGCCCTAGCTTAATGACTTCTCCCAGAGCTAATTGGAGCCAGGAGTGAGCCAACCTTGACTCCAATCAGTGTGATGACATTGGATGTGTTGCTGACAGCTGTCCTGCCCTTAAAAAACACACACCTGTTTTGGGTTTACTGGTTTCAAGAAGCACTGTCTGATGTGAACCATGCCTCGCAGAAAAGAGCTCTCAGAAGACCAGCGATCAAGAATTGTTGACTTGCATGAAGCTGGAAAGGGTTACAAAAGTATCTCCAAAAGCCTTGATGTTCATGTGTCCACGGTAAGACAGACTGTCTACAAATGGAGAAAGTTTAGCACTGTTGCTACTCTCCCTAGGCGTGGTCTTCCTGTAAAAATGACTGCAAGAGCACAGCGCAGAATGCTGCATGAGGTAAAGAAGAATCCCAGAGTGTCAGCTAAAGACCTACAGAAATCTCTGGCACATGCTAACATTTTTGTTGACACATCTACAATAAGGAAAACATTAAACAAGAATGGAGTACATGGGAGGACACCACGGAGGAAGCCATTGCTGTCAAAAAAGAAGATTGCAGCACGTTTGAAGTTTGCAAAAGAGCACCTGGATGTGTCCACAGCACTACTGGCAGAATATACTGCGGACAGATGAAACCAAGATTGAGTTGTTTGGGAAGAACACACAACACTATGTGTGGAGAAAAAAAGGCCCAGCACACCAACATCAAAACCTCATCCCCACTGTGAAACATGGCGGAGGGAGCATCATGGTTTGGGGCTGCTTTGCTGCCTCAGAGCCTGGACGGATTGTTGTCATTGATGGGAAAATGAATTCCAGAGTTTATCAAGACATTTTGCAGGAAAACGTACGACCATCTGTCCGCCAACTGAAGCTCCGCAGAGGATGGGTGATGCAACAGGACAATGACCCAAAGCATACAAGTCATTCAACAAAACAATGGCTGCAACAGCACAGAATACGCCTTCTGGAGTGGCCCAGTCAGAGTCCTGACCTCAACCCCATTGAAATGCTGTGGCATGACCTTAAGAGAGCGATTCACACCAGACATCCCAAGAATATTGCTACACTGAAACAGTTTTGTGAAGAGGAGTGGTCCAAAATGACTCCAGATCGTTGTGCAGGTCTGATCTGCAACTACAGGAAACGTTTGGTTGAGGTTATTGCTGCCAAAGGAGGGTCAACCAGTTATTAAGTCCAAAGGTTCACATACTTTTTCCTCCCTGCACTGTGAATGTTTACATGTTATGTGCAATTAAACCATGGCAACATCTAATGTTTGTGTAGTATTATGTTCAGCAGACTGTGTTCTTCTATTGTTGTGACTTAGATGACGTTCAGAGCACATTTTATGCCCAATTCATGCAAAACTCCACGTAATCCCAAGGGGTTCACATACTTTTTCTTGCAACTGTATTCTACCTGAACAGTCTCAGAACCTCCTCAGACAAATCAATCCTTGTCAGATTCTTCCAAAAAAGATACGGATGAACATGACTATATGATTCCAACTTTGTTCAAGCATCCAGTGATTTAAATAATGGTGACCAAGTTGCCACAATTAATTAGGTATGTGGTCAAGACACTCTAAAGGAATTGCTGAATTTACCTTCTGCAAGGGCCATCTATTCTAGCAATGTCCAGTCTTCTTTTCAGGGTCATTAAAACTGGTCTCAGAGCCTTCGCAAGCCAATCAGTCCACTTCAGTTTCTTCTGAACAAGAAGATGTCCTTTGTCTAGGTTTTTGATTCCTTCTTTTGTAAGGTTGGTGAAATACCTTTAAATAAAAGCATACCTGTGGAAGTATTTCAAGTGCCTTTCTGGTATTTTGGGGATTATGCCACCAATACATGTCTTATTGGCACTTGGTGGCTCCTCTTTGGGCATAGGTACAGCTTTGGTGACTGATGAGTGGTCCCTCAAGGCATGCATTTCAGGTCATATTTTGGAGATCTTTCATCCTTCACATCTCAGACTGAGCCACAGAAATGGCTTCATTCAGCAGGTCAGGTAGGCTCAGTTGAACTCTCACCCCCTTTCAAGTCTGGTTTCTGGACCAGTGGCAGTCAGAGGGCCTAGGTTAGACCTAGGATTAGGTTAGGATTACACCAGGTATGAAAGCGAGCCTAAACTTGTGGTTGGAGAAGTGGAATCCTCTGCAATGTCATTCCCTTCTGACAACCTAGTAGCTGGATGTGCAGTCAGACACCAGAAAAGTAGTTGGAGAGCCCTATTTCAGGAGCAATGGGCTCAGGTCCAAGGGCCGTTTTCAAGGCTTCAAGATGGTGTCCAACATCCTGGAGTTGAGAGCGTCATTTCAGGCTCTCTTAGCCTTTGGTCACCTAATCTGGGGTAAACCTTTCTTGGTGAAGTTAAATAGCCTACATCCAGAAAAAAGGCGGCACTCAGTCTTTCTCCCTCCTGAAGGAGGTTTCTCCAATTCTGGAGTCGGTGCATGTCAAACTTCTGCAGCTATCTGCGGACTATGTGCCCGACTGGAAGAATCTTCAGGTGAACTATTTGTCCAGGACAATCCTGGACAACATTGAATGGTCCAGATTGCCTCAAGTCTTTTGAGAATTGACGAAGCTTGCTAATTTTCTCCAAAGGTAGACCTTTTCACATCCCCAGTCAAAGTTCTATTCCAGGGTCCAGCAACTGCAGGTAATCGGAGTGGAAATGCTGATCATAGAGTGTATCTCCAAGACAGCTTATACCTTTCTGACGCTCCCTCTGATTCTCAGCTTCACTGGCATACAGTGGGCATCCAACACGTAATTATACTGTTCTTCAAGCTGCAATTTGGTTGAAACCTCCCAACAGGATTGCTGTTCTCGAAGTGGGATCTCCCATTGGTGTTGGACTTTTTTGCATCAGATGCCTTCTATTGAAATGGCCCCCTGTGGTAGCTCTTGCTGAAAACTGCTTTCCTGGTAGCAATAACATCAGCCAGAACAGTGTCGGCAATAGCAGCCTTGGGGTTTTAAGATCCCCTTCTTATGTTCATCCCAAAAAGGGTGATACTCATGCCGATGTTCGAGTTTGTGCCTAAGTGGCCTTCAGAGTCTGTCACACAAGAGATTATCCTTCCTATGGCCCTCTTGGGGAGTACCCAAGGAGTTAGCCCATCAGATGTGGGCCAAGCTCTGAAATATTACATCAAGGCGACATCTGGCATCAGGAAGTCGGAGCACCTAGTTGTCATCCCAGGTGGAGAGCAAAATGATTTCACAGCTTCCAACAAGATTATTGCCTTTTGGTTGGTGAATCTCATCTCCTTGGCCTACAAGTTGAAAGGGTTGGCTGTGCCGGGGGGGGGGGGATCACGGCACTCTCCACTAGAAGGGTCTTGACCTTGTGAGTGGCAACAGGCCAAGTGTCCCCAGAGACACTATCTGCAAGACAGCTACGTGGGTGTCAATAGATAGGTTCATGGCTCATTACTGTATAGAAGCAGCCTTAATGACAGTTGAGTTTGGTGGAGGCATCCTGCCTTCTGCTTTTAGCCAGGATTACGGAGTGTGTAGCATTATCCCTCCCCTGTGCGGCTAGTTAGTTCCCAGCTGTGCTGACATGGAGCCGTCAGGGAAAACAGAATACTGAATTACAGATACCGTAAATTTCCTTTCCTGACTCCATGTCAGCACAATTCCCACCCAGCTTGGTAGGACTAGTTATAGAACGAAGAGGCTACAGGTGGGCTCAAATTTCTGAGTTAGGTCCTGGAAGCCTGGGGGGGGGGGGGCACGGGGCCCTTACTCAGCTGTCCTGACATGGAGCTCATCAGGAAAGGACATTTACGGTAAGTATCTGTCATTTAATTTTCCATTTTCGCCTTGCACATTGAAGTAGAACTGTCTGTGATTGATCATACCTTAGATTGTAAGCTCCCAGGATCAGGCCCTCCTATCCCTCTTGTATTGAACTGTATTGTTGCTGTCTTGTCTCCCGTTATATTGTAAAGTGCTGAGCAAACTGTTGGCGCCATAAATCCTGTATAATAATAATCATACCTGTTCCCAGAGCGGGGAAGGCGACGGAAGAGACCTGAAGATTCTCACACTCCAGTAAGACATCCAGGACTATTTTCTTGATGGATTTTGGATCATCTGGTCCTTTCACATGGATAATCCATATAAATTTTCTGAGCCTTCCAGACGCAGTAACGACGTATCCCTTATGAGGTTTGGATCCTGCCAGAAATGGAAACATACAGAGCATGGCCTTAACTGGTACCTGGTGAGAAACCATGATCCATAATAATCCTAACGCCTGCAGCCCATGACCCTCTATATATTCCCTACGTCTGCCACATTCTCTTGGTGCATCGTCTATTCTGTACATATGAAAAACATTTTTGACAAAAGCAAAAAATAAAACAATGATGGTCCAACGCAGAGCTTTACCCAGAGCAGCAGCAGAAGATGCAATAGGTGGTCCAGCAGCTTCCAGAATTGCTTTTGAAACTCCTACAAATAAAAATATAAAACATGATGGATTAAACATTCGTTATTCGATGTTTGGCGGGTTTCTCACCCGGGCAAACAGCAATATAAGCCCTACTCCCAACTCCATTTTACTTCTTCCCATAATCATTACTTTAATAATCCAACCTTTGGATGTTGAAGTCTCACATATCCTCGCTATGTTTTGGTTGAATCACGAGAGAGCTTGACTAGCCAGTGGTCTGGGAGACCAAGCCAAGCAGAGGTACTGCTAACCAGAGAGCCAGGTGGCTCGGCATTTCATTGTGTATTATTTTGAGTGAAGTTGAAACCCCCTGCATGGGAAACCTTGTGTTGAAAGGACTTTTCGGTTACTGTTTAATAAAAGTGGGCTACCAGGTCCTTAATTTTAGTTCCTGTCTGGTGTGAACTCCCTAACAAAAAATGCATCTACTGCTGAGCTAAGCATCTCTCATATCACAATACATACACATACTAGGGCCAGTTTAGACAGGAGTCAATTAACCTATCAGCATATCTTTGGAATGTGGCAGGAAACCAGAGTACCCTGAGGAAACCCACACAGACACGTAGAACATGAAAACTCCAGGCGGGTGGTGTTGTGGATGGGATTCCAACCGACAACCCTCGTACTGCCAGGGGGAAGTGCTAAGTATTTAGCCACTCTACTGCCCCTCTACCCCCACTGTGCTTAGTAAATTTTGGGTTCCCTGTCAATCTGGACCTCTTTTTTACAGCCCAACCTCTGCTGACACCACCGCGCTCTTGTGACCAAGATAAATCACACCTCTAATATGGATTCACACAAGTTGGTATAATCCAATATGAAGTTTATATTAGAATTGAATGTGATTTGGTCAAAAGGAGCAAAATAACACTTATATATGCAGCAATTACAATCACTTTATCAGTTCTGAGTAACAGTGAAGTTCCAGTAACCATTAGCAGGCATGATTTCAGAAATAATCCACTGCTTCCAATCTGAAGGGTCTGTTGAATCCCCGAGTGAGCAAGAACAACTATCAAGAAACTGGTAAGCTCACTGTGGGTCCTCAGAACTAGATGACAAGGATTAAATGTGGAAGGGAGAGAGCGCTCATTTATAGTTAGGCAATGTCCATTTAAGAAGGCTAGAGTCTTCTGTGTGCTTGTTGGGGCCCAGTTGTTATGAAGTTGAATTAAGGTGTAGATTAGGGGTTTCCAAACTTTCTAAAAGGGCTAGTTTACTGTCCTTCAGGGGGGCCCAGTGGGTGTCAACAATGCCCAATCTTTGGTATTAGGGGGAGAAATAGTTGGTGTAAGTGGGAGGAATAGTGTCCCATTTTAGATGTCATTGGAAGGAATTATGCCCCAGCATTGGTGTGAGTGAAAAGAATAGTGCCCCATTGTTTGTGTCAGTGGCAGGAATAATGCCTCAAGGGCCAGATAAAGGCAAGCAAAGGGCCACAGTTTGGAGACCATTGGTGTAGATGATAGTTCCTCAGGATGGTAACACAAAAGATAATAGGGAAAAAGGGTAAAGGTTAACACTCTCCCTTTTGATGGCAGTGAATTAGTGCGGGGTCCCCTTTAAGGAACTAAATAAAAGGCAGACTTAAAGTAGTGAAGGGTAACAACTGGCATAAGTGTCTCTATGGGCAAAGACAACTCTCTCTGGATGTTAAAAGCCAAATCAACAGTAGTAGGAACCCCGCTCTGCTGGGAAAAGGGAACTTATTGTTTCAGTTGGCATTGCTGTATTCTGACCTGTAATGGTATGTCCTGCGGTCAGCTTCGATGGTGAAACTGTAATGCAGATGTATCCCAACAATGGCGGTGGGGAGAACTAGGCCACAACCTGGGGCAACTATATGTAATGTTCACAACTATGTGCAGGTAGATAGCTGAGGTGATAAAACGGTCAGTGTTCTTAGTGGATATATGGGACTCTCTCACCCGATCAATGTGATCTGGCAGATCGTAGCGATCCATCTTTCCAGGCAGATGGAGACCCCCACCAGCTCTCTGGTTCAGATTCAGCGTCCCATATGGTCTCCTGCTAACAAAGTGGCTTATTGGTCAGCTTGGCAGACCAGGCAATCAGCAGGCTCTTTTTCCCTCTCCAACTCTGGCTTCACGGCCTAGTTCAGCACTTCAGCCATCAGCACACCTCCTCCTCTCTCAGGCTCTCCTTCTGCACTCTCCTAGCTTGTCTCACAGGACCCACACGTTGCCTCCCCTGGGAAATGTAGTCCCGGGGTGCCCTGCTCACCAGTTGAGTCTTGCTGTTCAGCATACAAGTCCCAGAGGGCTGTTCTGCCAAATGTGAGTGACCCTGAATGGCAGGCCACCGCCATCTAATGTCCATTTTATAGTACTGCAACTAACACCATTTCAATGGGTTACATATGCATTGTGTTATCTGAACTGCTCGCCCGTGTTCTATCTAGGACTTTGTACATGGGAAAAAGTTTATGACCCCTTAGAATTTCCCTGGATTTCTGCAAAATCTATAATCTGATATTGAGATCTCGGGGGATGGGATGAATCACCTGTGCGTAGAGTGAAGTCTCGGTTGGAGGAATTTACAATGACATCGGTCACCTCTTTGGTGATATCGCCGGTCTTCACCTGGTAAGTGACAGATCCGATCGTCATTTCATGAACCCCAGGTGATGGGTTTTTCACCTTCCCAAAGAGATCTGTAAGACAGAAAGGAATGCTAATAAGCAGAATGGAGGATAAAAGAAAGCCGAGTTCCCACCACCGATGATCAGCTGCGCATGGAAAGATGAAAGGAGTTGTGAGTATGCAATGTTATAGACTGTGATATAGAATTATGCAGATACCACAACTGATTTTGCTAAGTTTCTAAAATGATCTTTCTTACCTTTTTTCAAAGTTAAAACGTTCTGTCATGTGACCATGTATCTCTTCTTCCTGATAGTGGGGGGCGGGGTTACAGGACATTGTGCAGACACTCCGTGTCCCTGTATCCCAGTCTGTTCAGACTGAGGCAAGAGGCAGCTGTGCTTGAGCAGGGGGCATGTTCAAGAGGCAGGCTGTGGTTGGGTGGAGTGTGTTCAAGAAGCAGGCTGTGATTGGTCAGGGGGCGTAGTGACTGAACAAACTACTCAATCCAGGCATGCCGTGTGTCTGCACAGTGTCCTGTACTTCTGAATGGCCAACCAACAGATGAACACTGACCACCTAACACAGATCAGCTTCTGTACGGTCAGTTTTAGAACAAGGAAGAAAAGGTGAGACATGAGAGAACATATGGAAATGACACGTGACCTCACAGCAGATGTACAGGCAAAGGATCGATAGTAGAAACTGGGGAAGAGGCAGAGTGGTATATATCTTCACCCAGAGAATCAGAATGGCAAAGGATCCCGGTGATTACAACTCATACGTAGTGAACAGTGAGAGTGATAAACCGACACGCCTGATACTAAAGAGTATAAAACAATAAGAAATGTGCAATACGCCTATATGAGAATCCATAACAGGCACAACGGGTAACAATACGTATCTGCCGCACTGGGATAAAGAGTTCCTGCAAAACATACAGCCATGGGGATCATCCAAGCCGGCCTGAAGTGGTAACATCTAAAAAACCACGCCGGCACCTACAGTCTAGAGCCAGGCGCTGTCCTTGTGGAGACACTTTCGGGTAAGATGGCAGAGGAGCCGACAGTAAAGATTGAGAGCCAAGTCCTTGGGCCGAGGTGGTCGCTGAAGGAGGCCTTTCTGGGAGCAGCTATGCTGACTCAAGGTGTGCCTGGATTTCCCCTGGGGATGTACCGCTGTATCATTTGCCATTATAGGAAAGGTGGAAGCTCAAAGGGAAGTCCCATTGGTATCTGATTCTATGTTTAATAAGAACTTGTATGCAGGGTGTCATAGCCCAATGTTGAGCAATGGTTTGTGATGAAAGATCTTGGAACAGTTAGCATTGATGTCCTTGGAAAGAAAGAGACCAGCTGCTCCTGGAGGCCTGAAGAAGAGCTTTCTTGGTATGAAAATAGAGCAAGCATACAATAATGTCCCGTGGAGGACCATCTGGGGTTCAGCACATAACAGCCCTATGGACCCTTTCTATCTCTAGTCTCTATAGCAGTATGAAGGGAATCAGCTCCTGAAAAGTGCCATCACTGTAGGTTGGAGATCAAGGATAGTCTCTGGAAGTCTGGGCTCTCTATCTTTTAAGCTTCTCCATCCACATCTCAGCGAGGCCTGAATAGTGGATGTCATGACAGAGCATCTGCCACCTGCCTACACTTTCCTGGATAATAATACAAGGAGAATCCAAGCCTTGCCAGACAGACTGCGTATGTTACTCCAGAGCACCAACTTTAGCTGTTTGGAGATGCATCAATGGATTGTTATCCTTCCAGACCTCGAACGTGGCTCCTGTCAGGTACTCAAAGTGTTTGGTGACCATTCTCTGACATTGCCAATCCATTCATAGATTCCAAGTGGTCAGATAGGGTGTAACTAGCTTAAAGTTTACTAAACCGGTGAAAAGTTTGAAATTGAAAATGCAAAACAGGGTCAGCATGGCAAACAACATGCAGATCTGAGAATACTAAACAGATTATGAAAGCTGCACAAACTTGAGAGGCCAGCTGAGAATCAGTACTTCAGTAAAACAGTTCAGAATATAAACAGCGACTTATCCTCATTGACAGCGACCCTCTCAATGAAGTCCCGGGTAGCTTAACACAGGCTGAAGGGGTCCGAGGCCCAAGGCTACCACACTGCAACTGGAACACTCACACAGCACTTAGGTATTTGATCTCCATACTATTTGGGTCATCTGAAGAAGCTGCATGTTATGAGACTGCTACACTGGGATAAAGAGTTCCTGCAAAACATACAGCCATGGGGATCATCCAAGCTGGTCTAAAGTGGTAACATCTAAAAAACCACGCCGGCACCTACAGTCTAGAGCCAGGCGCTGTCCTTGTGGAGACACTTTCTGGTAAGATGGCAGAGGAGCCGACAGTAGGATGAAGAAGCTGCATGTTATGAGACTGCTACCCACATGCTGGTTCTGACAATGGAGGGCCTCTCATCTGGCTGCAGATCACTTGCCCAGCTCACAGCCACTGAGGGAAGGAAGCAGAGACATGTATCTTCCCTGAGCATGTCCAGGAACTCAAGGTGGGTTTATAGGAAAGGAGCTAAAGGGGCATGTGCCTGTATCTGAAAATGGCGAGTACTCACAGATGAGTTGAAACCCTGAAGCTCCACATAGCCAGGATCTATGGAGGAGTGATGGGCAGAAAGCCATTGCTGAAAAAAACTATAATACATCAATTTTTGGATTTGTCAAATCTAGATGTAGAAATCCACCTAGGATCTATAGAGACACAGTATACAGTGCATGGTGGTGGGGGTGTCGTGCTGTCATTAGGCTTCTCATCAGCAGAGATGGAGGGATAGGTCAGGGATGGAGCTAAATACAGGCAAAGGAGAGCTGCACGCCCCAACCTGAATGTATTAGATTGGCCCGGCCAATGTGTATGGCTACATCTTTCCTTTGCAACATTCGGCCAGACATTTCAAATATATTATCATTAGGTCATTAGGATACGATGAGTGTTTATTACCTGCAATAAGCAAGGATTCAGATGCTCCATAATCCTACAAAACACCAAAATGATCAATTATTACATCAGTGGGATTTGTGTGCAATAATTTGTTTATCAGTCCACCCTCGTGGTAAATACGTCCCCAGGAGCCCTGAATGGAGTGGGGGGGGGGTTTCCCCCTGAAGGGCCCTCTGTTACTTATGTGCAGCTTAACTGCCCCCCCCATCTCCTGACTTTTCTGCTGAGGAGGAACCAGCCGGTGAGCCTCCAGCAGAAGAGCTGGGATCAGGGCATGGCGTGGTTGACCTCTGCCCACAACAATCAGCACCTCAGGAGCTACAGGAAGAGGATGCAATCGGCACCTCACAACGGCAGCTTGAGCTGATGTCCATGGATGGGACTTCGGTCTCCAATGACACAACCCCAGAAAAGGGTCTGGCATTGGGACAGGAGGATGTCAGCCTTACTTTGCAAACACTGGGGGATGTCCATCAAGTCAAAGTGGATGAGACTACAGTCACCACCTGGATACCCCAGGGAGGCTGGGCAGTCGGCCCAGATCCCCCACCGCATGATGGAGTCAGCCCAGCCACCCTGTCTTCTCTCCAGTGGCTGAGAGGACTTCATGAAGAAGGACTGGCCCGTACTTCTCCACAGCGGTGGGTATGTTCTATGAGAGAGGCAGAGGTTGGCTGGGTGAGCAATGATTTGTGTGGGACAATTTGTTTGGGGTACTGTGTGGGTGCTGGCATTGGGGGTGTCAGGAATGGACTTGCCAATAGTGGTGGGACTCACCTGCCTTGTGGGCTGCAGTACCAGGGCTGGCCAGCGGGTGCTCTCAGCAACCAGAGGTTCACTTCGGCAATTAGCCATCACCTGGGGCTGATTGCAGGTGGTGTATTTAAGGGATTGCCAGACCTGCAGTCTGTGCCTTGGTGTGTGTTTTTCCATGGGCCCCTGTATCTTGTAACCTGCATTCCTGTTCCTGTTCCTGCCTGACTTGTTGCCAACCCTGCCTGATCCTGACCTCTGCTGACTTCTCCTGTTTGATCCCTGGCTTGTGACCCTGACTACTCTCCACCTGCTCCCCCTGTACCTACCTGCCCGATAGTTATCGACCCGGCCTGCCTGACTACGTTGTGCTCTATATGTGTATGTACCTGTGTATCTATATCAGTTTAGGTTTGGGTTTGTTTCACCTTGTTGTATGTATTTGTGTTAGCTTGGGGTTTGGTGCACTGCGTTTATATTTGTATTGTTAGTCTTAATAAATTGTCTTATTTATACCATATCTGAAGCCTGCGTTTCCCTGTGTCAGTTCACACACCTCTGGTCACACCCGGAGCCCTGACATTACACCAAGGCCATCCTGACCAGAAGTGGCTGCACAGGGAAGCCATCTTGGCTTGTTGCTGGGAAGGATGGATCTTGATGAGGTTGTGTATTTATATCTGCTAGTGTTTGATGACAGGGAGTATGCTTATCAGGCTCTGAAGGAGTATCCCCGGGATCAACTGCTAGAATGTATACGGATCGCTCATGTTCTAGTAGATCAGGGCACAGAGTTCTCTGAGGTGCAACCTTTGATTCAGGTTTGTGTAGAGTTGGCTTCATCTGGTGCCCCTGAAAGCAGGAATGACTTTTTGCCACCATTTAGTGCAGACCAGGTAGAGTCCCTGGTGTGGTTATTAGAGGATGATGTGGATTGCTTCTTGGAGCGTTATTCTGCATGTTCACCACAGGTACTAAGAGATTGTATAAATGCAGTGCAGTCTTTGGTCAGACATGCTATGTGTAAGCTGAGCTTTGTTCAACCCATACTGCAGACATGGTCAGACTTGTTGCACCCAGCCTCAGTCAGCTTACAACGTCATTCCTCCACTCAAGGCACTCTTCCTGCATCCCCGACAGCACCCCCAGTGACGGCCCAGTATACTCTGCTAACTACCACATATCAGTCCTCTGCTCCCACTCGCTGCACCTATCCTGCCTTTAACCCTGTAAAGAAGTCCTCTGTAGCAACTGCTCCCTCCTCTGTTCCATCCTCCAGCTCTTCTCTGTCTTCAGCTGCTCCATCTGTTTATAAACCTGCGCTTACTTGCAGTGCTCCGGTAACTAAAACCAGGAAAAGGCGAAAATTCTTTCCAACCAATACCATCCTGCCAGTATCCAAACTGGTCAGCCTGCCATCTGAGAACCCGCCTTCCGTGGTGCAGCCTGGTGCCTCGGCGCCCACAATTCAGCCTGATGTCTCTACCCAGCCTGATGTCTCTACCCAGCATGATGTCTCTACCCAGCCTGATGAACTGATCCAGCCTGATGATCCTATTATGCCAGACGACTCGGTGCCCGCAGTCTTGCCAGACGACTCGATGCCCGCTGTTCCGCCAGATGACTCGGTGCCCGCAGTCTTGCCAGACGACTCGGAGCCCGCTGTCTTGCCAGACGACTCGAAGCCCGCGGTCTTGCCAGATGACTCGAAGCCCGCGGTCTTGCCAGATGACTCGGTGCCCGCAGTCTTGCCAGACGACTCGGTGCCCGCAGTCTTGCCAGACGACTCGGTGCCCGCAGTCTTGCCAGACGACTCGGTGCCCGCAGTCTTGCCAGACGACTCGATGCCCGCAGTCTTGCCAGACAACTCGGAGCCCGCGGTCTTGCCAGACGACTCGGAGCCCGCGGTCTTGCCAGACGACTCGGTGCCCGCGGTCTTGCCAGACGACTCGGTGCCCGCGGTCTTGCCAGACGACTCGATGCCCGCTGTCTTGCCAGACGACTCGGAGCCCGCAAACTTGCCAGATGACTCGGAGCCCGCGGTCTTGCCAGACAACTCGGAGCCCGCAGTCTTGCCAGACGACTCGGTGCCCACAGTTTTGCCAGACGACTCGATGCCCGCTGTTCTGCCAGATGACTCGGAGCCCGCGGTCTTGCCAGATGACTCGGTGCCCGCAGTCTTGCCAGACGATCCAATGCCTGATGACCCAGTGCCCGCTGTCATGCCTGGTGACCTGATGCCCGCTGTCGTGCCTGATGACTCGATGCCCGCTGTCGAGCCAGACGATCCAATGCCTGATGCTCCAGTGCCCGCTGTAATACCTGGTGACCCGATGCCCGCTGTCATGCCAGTTGACTCAGAGCCAGCTGTCACGCCTGGTGACTCGGTGCCCACTGCCTTGCCAGATGACTCGGTGCCCGCTGTCGAGCCAGATGACCTGATGCCTGGTGACCCGATGCCCGCTGTCGTGCCTGGTGACCCGATGCCTGCTGTTGAGCCAAATGACCTGGTGCCCGCGGTCGAGCAAGACGATCCAATGTCTGTTGACCCGGTGCCCGCTGTTGTACCTGGTGACCCGATGCCCGCTGTCGAGCCAGATGGCCCGGTGCCCGCCGCTCCATCTGGGGGCCCGGTGCCCACTGCTCCGCCTGGGGGCCTGGGGGCCCGGTGCCCATCGCTCCGCCTGGGGGCCCGGTGCCCGCCGCTCCGCCTGGGGGCCCGATGCCCACTGCTCCGCCTGGGGGCCCGGTGCCTGTTGCCCTGCCTGGTTGCCCGGTGCCTGGCGCCCTGCCTGGTTGCCCGGTGCCTGCCGCCCTGCCTGGTTGCCCGGTGCCTGCTGCTCCGCCTGGGGGCCCGGTGCCTGCCGCCCTGCCTGGTTGCCCGGTGCCTGCCTATCCTGCCTGGTTGCCCGGTGCCCGCCGCCCTGCCTGGGGGCCCGGTGACTGCTGCTCCGCCTGGTGGCCCGGTGCCTGCTGCTCCGCCTGGTGGCCCGGTGCCCGCTGCTCCGCCTGGTGGCCCGGTGCCCGCTGCTCCGCCTGGTGATCCGGCGTCCAGCCTGATGTGCCTCCACCCGGTGCCCAGCCCGATGTGCCAGTCTTTGATATCCCGCCAGTCACCGGACCCGGGCGGTGGAACATTTTGCCCAGCTAGGACTGTTTGGAGCGTCCTGAGGCCGCTCCTTGAGGGCGGGGGGGTACTGTCAGGAATGGACTTGCCAATAGTGGTGGGGCTCACCTGCCTTGTGGGCTGCATTACCAGGGCTGGCCAGCGGGTGCTCTCAACAACCAGAGGTTCACTTCGGCAATTAGCCATCACCTGGGGCTGATTGCAGGTGGTGTATTTAAGGGATGGCCAGACCTGCAGTCTGTGCCTTGGTGTGTGTTTTTCCATGGGCCCCTGTATCTTGTAACCTGCATCCCTGTTCCTGTTCCTGCCTGACTTGTTGCCGACCCTGCCTGATCCTGACCTCTGCTGACTTCTCCTGTTTGATCCCTGGCTTGTGACCCTGACTACTCTCCACCTGCTCCTCCTGTACCTACCTGCCCGATAGTTATCGACCCGGCCTGCCTGACTACGTTGTGCTCTATATGTGTATGTACCTGTGTATCTATATCAGTTTAGGTTTGGGTTTGTTTCACCTTGTTGTATGTATTTGTGTTAGCTTGGGGTTTGGTGCACTGCGTTTATATTTGTATTGTTAGTCTCAATAAATTGTCTTATTTATACCATATCTGAAGCCTGCGGTTCCCTGTGTCAGTCCACACACCTCTGGTCACACCCGGAGCACTGACAGGGGGACTGGAAGTACAGACTAACTTCGGGGTCCACCCCTCTGGGATTTCCTCCTGTGTTAGTCTCCTGCCGAAAGGGGAGATATGTGACGGGAGTCCATGGAACCCAGCTCACTTTGGAGAGGTGTAGAGACCCCTGTCTCAGCTCCCCATATCCCTCTTATGTGTAAGTCACCCTGTGCCTGTTAGGAGTACAGGGTGATCTGCCCTAATATTGGGGTGGGGGGCTGTGGATTATTTGGTGTTGTGTGGCTGCATCCCATTGTTTTGCTTGGGAGCAAACTATTATGGGATGTATGTGTTTATGTGTATTGGCTTGGAGAAGGGTGTCTCCAGCAGCCCTCCCTCCTGATGGGACTGTCTGCTGCTGTGAAGTTTGAATACCTGTATGTCTCTTGTTGCTGAGTGTAGATTGCCCCGCCCTGTGTCATTATGCAGGGAGGGGGGGATTGTGCCCTGAGTGTATATGTATCTGTGTTCAAATAAAGTAGTCTACTCTGGTTTACTTCAAGACTGGTGTCATCCAGTCTTGTATGGTCAGCGGTGGTGTCTGTGGTTGGTGTTCGGACGGGGAAGCGGTAGTATAACGGAAGTACCCAAGTGCAGTCTGGGTCGGTTCCGTTACAGCGCTTAATGTCACTTTTCAGGTTGTCAGTAAATAAATGCGGCGGGAGGTCGGCAGCGCTGGCGCCTTGTCTTTGGATCTATAGTACATGGCACACCGGCGGGTTATTTTGTATCTTCTGTCTTCATACATTCCACTCTACGATGAATCTCGAGGATACAAAACCGATACAATGTTCCCTAATCATCGACTACACCATGGAGAAAAGTGCACCTCCCCCGACACATAATAATGACATAAAATGAAGGTTGGATTTCATTAGTAACAATAGAAGCGGAACTTACACTGGAAGCGGCCGGTGAGGAGGAAGAACTGCCCCTTCTCTGCGTGTTTTCTGCGTCCGGTAATGAGACGCGCAGCGATAATGTGCTCCCGCCTTGTAATAGAAGATGATGAGGAGATTTCTGCACAACCCCTTGTTGAGCTGCGAAAAAAAAAAAATATTCAAATATTTCTACAGGAAACGTAACGGAAACGTTAGTTTTCTTAAATATAAATCGATATATTAGATGTTTTATTATCTGTATATGTATATACATTCTGTATTATTACATGACAGGGGATCCCCTCCAGTCCTCGGTACTTACCTGCCCCCTCCTTGTAGTGTATGGGGATCCCCTCCAGTCCTCAGTACTTACCTGCCTCCTCCTTGTAGTGTATGAGGATCCCCTCCAGTCCTCGGTACTTACCTGCCTCCTCCTTGTAGTGTATGGGGATCCCCTCCAGTCCTCAGTACTTACCTGCCTCCTCCTTGTAGTGTATGAGGACCCCGTCCAGTCCTCAGTACTTACCTGCCCCCTCCTTGTAGTGTATGAGGATCCCCTCCAGTCCTCAGTACTTACCTGCCCCCTCCTTGTAGTGTATGGGGATCCCCTCCAGTCCTCAGTACTTACCTGCCTCCTCCTTGTAGTGTATGAGGATCCCCTCCAGTCCTCAGTACTTACCTGCCTCCTCCTTGTAGTGTATGAGGATCCCCTCCAGTCCTCGGTACTTACCTGCCTCCTCCTTGTAGTGTATGGGGATCCCCTCCAGTCCTCGGTACTTACCTGCCCCCTCCTTGTAGTGTATGAGGATCCCCTCCAGTCCTCAGTACTTACCTGCCCCCTCCTTGTAGTGTATGGGGATCCCCTCCAGTCCTCAGTACTTACCTGCCCCCTCCTTGTAGTGTATGAGGATCCCCTCCAGTCCTCAGTACTTACCTGCCTCCTCCTTGTAGTGTATGAGGATCCCCTCCAGTCCTCAGTACTTACCTGCCTCCTCCTTGTAGTGTATGAGGATCCCCTCCAGTCCTCAGTACTTACCTGCCTCCTCTTTGTAGTGTATGAGGATCCCCCTCCAGTCCTCAGTACTTACCTGCCTCCTCCTTGTAGTGTATGAGGATCCCCTCCAGTCCTCAGTACTTACCTGCCTCCTCCTTGTAGTGTATGAGGATCCCCCTCCAGTCCTCAGTACTTACCTGCCTCCTCCTTGTAGTGTATGAGGATCCCCTCCAGTCCTCAGTACTTACCTGCCTCCTCCTTGTAGTGTATGAGGATCCCCCTCCAGTCCTTAGTACTTACCTGCCTCCTCCTTGTAGTGTATGAGGATCCCCTCCAGTCCTCAGTACTTACCTGCCTCCTCCTTGTGGTGTATGAGATTCCCCTCCAGTACTCAGTCCTTACCTGCCCCCTCCTTGTAGTGTATGAGGATCCCCTCCATTCCTAAGTACTTACCTGCCTCCTCCTTGCAGTGTATGAGGATCCCCTCCAGTCCTCCAGTACTTACCTGCATCCTCCTTGTAGTGTATGAGGATCCCCTCCAGTCCTCAGTATTTACCTGCCTCCTCCTTGTAGTGTATGAGGATCCCCCTCCAGTCCTCAGTACTTACCTGTCTCCTCCTTGTAGTGTATGAGGATCCCTTCCAGTCCTCAGTACTTACCTGCCTCCTCCTTGTAGTGTATGAGGATCCCTTCCAGTCCTCAGTACTTACCTGCCTCCTCCATGTAGTGTATGGGGATCCCCTCTAGTCCTCAGTACTTACCCGCCTCCTCCTTGTATTGTATGTGGATCCCCTCCATTCCTAAGTACTTACCTGCCTCCTCCTTGTAGTGTATGAGGATCCCCTCCAGTCCTCCAGTACTTACCTGCCTCCTCCTTGTAGTGTATGAGGATCCCCTCCAGTCCTCAGTACTTACCTGCCTCCTCCTTGTAGTGTATGAGGAACCCCCTCCAGTCCTCAGAACTTACCTGCCCCCTCCTTGTAGTGTATGAGGATCCCCCTCCAGTCCTCAGTACTTACCTGCCTCCTCCTTGTAGTGTATGAGGATCCCCTCCAGTCCTCTTTGCTTACCTGCCTCCTCCTTCTAGTGTATGGGGATCCCCCCCAGTCCTCAGTACTTACCTGCCTCCTCCTTGTAGTATATATAAGTAACCCTTACCCCAGTAAGGCAGCAATGGTAGAGTTCCCCTTTAATATGGACCAGTGTGGTAGCACCCAGCTAGTGCAGAGGTCCCCTTTACGCTGTAAGGTTTTTAAACTTATGTTTACAATAGCTAAGCTAAGCAGTTCTACCCCCGGATTTCCTGTAGCAACGGCCTGTCCTAATTTAGCAGGTGACAGTTTGAGCAGAAACTGCGATGAGGCCATATTCTGTATACTGCTTTTCACAGTTACAGGAAATGTTAAGAGGAAAATATACGCTTTGTGACATAATCGCCATATACACGCTTGTAAGGAGGGTACACCAGACACGCAGCAGATAAGAACCGTCTGTTGGGTCAAAACAGCGCTGTTTTCAATAAACTTGTATTCCTTAAGAGTCCGTGTCCGGAGTTTTCCTGATTTTCCAAAAATTGCTACAACACCAGTACCTACCTTTCTGTTCCTTGAAGTATATGGTGACGTATCCCTGGCTGCAGTCGGTGTCGGGAATATCACATTCTCCTCCATGAGATTCGCTGTAACTTTGGAAATACAGCAGAAGTCTATTTTTTAGTTTTTTCAGCTCTTCGGGCCCCTGATCCCATTGAAGTAGTACGGGATACGTGTTGGGTTTGTCCTCCATTCTGTGTTCCTCTGAGAGGGTGACGGTCTATGGCGGTGACATGGAGATGTCTGGGTTGGGTGTGGAGCAGAAAATGGCTCTCGGCTGACTTTCACTTTCTGTTTTTCAGTTTTCAGTCTCTCCTCCTCTTCTGGGAAATCCCCTCTGACTCCGAGAATGTCTCCTCCGGTCTGACAACTTCTGAGCTCTGCGGGGGATACAAACACGGGGCTGGGCTGAGCACAGGAGCTGACACTCAAATCCTCACAATTCGTTTAATATTTCCGGGGATATTGCGTTGAGTTTGGGGATTGGAAGGAATCGCAAGACTCAGATGAGGAAAGTGTTCCTCCGATCAGGAAGTAAAATGATCATTTGTGACATTGTCACATAAAAGCTGTAGGGGGCGCCACGTCTGAAGGGGACATCTGAGCAATGTGCTGACAAGTCAGGTGACAGGAGGAGGAGAATGCGGCCATCGGCCCCCCATTTCCAGGGACAGGCTGATGTTTGGGGTATCGCCCGTCCGCCTGAGCCGCGTACATTCTGTGCGTTACAAATGATACATTCATCATCATAATAATAATAATACAATATATATATACAGTCATGGCCGAAATTGTTGGCACCCTTGATATTTCTCCAGGAAATCATGTATTTCTCACGAAACGTATTGCATTAACACATGTTTTGCTATACACATGTTTATTCCCTTTGTGTGTATTGGGACAAAACAAAAAAAGGGAGGAAAGAAAGCAAATTCGACATAATGTCACACAAACCTCCAAAAATGGGCTGGACAAAAGTATTGGCACCCTTTCACAACTGCGGATAAATAAGAATGTTACAAGCATGTGATGCTCCTGTAAACTCACCTGGGGCAAGTAACAGGTGTGGGCAATATAGAAATCACACCTGAAAGCAGATAAAAAGGAGAGACGTTCACTTAACCTTTGCATTGTGTGTCTGTCTGTGCCACACTAAGCATGGACAACAGAAAGAGGAGACGAGAACTGTCTGAGGACCTGAGAACCAAAATTGTGGCAAAATATCAACAATCTCAAGGTTACAAGTCCATCTCCAGAGAACTAGATTTGCCTTTGTCCACAGTGCGCAACATTATCAAGAAGTTTGCAACCCATGGCACTGTAGCTAATCTCCCTGGTCGTGGACGGATGAGGAAAATTGATGAAAGATTGCAACGCAGAATAGTCCGGATGGTGGATAAGCAGCCCCAAACATGTTCCAAAGACATTCAAGCTGTCCTGCAGGCTCAGGGAGCATCAGTGTCAGCGCGAACTATCCGTCGACATTTAAATGAAATGAAACGCTATGGCAGGAGACCCAGGAGGACCCCACTGCTGACACAGAGACATAAAAAAGCAAGACTACAGTTTGCCAAAATGTACTTGAGTAAGCCAAAAGCCTTCTGGGAAAACGTCTTGTGGACAGATGAGACCAAGATAGAGCTTTTCGGTAAAGCACATCATTCTACTGTTTACCGAAAACGGAATGAGGCCTACAAAGAACAAAACACAGTACCTACGGTAAAATATGGTGGAGGTTCAATGATGTTTTGGGGTTGTTTTGCTGCCTCTGGCACTGGGTGCCTTGACTGTGTGCAAGGCATCATGAAATCTGAGGATTACCAAAGGATTTTGGGTCGCACTGTAGGGCCCAGTGTCAGAAAGCTGGGTTTGCGTCCAAGATCCTGGGTCTTCCAGCAGGACAATGACCCCAAACATACGTCAAAAAGCACTCAGAAATGGATGGCAAAGAAGCGCTGGAGAGTTCTGAAGTGGCCAGCAATGAGCCCAGATCTAAATCCCATTGAACACCTGTGGAGAGATCTTAAAATTGCTGTTGGGAAAAGGTGTCCTTCCAATAAGAGAGACCTGGAGCTGTTTGCAAAGGAAGAGTGGTCCAAAATTCCGGGTGAGAGGTGTCAGAAGCTTATTGATGGTTATAGGAAGCGACTGATTTCAGTTATGTTTTCCAAAGGGTGTGCAACCAAATATTAAGTTAAGGGTGCCAATACTTTTGTCCAGCCCATTTTTGGGGTTTTGTGTGACATTATGTCATATTTGCTTTTCTGCCTCTGTTTTATATTTGTTCCAATACATACAAAGGGAATAAACATGTGTATAGCAAAACATGTGTTAATGCAATACCTTTTTTGTGTGAAATACTTGATTTTCAGGAAAAATATCAAGGGTGCCAACAATTTCGGCCATGACTGTATTTATCATTATTATGAAGAATGTATCATTTGTAATATATTTGTTATACAGTATATATTATTATTGATATAACAAGTTATTCATATCACTTGTTGTGTTTTTTTAGCACATTTAACCTCTCGCTGTCCATGACACACATACGTGTGGCAGCGAGGAGGGCGAACCTGAACAACCACGCGTGGGTCCGGGGCAGCTGAGATTTCTGTGCCGAGACCGCACTCACTGCACGCTCCCAGCCCAGAGACCGACAACTCTTGCTCCCCAGAAAGGATCGGGAGCTGGTGGGATGGCTTCACGATCATGGCAGCCAATCACAGTGGTCACATGATTAGCAAGTCAGCCATTGCCCCCGAGTTAGTGGGAAGGAATTAACAAGAAAAAAAAAAAAGCATAATCGTTCACTCTGTGAATCTGCATGTACATTCGTTCTGTGTGAATTGGACAAAGAAAACAAATGTTCTTTAGGCTGTTTTCTCATGAAACAAATGTTCTTTTATTATGGGTGCTAATAAAATATCACATTATGGCCACTAGGGGGAGCCAAAGATCATAGGAAATATATATATATATAAAGCATATTTCTGTCCAACTCCTGCCCCCCCTGCATGAAGGTGGTATCAGCACATTTCAGATACTGATCCCTCTAGCACAGCGTTTTTCAACCACTGTGCCGCGGCACACTAGTGTGAGATATTGTCTGGTGCGCTGTGGGAAAAATTGCAATTTCATCCGTAACATGTGGCCTCGGCTCACAAATAGACCAATCATTAGAACAGCAATGGGCAAACTACGGCCCGGCGGACCTTTTAATCCGGCCCGCGGAGCGTGATACTGTCAGGATGATCTGTCCCCCTCGACGTATCTGCGCATGTGCCGGAGATCGCCGATCGGCTGCTAATGCCTGAAACTGGCACATGCGCAGATACGTCGAGGGGGACAGATCCTCATAGGAGACAGATTTTCATGCTACACCGGAACGGCGCGGGAACACGGCGAGAGGAACGCGCGGAGCAAAGGTAAGTGAATTGACACAGGGGGGGCTTGGGGACTTAATATGGGGGATGAATTAATATGGGGGATGAATTACTATATGGGGGATGAATTACTATGGGGGATGAATTACTATATGGGGGATGAATTACTATGGGGGATGAATTACTATGGGGGGGATGAATTACTATGGGGGATGAATTACTATGGGGGATGAATTACTATGGGGGATGAATTACTATGGGGGATGAATTACTATATGGGGGATTAATTACTATATGGGGGATGAATTACTATGGGGGATGAATTACTATGGGGGATGAATTACTATAGGGGGGATGAATTACTATATGGGGGGTGAATTACTATGGGGTTGAATTTCTATGGGGGATGAATTACTATATGGGGGATGAATTACTATGGGGGATGAATTACTATATGGGGGATGAATTACTATGGGGGATGAATTACTATATGGGGGATGAATTACTATGGGGGATGAATTACTATGGGGGATGAATTACTATGGGGGATGAATTACTATATGGGGGATGAATTACTATGGGGGATTAATTACTATATGGGGGATGAATTACTATGGGGGATGAATTACTATGGGGGATGAATTACTATGGGGGATGAATTACTATATGGGGGATGAATTACTATGGGGGATTAATTACTATATGGGGGATGAATTACTATGGGGGATGAATTACTATGGGGGATGAATTACTATATGGGGGATGAATTACTATGGGGGATTAATTACTATATGGGGGATGAATTACTATGGGGGGTGAATTACTATGGGGGATGAATTACTATATGGGGGATGAATTACTATGGGGGATGAATTACTATATGGGGGATGAATTACTATATGGGGGATGAATTACTATGGGGGATGAATTACTATGGGGGAGGAATTACTATATGGGGGATGAATTACTATATGAGGGATGAATTACTATGGGGGATGAATTACTATATGGGGGATGAATTACTATGGGGGATGAATTACTATGGGGGATGAATTACTATATGGGGGATGAATTACTATGGGGGATTAATTACTATATGGGGGATGAATTACTATGGGGGGTGAATTACTATGGGGGATGAATTACTATATGGGGGATGAATTACTATGGGGGATGAATTACTATATGGGGGATGAATTACTATGGGGGATGAATTACTATGGGGGATGAATTACTATATGGGGGATGAATTACTATATGGGGGATGAATTACTATGGGGGATGAATTACTATATGGGGGATGAATTACTATATGGGGGATGAATTACTATATGGGGGATTAATTACTATGCTTACTATGGGGGAATATTACTATACTTACTATGGAAGACACATACACATCATTCATCTACTCTTGGTCCGGCCCCCGGGTCCAATTATAAAATACTTTATTATTTCATAATAAAGTAATTATAAAATAATTTCTTTGTGTTTGATTCCTATTCAAGAGAATTACTTTATATATAGTCAATATAGGCACAGAGGTAAAATTTTTTAACATTTTCTAATGGTGGTGTGCCTCGTGATTTTTTTCATGAAAAAAGTGTGCCTTTGCACAAAAAAGGTTGAAAAACACTGCTCTAGCAGATCCAACATCATCCCACTGAGATCCTCTCAGGCCCGCCCACAGCTCTGTCCGCGCTGCCATGTTCTTTCTGTTGTCATTGTGAAGCCCACCGACACTCCCGGGTTTGGCAGACGGGTCTCCCAATGATGAACCAACAGGCCCGCTCCCTCCTCTCCTGAATGAAAGGGTATGCCCCCCCCCCACCACCCGGACATGTGATGTGCATATCCGGGCAGGCACAGCGATGACGTCCTTGGGGAGGCGGGGCCGGACAGTTTTCCCATAGAGAAGGTAAAAAGAACGCGCTGTACACATACAGGACGGGGGGAGGGCTGGAGTGGAGGGAAGTGGGTAAGGAGGGTGAAGATTCGCTCTAACAAGAGATACAATGTAACAATTCTAGAGAACTAGCAAATTCACGTCCCCAACTCTTTCCTTCTCTGGAATTGTTACGTTGTATCTCTTGTATATCTTTCCTAGGCTCCTCCCCTCCATCTAGTGGTCATAATTCATCATTTGACTACCGCCCATAATAAACGAACATTCGTGCCGAAGAGAAAGAAGCCTAATAGACATTCGTTTTTTTAACAATTCACACAGAACAAATGTATGGATAGCGTCGCAATTTTGTTTTGTTTTCTTTTTTTTTAATAAAACAACCCAGAAATGTTCAAAGTGCAAAAAAAAAAACATCATTCCCTTCTCTATGCGTAAACCCTCCATGACGTGATTGCTGTGCGCAGCATTACACCTAAGCGGCGTTGTGCAGCAGCGAGGTGTCCCTGGGAATTGTTCAACAAAGGTTCACGTGATTGATGAGCGCAGCCACAAAACCTGCATGACGAGCCAAAGGTCCCATGATGGGAAAGGCTCAGTGTAACGTACATGTAAGATTTGAGTGGATAGGATATGATCAG
Source organism: Staurois parvus (assembly GCF_062004578.1). NCBI lineage: Eukaryota > Metazoa > Chordata > Amphibia > Anura > Ranidae > Staurois > Staurois parvus. The sequence continues at coordinate 498,900 of NW_028318627.1, forward strand.
TGGCAATATGTAATCGTAACGATAGTGCACTCACATGTGACATAAATGTACAGATTTGAGTAGATTAAATGTAGATTCAGCCCTTTTCATTACAGATGTGTATTCAGTCAGATGTACTCAGACAGCGGTCATCAATTAGCATTTGCCTTCTGAAAAGCCCGGCTTCCTGGAGGTGACACCTTTTCTGTTAATAAGGTTGTCACCTTCTGGGAAAACCAGTTTGGAGGAAATGACAGCAGACAGGGTGTCTGCCGGACATTGAAAGCTCTAAAGGGATCCATACATCAAAAGGAGTATGTTTAATCTCTCATAAAAGCTAAAATCTTAGTTGCAGAGAGATGAACATACTCCCTTCTTGTAGGGCATTCTGTGCGTTGCATCTGCATATACAAATCATATTTGTGGCTTGGGGAGAATGCCAGGAAAAAGCAGGGAATGGTTATGTGGCACTGGATGGTGACAGTCAAATGGTGTTTAATACTGTCGTGATCGGGCTGACGCGCTGGTGTCGGAAATCCAATTCCCAACTTGGTGTTCAAACCAGTCTTGGCCCGACTGAACATGGGCCGGTCAGCACACAGAACCTCCTGTGGGTACATCAGGACCACCCCCCCAGGGTCAATTGGCCAAGGACTAATGTCCTGCCTACGTCCATATCCCAATAAATTGAGTACACGGACATTGGGACATTTGTGATTCGTACGGAGCTGGTTCGACCGACTAACGGATTGCTGATTCTCTGACTTGCTCCAGTCGCAGAGTAAATCTCGATAAAGTTTTACTTCTGTCTTTAATTCCCTTTTATTTTATAGTGAATAGTCATTTGTGTGTCTTCTTTTATATTTTGTACATATTTTATGCTCCGCCCACTTTGGGAAATTAAATCTTAAAATTAATTAGTGACTTCTGTGTATTTAAGCTCGGGCTCATATCTTCGGAGAGATTAGATTGGAGAGATTGGATTGGAGAGATTGGATTGGAGAAATTGGATTGTATTTTAGTGCCTTTATACGCTCGGTCAAGCTCATTGCCAATCTGTATGCAATTGCACTGCGTGTGGGCAGATTGCACACAGATTGTAAAAGGTAACAGATCGGCCAGACGGAGATCTGTGTGTGTGGGGTGTCCCAGCAGACCATTCTGCGGATAAACTGTTGGGTGGTGGCAGGCTAGCTTTTGTGGTGTATCTGGTGTGGGGGGTGTGGACAGTGGAAGGGTGATTAACAACGCGGTTCAAGCTGTAGGATAGCTGGAGGGACTCTAGAAGGGTGTAATTACTAAACTGGTCCTCAACTCTAATCAGTGCACCAGATTGTATATAAGATTTGTATCTGCCAGTGTGTGGTCGACCAACTGGATTGGAGTGGAGTCTCCATCTGGTGGTGGGCAGAGGTAGTGCGGGCTGTGAAAAGGTATCACAGCTGATCTTACATACGGTTCTATATATTCAAAGTTAAGTCCCCTTTATTCCCTCTTACCCCAAGTCACGGCCGCACGTGCGAGTCCCGGTTAGCTAGTCGCTGTGGGCGTGGCGTGTGGGGGACACAGGTTGGGTCGTGTCTCCATATACCGTGCTGACACTAAGCCCGCGTTCACAATGATTTTTGAAATTGTGAGACTTCACTTGCAAAATTTCATGTCAGTGCCGCTTCATGCACAGATGCGACTTCATGCACAGATGTGACTTCATGCACAGAGGTGACTTCATGCACAGATGCGACTTCATACACAGATGTGACTTCATGCACAGATGCGACTTCATGCACAGATGTGACTTCATGCACAGGTGCCTCTTCATACACAGATGTGACTTCATACACAGATGTGACTTCATACACAGATGTGACTTCATGCACAGATGTGACTTCATACACAGATGCCTCTTCATGCACAGATGTGACTTCATGCACAGATGGGACTTCATGCACAGATGAGACTTCATGCACAGATGTGACTTCATGCACAGATGTGACTTCATACACAGATGTGACTTCATACACAGGTGTGACTTCATGCACAGACAAGACTTCATACACAGGTGTGACTTCATGCACAGATGTGACTTCATGCACAGATGTGACTTCATGCACAGATGGGACTTCATGCACAGATGAGACTTCATGCACAGATGTGACTTCATGCACAGATGTGACTTCATACACAGGTGTGACTTCATGCACAGCTGTGACTTCATACACAGGTGTGACTTCATGCACAGATGTGACTTCATGCACAGATGTGACTTCATGCACAGATGCCGCTTCATGCGCAGATGCGACTTCATGCACAGATGTGACTTCATGCACAGATGTGACTTCATGCACAGATGACTCTTCATGCACAGATGCCACTTCATGCACAGATGTGACTTCATGCACAGATGTGACTTCATGCACAGATGTGACTTCATGCACAGGTGCCGCTTCATGCACAGATGTGACTTCATACACAGACAAGACTTCATGCACAGATGTGACTTCATGCACAGATGACTCTTCATGCACAGATGTGACTTCATGCACAGATGACTCTTCATGCACAGATGTGACTTCATGCACAGATGACTCTTCATGTACAGATGTGACTTCATGCACAGATGTGACTTCATGCACAGATGCCGCTTCATGCGCAGATGCGACTTCATGCACAGATGTGACTTCATGCACAGATGCCGCTTCATGCGCAGATGCGACTTCATGCACAGATGTGACTTCATGCACAGATGTGACTTCATGCACAGATGACTCTTCATGCACAGATGCCACTTCATGCACAGATGTGACTTCATGCACAGATGTGACTTCATGCACAGATGTGACTTCATGCACAGGTGCCGCTTCATGCACAGATGTGACTTCATACACAGATGACTCTTCATGCACAGATGTGACTTCATGCACAGATGACTCTTCATGCACAGATGTGACTTCATGCACAGGTGCCGCTTCATGCACAGATGTGACTTCATGCACAGATGTGACTTCATGCACAGACAAGACTTCATACACAGGTGTGACTTCATGCACAGATGTGACTTCATACACAGATGTGACTTCATGCACAGATGTGACTTCATACACAGATGCCTCTTCATGCACAGATGTGACTTCATACACAGGTGGGACTTCATGCACAGATGAGACTTCATGCACAGATGGGACTTCATGCACAGATGAGACTTCATGCACAGATGGGACTTCATGCACAGATGAGACTTCATGCACAGATGTGACTTCATGCACAGATGGGACTTCATGCACAGGTGCCTCTTCATTCACAGATGTGACTTCATGCACAGATGGGACTTCATGCACAGATGAGACTTCATGCACAGATGTGACTTCATGCACAGATGTGACTTCATACACAGCTGTGACTTCATGCACAGACAAGACTTCATACACAGATGTGACTTCATGCACAGATGCCGCTTCATGCACAGATGCCGCTTCATGCACAGATGTGACTTCATGCACAGATGCCGCTTCATGCACAGATGCCGCTTCATGCACAGATGTGACTTCATACACAGATGACTCTTCATGCACAGATGTGACTTCATGCACAGATGACTCTTCATGCACAGATGTGACTTCATGCACAGGTGCCGCTTCATGCACAGATGGGACTTCATGCACAGATGAGACTTCATGCACAGATGTGACTTCATGCACAGATGTGACTTCATGCACAGACAAGACTTCATACACAGGTGTGACTTCATGCACAGGTGTGACTTCATGCACAGACAAGACTTCATGCACAGGTGTGACTTCATGCACAGCTGTGACTTCATACACAGGTGTGACTTCATGCACAGGTGTGACTTCATGCACAGACAAGACTTCATGCACAGGTGTGACTTCATGCACAGGTGTGACTTCATGCACAGACAAGACTTCATGCACAGATGTGACTTCATGCACAGATGTGACTTCATGCACAGATGTGACTTCATGCACAGATGTGACTTCATACACAGATGACTCTTCATGCACAGATGTGACTTCATGCACAGATGACTCTTCATGCACAGATGTGACTTCATGCACAGATGACTCTTCATGCACAGATGTGACTTCATGCACAGATGACTCTTCATGCACAGATGTGACTTCATGCACAGATGCCGCTTCATGCACAGATGCCGCTTCATGCGCAGATGCGACTTCATGCACAGATGTGACTTCATGCACAGATGTGACTTCATGCACAGATGACTCTTCATGCACAGATGTGACTTCATGCACAGATGTGACTTCATGCACAGATGTGACTTCATGCACAGATGCCACTTCATGCACAGATGTGACTTCATGCACAGATGTGACTTCATGCACAGATGACTCTTCATGCACAGATGTGACTTCATGCACAGATGTGACTTCATACACAGATGTGACTTCATGCACAGATGACTCTTCATGCACAGATGTGACTTCATGCACAGATGTGACTTCATACACAGATGTGACTTCATGCACAGATGACTCTTCATGCACAGATGTGACTTCATGCACAGATGACTCTTCATGCACAGATGTGACTTCATGCACAGGTGCCGCTTCATGCACAGATGACTCTTCATGCACAGATGTGACTTCATGCACAGGTGCCGCTTCATGCACAGAGGTCTATGCAAGTCGCCCCTAAAATAGCCAAAAGTAGCGCAGGAGTTGCACCGATGACAACGGTTCCATTGCGAAATATATGGCGCAACATGTCCTGCGATTTAGCGATTTGTCAGATCACATGACAAGCTGACCGGGGCTAAGCTCTAAGCAGAGATAAGAGACATAAACTGCAGATCTGTAATCAGTAACAGATCATGAAAGATATTTGTTCTCAGACAAGCACTGTAAGTACCTGAATGTGAGCCGGTATCAGCCGCTTACGGTCCCTGTACAGCAGAGCTCAGACTGGGAGACGGAGCTAAACAGTTCAAGTGATGACAATAAGCATGCTGATAGGAGGAGAGAGCAAAGTGACAGGCTGGGGGTGGGTTCAGGACTACCTGGGCTCATAAGAAGCAGTTTGAATGATGCATGACATCAGACTGAGGACATCTAGTGGCAGAAAAATGTACTGTGGAACATTGGCAGATCTAGGGGGAGCCCCCTGGCCAGATCTAGAGGGGCCCCCCTCCCCCACCATGATTGCAGTTGTACCCCCTCCAATGGACTTGGTGCCTGGCCTGCTGAGCTCCTCCCTCCATCCCCCCAATCAGGAACCAAGACAAGGGGGGGGTGCACCATCCTGGCATTTTTGTACTGCTCCCCCACATCAGACAGGCTAGATCCGGCCCCGAGGAGGACGTCTCTAGATTGGAGGTGAGCTGGATTGCAGTGAAAACCGTTTTCTTCTCATTTAATGACTATTCACTTCTATTGACTTTTATTATGAAACAAAGATGCATTTTTCAATAAAACTTGTAGGCGGTCCAACCAATCAGATCAGTGGAAACCCCCACCTGTGTGCCAGCGGGGTATTTTGGCTTTGTGCTGCCCTACGCAAGACTACAATCAATTACCCCCCCCTCCCCCATATAAATTTGTCCTACCCCCTTCTGCTTCCAATGCGAGAGGGGGGCAGCAGGACAGGAGATGAGCAATGGAACAGGTAGGGGGCAGCAGGAAGAAAGGGGAGTAGCATGACAGGCGGCCAGTGGCATGGGTGGGGGAAGCGGGACATGTGGGAGGCAGTGGGACAGGAGGGGGCAGTGGGACAGGTGGAGGCAGTGGGACAGGAGGGAGGCAGTGGGACAGGAGGGGGCAGTGGGACAGAAGGGGGCAGTGGGACAGGTGGGGGGCAGTGGGACAGGTGGGAGGCAGTGGGACAGGAGGGCGGCAGTGGGACAGGAGGGGGGCAGTGGGACAGGAGGAGCAGGTGGGACAGGAGGGGGTCAGTGGGACAGGAGGGAGGCAGTGGGACAGGAGGGCGGCAGTGGGACAGGAGGGCGGCAGTGGGACAGGAGGGGGGCAGTGGGACAGGAGGAGCAGGTGGGACAGGAGGGGGTCAGTGGGACAGGTGGGAGGCTGTGGGACAGGAGGGAGGCAGTGGGACAGGAGGGGGGCAGTGGGACAGGAGGAGCCGGTGGGACAGGAGGGGGGCAGTGGGACAGGAGGGGGGCAGTGGGACAGGAGGAGGCAGTGGGACAGGAGGAGGCAGTGGGACAGGAGGGGGGCAGTGGGACAGGAGGAGGGCAGTGGGACAGGTGGGAGGCAGTGAGACAGGATGGGGGGCAGTGGGACAGGAGAGGGGCAGTGGGACAGGTGGGAGGCAGTGAGACAGGAAGGGGGCCAGTGGGACAGGAGGGGGGCAGTGGGACAGGTGGAGGCAGTGGGACAGGAGGGAGGCAGTGGGACAGGAGGGGGGGGCAGTGGGACAGGTAGAGGCAGTGGGACAGGAGGGGGGCAGTGGGACAGGAGGGGGCAGCGGGACAGGTGGGAGGCAGTGGGACAGGTGGGAGGCAGTGGAACAGGCGGGCGGCAGTGGGACAGGAGGGGGGCAGTGGGACAGGTGGGAGGCAGTGGGACAGGAGGGTGGCAGTGGGACAGGTGGGAGGCAGTGGGACAGGAGGGCGGCAGTGGGACAGGAGGGGGTCAGTGGGACAGGAGGGCGGCAGTGGGACAGGAGGGGGTCAGTGGGACAGGTGGGAGGCTGTGGGACAGGAGGGGGGCAGTGGGACAGGAGGGCGGCAGTGGGACAGGAGGGGGGCAGTGGGACAGGAGGGGGTAGGTGGGACAGGTGGGAGGCTGTGGGACAGGAGGGGGGCAGTGGGACAGGAGGGCGGCAGTGGGACAGGAGGGGGGCAGTGGGACAGGAGGAGCCGGTGGGACAGGAGGGGGTCAGTGGGACAGGTGGGAGGCTGTGGGACAGGAGGGGGGCAGTGGGACAGGAGGAGGCAGTGGGACAGGAGGGGGGCAGTAGGACCTCTGTGTTATCAGTACTGTACTCTTAAAAAAAAATTGTTAGAAAAGAAAAAAATATTTAAAAAATTGAGAAAAACTGTCTACTTTCCAAAAAGGGGTCATTTTGGGGGATATTTGTCCTATCCTGACATTTGGGGTGATTTGTACTGTCCTGACATTTGGGGGGGGGATTTGTACTGTCCTGACTTTAGGGGGGATTTGTATTGTCCTGACATTTGGGGGGGATTTGTACTGTCCTGACCTTTGTGGGGGGGATTTCTACTGTCCTGACATTTGGGGGGATTTGCACCATCTTGACATTTGGGGGGTATTTGTACTGTCCTGACCTTTGGGGGGGATTTGTACTGTCCTGACCTTAGGGGGATTTGTACTGTCCTGAGATTTGGGGGGATATTTGTACCATCCTGACCTTTGGGGGGGGATTTGTACCATCTTGACATTTGGGGGGATTTGCACCATCCTGACATTTGGGGGCTATCTGTACAGTCCTGATATTTGGGGAGATTTGTACCATCCTGACATTTGGGGGGATTTGTACTGTCCTGACATTTGGGGGGATATCTGTACCATCCTGACCTTTGGGGGGGATTTGTACTGTCCTGACATTTGGGGGGATTTGCACCATCTTGACATACGAGGGGATTTGTTTTGTCCTGACATTTGGGGGCTATCTGTAAATTCTTGATATTTGGGGGGATTAGTACCTGACATTTGGGGGGCTTTGTACCGTCCTGACATTTGGGGGGGTTTGTACTGTCCTGACCTTTGGGGGGGATTTGTACTGTCCTGACCTTTGGGGGGGATTTGTACTGTCCTGGCCTTTGTGGGGGGGGATTTCTACTGTCCTGATATTTGGGGGGGATATCTGTACCATCCTGACATTTGGGGGGTATTTGTACCATCCTGACAAATGGGGGGATTTGTACTGTCCTGGCATTTGAGGGGGATATCTGTACTGTCCTGACATTTGGAGGGATTTGTACTGTCCTGATCTTTATTTGGCCTCAAGAAATGAGATCGGCCGTCAGCTCTATTTGTGTGAAAACAATTAGAAAATGTAATTTGGGTATAATGTTGCATGACCGCACAATTGTCAAAGTGCGACAGCGCTGAAAGCTGAAAACTGGCCTGGGCAGGACGGGGGTGAAACTGTCCGGTATTGAAATGGTTAAAGATTATGTAGACCCAACATTCCCTCTCCCTGATCTGTGCCGGCTGTACCATAGACTGATATGACAAATCTCCTCTCCTCTTTGTATCGCTTCCTTTGTGTGAAATCCTCGGTGTTCCACCAGTCCCTCTGCTATTCTATTAAAAACTGACCACATTAGGGATGAGAGAACAGCGTGGTCAGCTCTCTAGCTGTGCTGGGAACTCAGCCTGGTCTCCTCCAATGATCAGACTTGTCCTGACAGCCCCCCCCCCGCACAGCCAATCAGTCACAGGCGCTGTCACACCCCTCCAGCCTGTGTCTTAGAATAACAGGGAGGAGAAGCCTCCATCAATCTACATGTAATATCGTGTCACCATTGTGTGTAGCTGGTTAGTGGGCATGGAGGAGGAGGGAGGGAGCGGGCTTTCATTTACCACTGTGTATATGCCCACATGTGTGACTCTATAGTCACATGGGCTGCTCAGATGTGACAGAGAGGGAAACGCTCAGCACAGAAACTGAATGAAAACTGAGCATGTGCAGTAGCTGTCAACACTGCTCTGCAAAATCCCCAACTGCATTGGGGACATAGACAGGAGGGGGAGACAGAAAGCAGCAGGATCAACCAGGTTTTTGGCAGAATACAGAAACCTAGTCCCATAGTGACTGAGTGAGTATGAACAGCATGGAATACACCATTTATTGATAGTAACATTTTATTCATTCACATTTATCTTGTTACATTGTAGCAGACTGAGGTATCATATATGGGAAGGTCCATTTCAGACAACTCATGGCAACCAATCACATTCAGACCTGCCCTGAAGAATGATCCTTGGAGAGTGAAAGTTGGAATTTGATTCCTATGAGCTGATTCCATTTTTTTCCCATCGAGAGTTTTATAGATTAGATGTCTGTCAGTGTGGGGACTTCATATTGTTTCTGTGGCCTCATCCACACAACACATGAGGTAAGGCACTACTCTTATTCACACCTCAACAATCCTTTAGAATGCAACGCCTGACGCAACATGTAGTGTATATTGTGTTGGAGCGCAACCGTTATAAATGGCCACCACAACCTGCTGCAATAACTCTCAATGCAGGAAAACACGTGCGCTGTGGTGACGTTCATCCTAAAGGTCACATACAATAATTGCACTTCAACACTTTGCTATTCTGCCCTGAGATTCCAAGAAAATATTACTTCAATGACGCAGATCCCTTTTTTCGCACTGCAAGTAATGTGGTACTGTCTATGTACGGTATTTGTGTCTAAAGTGAGTTTTGCACCAAAGAGCTTACATTCTAAAGAGAATAACGAGGAGGGCAGAACAAAGAAGTGTAGTATCTGCAGCTTGGAGGATGGATATATCTCAGTAGACCAGATACATGGAGGAGAAAACTATAATCAAATAATAACTTTATGTGTTGTAACCGTCCATTGGTGAACCATCTCATCACTGATATTGCTTGGATTTTCTGGGACAACCTCAACCATAACTATTCTATGGAAGACAGACGTACCATCATGGCTCCTCCATGCAGTCTTTCCCAATATTATTGACAACATGGAGTGGGTTCTGTGTGGTTACATGGTGTCAAATGGAGGTTGAAGTTCTGCTGATCCACCATGTCACCTATAATACACTATTATTGGAAATGTGCAACTGGTGATGCCATAGGGGCCAAATTTGTCTTCCACTCCACCCCCTTCCACCTGTCCAGCAAGAAGCAGCCGGCTTTTCCCTATCTGAGGCTCAGTGAGTGAAGATCAGAGTCCCAGAGAATGAGTGCAGCACATGAGGAGTTGTGGAGCAACAAGCCATGGAGATCCCAGAGAATATAGACAATGGGAGGCTAGGACCTCCACCTCCTCGTCACTCTCTGGTCCTTCACGATGGAGTTCCTGTGTGCTTGTTTCCTCTGGAATTATTTATCGGTGTTTTATGGCGGCTGTAGACAAGTGATGACGCCACACTCTGACAATATTATATCCCGATCAGACCGAGGGGCACTAAGGCCTCGTTTACACTTGCTTCATGTGGCATTGGACACACTTTTTTTAAAGCACTCAGAATGCCAATCAAAGCCCACTAGGCTAAATAAAATGGTTACCTTACTTTCCTGTTCACAAATTGTGCTTGCTTTGCTTTACTTCAAAAATGATCCCCCATGTCGCTTTCTTGGTGCTTCGTAGCATCCCCAATGCCTCCATAGAAGTCTATGACAACATTCACTTACAGCACCTGCAGCTTGTCAGAGGCTTTTATTCAGAGCCAGCTTTGCCTTGTTTTGGAGTATTGGAGGTATGAGATATCCCAGGATGCACTGGGAAACCAACAAGCAAACTGGAAAGACGTCATCAGCAGTCACTTCAGTTTCCTGTGGATATATTCTGGGAGTGTCTGGTGCAGACACCACATCTGGTGTGCAGCGTGGAGCAGCAGAAAGGTGAGCGGGGTCCGGACCAGAGCAGAGCAACTAAAAGATGGCACATGTGGTGTGCAACATAGAAACGCAATAGCAGAAGGTGAGCGGGGACCAGAGAGACAGGGCTGGGCAATATAGCGGGAGTTGAGTGGGAACAAGAGAGAGAGGAAGATCAGTAAACCAGAGGATCAGGAGAGAAGGAGGTTACTACTGAGTGGAGGATCAGCAGAGCTGGAGGTTACTACTGAGTGGGGGATCAGCAGAGCTGGAGGTTACTACTGAGTGGAGGATTAGCAGAGCTGGAGGTTACTACTGAGTGGAGGATCAGCAGAGCTGGAGGTTACTACTGAGTGGGGGATCAGCAGAGCTGGAGGTTACTACTGAGTGGGGGATCAGCAGAGCTGGAGGTTACTACTGAGTGGAGGATCAGCAGAGCTGGAGGTTAATACTGAGTGGGGGATCAGCAGAGCTGGGGGTTACTACTGAGTGGGGGATCAGCAGAGCTGGGGGTTACTACTGAGTGGGGGATCAGCAGAGCTGGAGGTTACTACTGAGTGGGGGATCAGCAGAGCTGGGGGCTACTACTGATTGGGGGATCAGAAGAACTGGAGGCTACTAGTGAGTGGGGGATCAGCAGAGCTGGAGGTTACTAGTGAGTGGGGGATCAGAAGAGCTGGGGGTACTAGTGAGTGGGGGATCTGCAGAGATCGGGGCTACTACTGAGCAGGTGATCTGCAGAATGAGGGCACTAATAAGCTAGGGACTTGCTGAACAAGGGTACTAATGAGCTTGGGATCTGCTGAGTGGTGGTACTACAGAGCCACGGTTCTACTGGGCCCATTTCAAACAAATAGAAAATCAACACACACAGGGCATTTGCCATGCTCCATTAAAGCATCACAAAAGCCTGTTGAAGCTGTAGGCGCTTTAATGTGTGTTAAAGTTGAAACAAGTGTAAATGTGCGGAGATTTGTGTGATCCTCGGACACAGCCATAGATCATCACTGGAAGATGATGTGATATTCGGGGTAGGCCTGGATGTCATTAAATATCACAAACATTGCAGGGTCCTGGACGTCATTCGTCACGCTGTCATACAGGTCGGTGGCGTAGCCTGTATTTTTGGCTGGAGGTCTTATCCTCCCTTCTTCTCCAACACAGTAGTGTCCGGTGAGAACGCGGGCCAGGTACATGTGCTTCTGTCCATTTCCATCAGGTTTGGAGTATGTGTCATCAGCAGAGTAACTTGCATTTACTGCAAAATAAGTTCCATTTCCATAACAAGCAGCTGTTTGAAAAGAAAGACACGTCACAGATTAATATGGGAGAGTTCCAGAGGAGAGGTGCAGCAGGAGAGAAGGTCTGGAGGTGCGAGCAAAATATGGAATCACGCCATGTTTCACTGTGTTTACATGTAGTTGGTCCAATTTCACCCGGCACACATCAAAACATCACACTGGTGTGAACTGGCCCAATTGGAAACAATAGATTTCAGTACATTATAGCATTGGGCCTGTGTTAAGAAATACTATGGATGTGATGTGAATGGGCCCCAAGATACACCTCATAACACACAGGATGTGACAAGGAAGCCATACTGTACTGCACTCAATGGTAAGTCCTGATAGATGAGACATTAAAACCCAGCTTAGTTATGGATGTAGTGGGGAAGGGTTACAGACTATGATGTGTCATATCTTCTAGAATAATGAGGTTCTAAGGTCCTGGTAGGTAGGTATATCAGTTGGTTGTAGGAGTCCTTATTAGATCCAGGCAGCACTGTAGCCACAGGCTAGGACCATGTGGTAAAGTCTTCAATTAGAAAGAAAATAGAACAGGAACATGATAGTCCAGACAGAGTTTGAGTTGCAGAGTCCTAAGGAAAGGTCAACATATTTTAGAGGTTCAGATGGCTCCTTCCTCGGGGTTTAAGACTTTTAGTTGAAGGAATATGGGCTCAAATTGGATACCAGATAAAACCCTTAACCAATGAGCAGACTACATATCAAAAGACACTTTATTAGGTCCACCTTGCTAGTGCCAAGGAAATCTCCCCCACACCATGACACTACCACCACCAGCCTGAACAGTTGATACAAGGCAGGATGGATCCACCTCACCATGACACCACCACCACCAGCCTGAACCATTGATACAAGGCAGGATGGATCCCCCACACCATGACACCACCACCACCAGCCTGAACCATTGATACAAGGCAGGATGGATCCACCTCACCATGACACCACCACCACCAACCTGAACCGTTGATACAAGGCAGGATGGATCCACCACACCATGACACCACCACCAGCCTGAACCATTGATACAAGGCAGGATGGATCCCCCACACCATGACACCACCACCACCAAACTGAACGGTTGATACAAGGCAGGATGGATCCCCCACACCATGACACCACCCCCACCAAACTGAACCGTTGATACAAGGCAGGATGGATCCACCACACCATGACACCACAACCACTAGCCTGAACCATTGATACAAGGCAGGATGGATCCACCTCACCATGACACCACCAGCCTAAAGCGTTGATACAAGGCAGGATGGATCCACCACACCATGACACCACCACCACTAGCCTGAACCATTGATACAAGGCAGGATGGATACCCCAAACCATGACACCACCACCACCAGCCTGAACCATTGATACAAGGCAGGATGGATCCCCCACACCATGACACCACCACCACCAGCCTGAACCGTTGATACAAGGTAGGATGGATCCACCACACCATGACACCACCACCACCACCAGCCTGAACCGTTGATACAAGGCAGGATGGATCCACCACACCATGACACCACCACCACCAGCCTGAACCATTGATACAAGGCAGGATGGATACCCCAAACCATGACACCACCACCACCAGCCTGAACCATTGATACAAGGCAGGATGGATCCACCTCACCATGACACCACCACCACCAGCCTGAATCATTGATACAAGGCAGGATGGATCCCCCACACCATGACACCACTACCACCAGCCTGAACCGTTGATGCAAGGCAGGATGGATCCATGCTTTCATGTTGTTTACACAAAATTCTGACCCTACAATCTGAATGTTGCAGCTGAAATCCAGACTCATCAGACCAGGCAAGGTTTTGCCAATATTGTATTGTCCAATTTTGGTGAGCATGTGCGAATTGTAGTCTCTGTTTCCTGTTGTTAGCTGACAGGAGTGGCACCCGGGGTGGTCTTCTGCTTCTGTAGCCCATCTGCTTCAAAATTGGATGTGTTGTGCATTCATAGATGGTATTCTGCATACCTTGGTTGTAATGAGTGGTTATTGGAGTTACTGTTGCCTTTCTATCATCTCCAACCAGTCTGCCCATTCTCCTCTGACATCAACAAGGCATTTTCCTGCACACAACTGCCGCTCACTAGATATTTTCTCTTCTTCAGACCATTCTCTGTAAAACCTAGAGATGATTGTGTGGGAAAATCAGAACATCAGAGTGCAGACAAAAGGGGATTTAAGTGACTTTGGATGTGGCATGGTTGTTGGTGCCAGACGGGTTGATCTGAGTATTTCAAAAACTGGTGATCTCCTAGATTGTAAGCTCTAACGAGCCGGGTCCTCCGTTTCCTCTTGTACCACATTGTATTGTAACTGTACTGTCTGCCTTCATTTTGTAAAGCAGTGCGCTAACTGTTGGCGCTATATAAATCCTGTATAATAATATTACTGGGATTTTCATGCACAACCATCTCTAGGGTTTCCAGAGAATGGTCCAAAAAAGAGAAAATATCCAGTGAGCGGCAGTTGTGTAGAGGAAAATGCTTTCTTGATGTCAGAGGAGAATGGGCAGACTGGTTGGAGATGATAGAAAGGCAACAGGAACTCCAATAATCCCTCGATACAATCCAGGTATGCCATTTCTGAACGCACAACACATCCAACCTTGAAGTAGATGGGTTACAGCAGCAGGAGACCACACCGGGTGCCACTCCTGTCAGCTAAGAACAGGCAACGGAGACTACAATTCGCACAGGATCACCAACATTGGATGATAGAAGATTGGAAGAACGTTGCCTGGTCTGATGAGTCTGGATTTCAGCTGCAACATTCAGATGGTGGGGTCAGAAACAACATGAAAGCATGGATCCATCCTGCCTTGTATCAACGGTTCAGGCTGGTGGTGTCATGGTGTGGGGGATCCATCCTGCCTTGTATCAACGGTTCAGGCTGGTGGTGTCATGTTGTGGTGGATCCATCCTGCCTTGTATCAACGGTTCAGGCTGGTGGTGGTGGTGTCATGGTGTGGTGGATCCTTCCTGCCTTGTATCAATGGTTCAGGGTGGTTGGTGGTGGTGGCATGGTGTGGGGGATTCATCCTGCCTTGTATCAACGGTTCAGGCTGGTGGTGGTGGTGTCATGGTGTGGGGGATCCATCCTGCCTTGTATCAACGGTTCAGGCTGGTGGTGGTGGTGTCATGGTGTGGGGGATCCATCCTGCCTTGTATCAATGGTTCAGGCTGGTGGTGGTGGTGTCATGGTGTGGTGGATCTATCCTGCCTTGAATCAACGGTTCAGGCTGGTGGTGTCATGTTGTGGTGGATCCATCCTGCCTTGTATCAATGGTTCAGGCTGGTGGTGGTGGTGTCATGGTGTGGTGGATCCATCCTGCCTTGTATCAATGGTTCAGGCTGGTGGTGGTGGTGTCATGGTGTGGTGGTTCCATACTGCCTTGCATCAACGGTTCAGGCTGGTGGTGGTGGCGTCATGGTGTGGGGGATCCATCCTGCCTTGTATCAACGGTTCAGGCTGGTGGTGGTGGTGTCATGGTGTGGGGGATCCATCCTGCCTTGTATCAACGGTTCAGGCTGGTGGTGGTGGTGTCATGGTGTGGGGGATCCATCCTGCCTTGTATCAATGGTTCAGGCTGGTGGTGGTGGTGTCATGGTGTGGTGGATCCATCCTGCCTTGTATCAACGGTTCAGGCTGGTGGTGGTGGCGTCATGGTGTAGTGGATCTATCCTGCCTTGTATCAATGGTTCATGGATGTGCAGCCGACAAATCTGCAACAACTCTGTGATGCTATCATGTCAATATGGACCAAAATCTCTGAGGAATGTTTCCAACACATTAGATCTATGCCACGAAGAATGAAGGCAAAAGGGGGTCCAACTCGGGACTAGCAAGGTGGACCTAATAAAGTGTCCGATGAGGGTATATCTGTATTACTGCATGGCTGCCCTTACAGTTCTCTGCTAGATTCTCAGTCCTCGGGTAACCTGCACCCTGAACTCTCCTCCCTGCAGTTCTCTGTGTTACACAATAAACAGTAAAAAGACCCTTGGACTGGAGTTTGTCGTTGAGATACCGGGACTGGTAACACGGTGTGCAGCCTCCAAACAAGTAAGGAGGACAGATATTTCCAGCAGCTCCCTTGGGAACCATCGCTACATAGCTATCAATATAAACATAAATTCTCTGCATTTACAAACACATCCAGAACTTTATTTTTAAATAATACAGAGATTGTTATTGAAGCTGAACTCCAGGAATTCAGACACTTTCTAAAATGTGCCAGATTACTAGAGGTTACGTTTTACTGAGTACCAGGTGTACAGCTATCTCTATACTCCTGGTGCTCTGACAGGAGAGATGCTTCTTTCTCACACAGCAGCAGCTCTGCCCACCCCTCTCCTCCGATGTCCATTCTCAGAAGGCTTTGTATATTGAGAATAGGTTGACACAATACAAAGCATTCTGTGATTGGGCAGAGTGGACAGAGCAGCTGCATGTCACCAGAAGGTGTTGGGGGGAAGCACAGGTAAAGCAATAGCTGTACTCCCAGCGCCTAGTAAAAATAAAAATGGTAAATTAAAGAGATAAGTCCACAGGGTAGCATGCACCTCACAGGACTTTTCCCTCAGTAATCTGGACCATTTTACAAAGTGGCTGAATTCCTGGAGTTCAGCTTTAAGCTGTAATTGTTCCTCTGAAACCTCTCACCGTGTTTCCCTGCGTAGCCTCTGTTAAATCCTTGTTGATTGACATGTTGGATGGAGTTGAAGTCGGTCCCATGGAAAAGCTCCTTCTCATTGTTGGTGGAACCGTTTTTGGAGTCTATGCTCTGTTTCTTCGACTGGTACTGGGTCCAGAGATATCGGTTCTGTACACGCCGAATCTAGGAGGACAAGACATACCAAGGCTCAGATCTATACACTGTTCTACCAGCTACGCTCCAGAATGTTCCACCCACTATACAGGACATAGTCTAGGAAGAATACATGGACAGGTCAAGTATCAAACAGCTCCAACATGATGTTATGGATGGAATATTCTATTGAAGGTTTATGTCTGCCCATTCCTAGTGCCAGTCATTATTCTGTGATTGGAGCACCCAGTTGTTTGCACCATACTGTCATAACCAAACCTGAACCTAAACCCTGATTATACACCCTCTGGTGGATCCTGCATCCTAAACCGGACACGAAAAAGGACACCAAAGCCATATCCCCTTAAGATAGTAATATTGTATTGTATTCACCATGGGCGGACTGACAATTCATGGGGCCCCCGGGCAATAGGGGATCATGGGGCCCCTGTGTCCTTGCCCATACTCAAAGAACACCCAAAAAAGCCTATAAAAAGGTACCAGGGGCATTTCATGGGACCCCTACTGACCCCAGGCCCTCGGGCGGTGCCCGAGTGCTCGAATAGTCAGTCCGCACCTGGTATTCACATAAGAATATAACAAACAAATCCAAATTGGTCCTCTATACCGATCATCCAGAAAGTATTCACAGCGCCTAACTTTTACACATTTTGTTATGTTACAGCTTTATTCCCAAATGGATTCAATTCAGTTTTTTCCTCAACATTCTACAAACAATACCCCATAATGACAACATGAAAGAAGTTTGTTTTGAAATCTTTACAATTTATTAAAGATAAAAAAAACACATGTATATAAGTATTCACAGCCTTTGCCATGACACTCAAAATTGACCTCTGGTGCATCCTGTTCCCACTGATCATCCTTGAGATGTTTCCACAACTTGATTGGAGTCCACCTGTGGGACATTCAGTTCATTGGAGTCCACCTGTGGGACATTCAGTTGATTGAACATGATTAGGAAAGGCATAAGCCTGTCTATAGAAGATCCCGCAGGTAACAGTGCATATCAGAGCACAAACCATGCCATGAAGTCCAAGGAATTGTCCGTAGACCTCCGAGACAGGATTGTATCATGGCACAGATCGGGGGAAAGGTACAGAAACATTTCTGCAGCATTGAAGGTCCCAATGAGCACAGTGGCCTCCATCATCCATAAATGGAAGACGTTTGGAACCACCAGGAATCTTCCTAGAGTGGGCCACCGGGCCAAAATGAACGATCGAGGGAGAAGGGCCTTAGCCAGGGAGGTAACCAAGCACCCAATGGTCACTCTGAAAGAGCTCTAGTGTTTCTCTGTGGAGGGAGGAGAACCTTCCAGAAGAACAACCATCTCTGCAGCATTCCACCAATCAGGCCTGTATGGTAGAGTGGCCAGATGGCAGCCACCTAGGCGCCTCTTTGATCACTCCTCCTTTGAGGTTTGGAGTAGGTTATCATGCAAAAGAGTGGCAAGTGATTCTTTTTTGGTTCAATTCAGCTGGTTAGTCCAGTTATGTCTTAAAAACACACCACTCTAGATTTCTGGACCTGAATTACCCTTCCACCACATGTGGGGTGGGGTGGTTTGGGATGTACTTAAAGCCATCCTGAGGGGCTTATTACTTTAGAACATCTCCAGGGCAAAAAAGTCCGTGAAGGCATGGGAACCGTCTATTTTGAAGACGTTAGCTGTGGCAGAGTAAAACTACATCCCATCTCCTGCAGGGGCATGGCCAAGCCATGGAGCTGTGAAAGCATGCTCAGCAAGAAGACTGATTCCCACCTTTGCAGAGGCACACAGAACCGCTCTACTCTCACTCCCAAAGGCAGGAAAACGTCTACAACACCCCAGGATCACTCCTGTGAGGACTTGTTACACTTTTCCCCCTTTCTGTCATCAGATTCCAGTGATCAATGGAGTGCTGCAGTGACTATAATTACAGATTAATAATATTATGTATTATTCTTATATATCCTTCTGGAACTTTGTTCCATCTCCACACAGGATCTCTGGAGCTCAGTCAGAGCAACCATTGGGTTCTTGTGCACCTCTCTTACTAAGGCCCTTCTCCCCCGATGGCTCAGTTTGGTCAGGCGACCAGCTCATGGAAGAGTCCTGGTTGTGCCAAACTTCTTCCATTTGAGAATTATGGAGGCCACTGTGCTCTTGGGAACCATCAGTGTAGCAGAAATGTCTTTGTAACCTTCCCTAGATCTGTGCCATGCAATAATCCTGTCTCTGAGCTCTGCAGGCAGTTCCTTTGACCTCATGGCTCTTGCTCTGATACAGTATGTATTGTCAGCAGTGAGGCCTTTTTATAGTGAGGTATATGCCTTTCCAAATCATTTCCAATCAATGTCATTTACCACAGGTGGCCTCCAAACAAGGTGCAGACACATCTCAGCAACACTCAGGAGAAACGGGAGACCCCTGAGCTGAATTTCAAGTGTTGTTGCAAAGGGTCTGAATACTTATGCCAATGTGAGATTTCAGGTTTTTCTTTTTCATAAATTTGCAAACATTTCTAAAATTCTGTATTCACTTTGTCATTATGGGGTACTGAGTGTAGATTAAGGAGAGGAAAATGAATGTAAACAACTGCAGGAACAGGCTGCAACAAAACAGTGGAAAAAGTGAAGGGGGTCTGCCTACTTTATGAATGCTCTGTATATTATTTATTATTTGGATATTTTGGAACTTGCGCTCCAAGCACAAGAAACCACTCGCAACTTCTGGTGCTCCTCAAGCAGAAAGGACATCCTCCCGTTGGTCCAGATGCAGGTTGTGCAGGCTATAAGAAAATGGCTGTCCCAATTCACCACAGGCAGGAAGATATCATTTTCAGCTCATCTCCCTGGAAGCAATGTCTATTCCGTCTGATACAACAAACCGGTAGGATCCCGGCAGGCCAGACGCACCTCCGCCCATCCTGTTGGCACTTGCTAGAGAGCACCCATCCACAGGGACATGAACCCTCTAGACAGACCTCCACATCTTCAACGTGACCAAAGTCAGAAGGACACAGCAGCATGACCTCATGTCATACTGCCTCTGGGGAAGGTAGGAGACCCGTAGGTTGCACCCAGGGAGGGAAGATATAGCCATTAGTGCTGGGCTACATGTTTGAGTCAAACATGAGCCATTTGTGTTTTCTGCGAACACACGCACAGTAAGGGCGTTCAGCGGGCTGTTCATCCACCGCGCCTCACAATGCACTGTGCCCTGACAGTACATTGTGTTTGGTCAAAGCAATGCAATGCAGGTGCAATGCTTTGGCCAATCACAGCACATGATGATGTCATCAATGTATTCAAGAACTGGTGTCCCGGCACAGCTGTCATATTACAGGAGCCAGTGTGGAGAGCGGAGCGGTTTTTTTCGGGTCGGCGGTGGTGGCGGGCATCGTGATTAACGTTGAATCTACTTTGGGGGACATTTTGTTTATTTTTGTTTTTAATAAAGGACTTGTCAGACTGTCTCCTGTCATTTTTTAGACTACACTTCTTTTTTTTTTGTGTGAATGGGTAGTGGTACCATGTACTCCATACTCATCAACATGGGTAAGGCAGGATCTGGGGGCCCCCTTGTTAAAGGAGACTTCCAGATTCCGATAAGCCCCCATCCCGTAGACACCCACAACCACGTTTGTGGGGAAGAGGCCCTTGTCCCCATGTTTAGGGGAGCCTCCCTGCCCCAAAGCACCCCCTCATGTTGAGGGCATGTGGCCTAGTATGGTTCAGGAAAGTTGAAAGGGTTATTAGTTAACTAACTTTTGCTTTGTGCCTACTAACTGGTTTATGTTATTCAAGATGTTCCCTTGGGATTGAAATGCTGTTATCTATGCACACATTTTCCCTGAGAAATTCCAGAAGTTACTACTCTGTTGCATTTTTGTTATGACGCGCCATATAATAGTTTACGGAGATCTTTTTTTTACTGTATTCTGATTGGTGCTTTATGGACACCGCCTGAAATATGCTGCGTTATCATTTATTACTTAAGGCCTAATCAATAATAAAGAAATTGAATTCTGCCTCACACATCTAGGGATTTGTGTCGCAATGTTCCCAAAGTACTGTATGTCATTGTATGCAGGAAGAGGGCCCTAAATTCATGTTCCTGACAGTGCTTGCTCAGCCCTCCTTTCCTGATCTGCTGGGCTGCATGCTCGGATAAGGGTCTGGTATGGATTTGGGGGGGGGACCCCATGCAATTTTTGTATTATTTTGGCATGGGGGGTTCCCCTCAAAATCTATACCAGACCTGAAGGGCTTGGTATGGATGGGGGAGACCCCACACCATTTAAAAAAAATAATAATTAATTGTCAATTAACTATGACCGTCTGAACATCCTCCCCATACCCTCTTCCCCCCTCCTGGCACAGGACCTCCTCGCCCGTCAGCAGCCAGAGGTGGACAGAGGCATTCCTGGGCATCTCCTAGGAATGAAGGGGGAATACAAAAAACAAATAGGTGCATGTACCTGTAGGAGTGCAGGAAACACAGGAAATGAGGGGCAACAGCTGGTAGGTAGATTTTACCCTTCATCTCTGTTTGTGTTTCCTGTAGGGGAGGAGCCTATCTCTTGTGAACCGCCCTGGAGGATGCCTTGGAAAGTATCTTATCTCCACGTTTATTGGAAAGTTGCCGGAGGAACATACTGAGGAACCCAGCTACTGTATAGATGGATTGATTCTGGCTTCCAGTTCTTGCTAAGTTTTTTTCTTATGTAGATTTATTGCATAGGCATATAAGTGGGTTGGTAATTTAGTTTAGTTAGGTGCTGCCCCGACGGGAGGGTTAGCGTTAACTGTATTTGCCGAGTCTTGTGTTTGGTGGGCTTTTTGGTTCCGATTCACTGGTCTTGGGAATACAAAGGGAGAGTGATCTGGATCTCGGAGATTCGGAGGTCTGAGATCTGTTCCTGCCTTGGCTCGCTGCTTGTTTCCCTATGACATCTACTACCATCTCAAAGCCTGTCGTGATGTAGGAGGCCACTGGAGCTTGGGCTGTTCCAGAAGACACCAGCTGCTGGACAATGCCACTAATGGACCTTGTTACACATGGACTCTACCTTTGCAGGTATGCCAGGCCAGCACACAGCCTGAGTAAGGATTAGGGATCAGAGAGGTAGGGAAAAGGACTGTTCTTGTAGATTGGATTCTGTACTCTTTTGGCACTAGCGTTGAAACTTTGCCTTCTAAAATTATTCAATGGAGTGCACTGGTTACACTTAGTTACAACTGTGGGTCACTAGTTTCTTGGGGTATGAAGAAACAGCTCCTAAAGAGTTATCCTGGTGAAGTTCAGCAAGTGGTTGCCGTGGGCAACAGAAGTCTACAGTCAGTCAAGCAGCCTGTTGGTAACGTGTATCTGTATAGGCAAAAGAGCAAGGGAGATGTTGTCAGCACTCTTTCTGCCAGCGGTTTGCCTCCCACAGCAATGGGAATGGATTGGCACCGCAGAGGTTCCCATCCTGTATATAGGTAAGGAAGCTCAAAAAGGCTGGACAGAAGGTTGTGGACAAGGCTCAGCATGTCCCTTCTAATTGCAAGCAACAGTGAGGGCTGTACATTGTCACGGGGACCTGAGAGTTATCTGGAGAACACTTATGGCGCAAGTGTACACAGTCATCTCTATTGTCAGAGGCCAGTTTTAAGGTTGAGTATTCCCCCACGGCAACCTCAGCCTTGTCCCACGACATTGATGAAAACAGCACAGAATAAAGGAACCTTGTGTGTAGAAGAATGATCCTGTTACAGGTGCCTAGCCTAGCCCAGAAGAACCCACGCCAGGGGTAATCCCCTCATGTGACCCGGACTTGGTGTCCAATGAGTTGATTGGGAAAACATGGTGGAAGGTCAGCCCTGCCATCAGGCACCTGATGCTGAACACCACAAAAGAGGCAGGACAGTTCATAAAGGACTTCATAGAAATGTTTCTCATGTCCACAATCCCAGAAAGTTGATGTACTTGAATGTGTGTGCACTAGACTACACAAAGTGGATGTGACCAAACCTGAGATTGACCTCCAGCTCATTGCCTGATTGGAAGTGCTCCATTACTAAGCTTTTGAATCCTGAGCTTTGGCTGAGTAGTTGGCTATGTGATGGTGCACCCTGCCTGGTTCTGTTCTGATCTGGTCTACTGCTCTGGGAGATGACTGAAATGTTCTGCATCCCCGTGTTTGCTGCCACCTTTCTAGACTTCTGGCAAACTTCCTACAGCTCAGCATTTTAAAGAGATTAAAATCTTATGATAGCCGCAGTTCAGTAGCCACTAGGAGCTTCTATCGGGGTAT
This sequence comes from Staurois parvus, assembly GCF_062004578.1. NCBI lineage: Eukaryota > Metazoa > Chordata > Amphibia > Anura > Ranidae > Staurois > Staurois parvus. Next base: position 521,862 of record NW_028318627.1, read on the forward strand.
TTATCTGGTGTCATCCAGTAGTGGTGTGACCCTGAATCTCCAGAGAAGTCAAACATCTCTCCCTAGAATGAAGGATCCATATACTCCATGACACATACTCAGGACCAGTCTCCAGTGCCATGTTGGTGTGCCCAGTCCCTACACTGTGAGCTGACCACCATCACTGTCACCCAGAATTCTATCACTGACACCGGGCATTTGCCTAGTGGGCCGGAGCCACCGGGTTTAAGAACAACGACCTGTTGCTGACCAGAACGCACAGCGGGAGGTAAGCGGCAACCGTAGTTTGGAAAAGGCAACACCGACCATGGCCGCCGCTCACCTCCCACTGTGTGGCTATGCCTATAGTAGGCCCGAAAGGAGGAGTGGCAGTGATGGCTCCAGTGACAGGCAGGAAATGCCGCCGAGGACACACAGACACGTCCCCGGCTGGCTGCTGCACACACAGCTGCACTGAAAGGACAACATTGGCCTCTCTCCTTCACCAGCCGGCACAATGTGACAGCTCTGTAACGACAGTGGATTGGGCTCTCTCTGTGCTGGACTGACTGTCTCTTTGCTAAACGGGCTGTCTCTTTGCTGGATGAGTTGCCTCTTTGCTGGACAAGCTGTCTCTGTGCTGGATGAGCTGCCTCTTTGCTGTAAGGGCTGTCTTTTTGCTGCATGGGCTGTCTTTTTGCAGGGTGCGCTGTCTCTTTGCTGGACAGGTATGTCTCTTTGCTGGACAGGGATGTCTCTTTGCTGGATGGGGATGTCTCTTTGCTGGATGGGGATATCTCTTTGCTGGACTGGGCTGTCTCTTTGCTCAGTTGGGTCCAGCAAAGCAACATCTCATTCCAGCAAAGAGATTGTCCAGTCCAAGAAGGGACATCCCCATCCAGCAAAGAGACATCCTGTCTCTTTGTGGATTGGTATGTTTCTTTGTGGATTGGTATGTTTCTTTGTGGATTGGGATGTGTCTGTGCTGGACTGGGATGTCTCTGTGCTGGATGGGGATGTGTGTTTGCTGGGTGGGGATGTCTATTATGTCTCTTTGCTGGATGTGGATGTCTCTTTGCTGGATTGGGCCGTCTCTTTGAATATATAAGGGCCCTGTGATTAGATCACTAGGGGCACTGTAATGTAAAGGGGCACTGTAATATAAAAGGGACCTCGCTGTAAAGGGGCATTGTAATCAATACAGTGACACTTTACAGAGCAGTCCCCTTTATATCATAGTGCCCCTTTACATTACAGTGCGAAGGACCAAATCCATGAATATTTTGTCACCAACTGCCCCTGCGGATGCCCTTGCACACCCTCCCCCCCACAAAGAAAATTGGCTGCTCAGTCTAAAATGCCCGGGCCTATTTATTGTCCCAGTCTTGGCCTGTCTGACATCATTCATCACAATGAATCGGAGACATTACCTTCAGTATTTGTTTTTTGCAGCCCTTCTGGAATTTCTGCTGTACACTGGAGTATTCAGGAGTTCCTGGATCAACATCGACTTCCATCACAAGAGTCCCACCCGATAGATCCCAGTGTGATGGTAAACTGTGAATATCTACATCAGAAAGATAAGATGTGCAGTCAGGACCCAAAGAGAAACCAAACAAGTAAAATCTTGGGAGTACAACCTGACTGAAAGAATGGATTAATGTAGAGACAATAATTCTGATGTCCCCTCATACCCTCAGGTCTCAGGACACTGATAAAGCCACCAAATCGTACCAGAGAAACAGATTGTCCTCCTTATATCAAATGGACTGTTCTTAGGATGTCACATTCCCTCCATGTCCCAGCAATGTAGGAATAGGCCACTAGCCATAGACAGTGTCACGGATCAATCCACACACCCACAGCGACTAGCTAACCGAGGCGTGGTCCGTGACTGGGGGTAAAAGGGAATGAGGGGGACTTATAGCATACAAGACTGGCCGTGATACACTTTCACAGTCTGCACTGCCTCTGGCCACCACTAGAGGGAGACTCCACTCCAATCCAGCTGGGTGACCACACACACAGGCAGATACGAATCTTACATACAATCTGGTGCACTCTAAGGGTTGGGGAGCAGCCTAGCAATCACACACCCTTCCAGGATTCCTCCAGCTATCCTACAAGCTAGAACCCCGGTGTTAATCACTCTTCCACTGTCCATCCACCCCCACACCAGACACACCCCTCTTCCACACACCCCCACACCAGACACACAACAAAGCCTGCCACCACCCAACAGTTTGTCCGCAGACTGGTCTGCTGGGCCACCACACACACACAGATCTCTGTCTGGCAGACCTACGACTTTACAATCTGCATGCAATCTGCCAACACGCAGTGCAACTGCATACAGATTGGCAATGAACTTAGACCGAGCACATAGACACTACAATACAACTATCTCTCCGGAGATATGAGCCCGAACTTAGTACACAGAAGTCACTTATTCATTTTATGATTTAATATCCCCAAAATGGGCGGTGCATAAAATATAAACAAAGAAAAAAAAGTTACAGAAAATACAAGAAGATACACAATTGGCTATTCACTATAAAATAAAAGGGAATAAAAACAAAGATAAAACGTTTACCAAGAATTATCCTGCGACTGGAGCAAATCAGAGAAAGTCAGCCTTGTGTAGGTCTACCATCTTGGCCCTGACATCCTTGGACAGCTCTTTGGTCTTTGCCATGGTGGAGAGTTTGGAATCTGATGGTTTGATGGCTCCTGTGGACAGGTGTCTTTTATACAGGTAACAACATGAGATTAGCAGCACTCCCTTTAAGAGACTGCTTCTAATCTCAGCTTGTTACCTGTATGAGAGACACCTGGGAGCCAGAAATCCTGCTGAATGATAGGGGATCAAATCCTTCTTTCCCTCATGAACATGCAGATCCGTCATCATTTGTTAGACGCATTTCTGCTGAATTTGTTGTTGTATTCTGTCTCTCAGTGTTACACCGAACATTCCATTGTTAGACCGATCGTTTCTGTGTGAGGGGCGAACATTCCATTGTTAGACCGATCATTTCTGTGTGAGGGGCGAACATTCCATTGTTAGAACGATCATTTCTGTGTGAGGGGCGAACATTCCATTGTTAGAACGATCATTTCTGTGTGAGGGGCGAACATTCCATTGTTAGACCGATCATTTCTGTGTGAGGGGCGAACCTTCACCCTCAGCGGGGGAGCAAATACGCATTTCCTTCACTGTATATATTTTTTAATTATCTTTTAAATTAATTAGTATATAATTAGTACATCCAAAAAGTCTCTCTCTTACACAAGAGGGCCGACCTCTCCTTGTCTGTGAGGGTCCCTTTCATTACACATTCGATGGCCAATACTTCTAAAAGGCTGACACCTTTGTGGTGATGATGTAACAAATGTCTGGGTACACAATGCTTGTCGCATCCTTCCCTGATGAGTCTCCTGTGTTCACTGACTCGTTTGCGCAGGGGGCGTACGGTACGACCCACATACAGCAGTTTGCAGGGACAAGTACGGACGTACACCACATGATCAGTGGCACAGGCAATACATTGTACCCTTGGAATCAGTGATGTGCGATCTGCCACGGGTAATAAACTGACAGGTCAAACTGCCCCTTTTCTTCCATTTATAAATACTGATTCTATTGTCAAACAAAGAGCACATTTTGTCTTTATTGTGATTGGTCAAGGATAATTTACTTGGGGCTAAGATGTTCTTTAACCCCTTCCCGTCTGGCCCATGTACATAAACAGCCTCCCCACCCCCTGCTTGTGAGCGTTCCCACGCAGCTCCGCGATCCAGTGCCCGCTGTGTCCTCCGGACACAGCGCAACACCGATAGTTGTACGGGACCTCTGTGTGAGGTCCCAATCATGTGATTACTGATTGGCCAATCAGTGATCACATGAAGAGTAGCAAACAAGATGTCACTACTGACATCATTGCTCACTACATGTGAAATCTGTGAATGATCACAGAGATCACATGGTACAGGGCTATTCACAACAGCCTTGTACCATGTGACAAGCTGTGACCAATCAAAGCTCACACAGTATTTCTCAATGGCTGTAAGAATGCAGCCAGAGAGAAGAAGAAATGATCACTTTTACAGCTTTTATGGGTATAAAGCAATCAGTGTTAAAAAAACAAAACATCATCACCCCCCACAAGTAGTACAGTGTCACCATGGTGACCCCACACTGCTAGGGTGACAGTTAAAAAACATTTTGAAAAATTATAATTTTTGATTATAAACTGATTTGGGTTATTTTTTTTTTTTTTTTTACTAAAAAGATAACTGAATACATTTTGGCCAAGATTTATGAAGAAAGATTATTTATTTGCAAATTTTTATAAGAAAAATACTTTTTTAAAAAATGTTTGGACTTTTTCATTTATATAGCAAAAAAAAAAAATCCCAGCGGTGAATAAATGCCACCAAAATAAAGTTTTATCTGTCTCAAAAAAATGCCAAAAAATTCATATGGGTACAGTGTTGCATGACCGCGCAATTGTCATTCAAAGTGTGTTAGAGCTGAAAGCTGAAAATTGGCCTGGACTGGAAGGGGGGGAAAGTGTCCGGACTGGAGGGGTGAAAGTGTCCGGACTGGAAGGGGGGGAAAGTGTCCGGACTGGAGGGGGGTGAAAGTTTCTGGACTGGAAGGGGGGGAGTGTCCGGACTGGAAGGGGGGGAAAGTGTCCGGACTGGAAGGGGGAGAAAGTGTCCGGACTGGAAGGGGGTGAAAGTGTCCGGACTGGAAGGGGGGGAAAGTGTCCAGACTGGAAGGGGGTGAAAGTGTCCAGACTGGAAGGGGGTGAAAGGGTCCAGACTGGAAGGGGGTGAAAGTGTCCAGACTGGAAGGGGGTGAAAGGGTCCGGACTGGAAGGGGGGGAAAGTGTCCGGACTGGAAGGGGGGGAAAGTGTCCAGACTGGAAGGGGGGGAAAGTGTCCGGACTGGAAGGGGGGGAAAGTGTCCGGACTGGAAGTGGGGAGAAGTGTCCGGACTGGAAGGGGGGGAAAGTGTCCGGACTGGAAGGGGGGGAAAGTGTCCGGACTGGAAGGGGGGGGGGAAGTGTCCGGACTGGAAGGGGGGGAAAGTGTCCGGACTGGAAGGGGGGGAAAGTGTCTGGACCGGTAGGGGGGAAGTGTCCAGACTGGAAGGGGGGGAAAGCGTCCGGACTGGAAGGGGGGGAAAGTGTCCGGGCTTGAATTGGTTAAGGTACGTGCTCTCCTAAAGGTAACTTGGGGAGCACGGGAAAGGGTCGGAGCTAATCTGGGGTCCAGCAGTAACAGGTGCCAGTGTTTGCATATAGTTTTGGTTATGTCTCGGTGTTTATCGTTAAAGCCTGTGACGAACCTCACTGTGTTGGGTTGAGCTCGGGTATTAGTGCAAGAAGCTTCATTAGACCCACAGTATTTGTTGAAGGTTTCCTCAACCAGGGTAGGGGGGGTAACCTTTTTCTAAAAACTACGCTGACCGCACAGCACCTTGTGTACAGTAATCTCCGAGCTTGGAACAATTTTTCCTCAACCTATGACAATGACCACGGGGAATATTGTTTTTCCAGGCCGGGTAATGACAGCTGGAGTAGTGGAAGTATGAATTCCCTCCTGTGGGTTTACTTTAGTGGTCCATATCTGACTGTCTTCCGCTAATAAATTTAAATCTAAGAAAATGATCTAAGAAAAATCGAAGACAACAATGTTATGTGGGTCAAAGAAAATTCCCTACACTGCTTTTAAAACTTTCTCGGAGGCGGATGGAGACATTGACAGCTTTCTTCAGGACTTTGAACAGTTGTGCACCATCCATGGTGTGGCAGCCCAAGACCGGGTCCCCATTTTGAGCAGCAAGCTAACCAGTCAGGCTGCAGACGCATTCAGGACTGTACCCGACAACTACTGCTTGGATTATGATTTTGTTAAGGAACACTTGCTGGCCCGCTACGCTCTCACCCCAGAAGCGTACCGCTTAAAGTTCCAGGCACTCAAGAAGAAACCCCAGGACACCTTCACTGAATGGGACATCAGTTACAACACGCTGCCCGAAGCTGGGTCCTAGGGTGTCAGATCACCAAGCTGGAGGAAATGTTACAACTGCTGTTACTGGAGCAGTTTTACAATGGACTTCCAGGGGATGTTAGATATTGGGTCCGGGACAAACACCCCCTAACTTTACCCGACGCTAGTCGCTGGGCAGATGAGTACATGCACAAGAGGAGGCTAACTGAGCCAGCCATTCCCCCTGCACCTAATCTACAACCAATGGTGTCCACTGAGGTCACCCGAGAATGCCTCAGACCACCCACACCTTCTGACCCAAAGTGGTCTGGCCCACGCTGTTATGGCTGCAACCAAACAGGGCACATCTGCATTCATTGCCCCCGGAATCCACCAAGGCCCCAGAGCAGCCAACCCCCTCAGGGCACTTCCAACCGACCCACCACTGCCTATGGCCAAGCCTCTGCCTACTCCCTACAGGATCACCCGAGTGGCACCGCCTCTTCATGGAGGAATTTTACCGAGGATGAGGACATTGGGGTCTTTCATGAGGCTAACCCTCTCCAGGCTGCCACCCCGGACAATCGCCGAGATCACCAACAGGCTGTCCATGTTAATGGCCATCGGGCCCAAGGATTATGGGACACTGGAGCCACACTCACCCTAGTCCAACCCCAACTGGTACCAGACTGGGCCAAGACCAGGCGGTCTGTGACCGTACGGGTAGCGGGAGGCCATGTCTACTGGATTCCTACCGCAAGGGTTCATCTGGACTGGGGGGCCAGGGACGTTGAAATTGGAGTAATGCAGAACTTGCCAGCTGAGGTTCTCCTTGGAAATGATCTGGGAGTCCTGGTCTCCACTTTTGGCACCGAGACCCCTGCTGAAGCTCATCCAGTCACCACTCGCCACCAAGCTAGAGAGCATGCTGCCGCTCCATCTGCCGAGGTTCCGGTAAGAGTCGAATACCCACCCCCTGCTGAGCTTGTCCCTGCCCTGACCTGGGATTCCCCTGCTGATTTCGCTAAAGAAACAGCCAGTGACCGGACCTTAGACCCCTATAGACGAAGGGCTGGAAGTGATCCTGGGGGATTGGGAGATGTGAGGTATGAGTGGGACCAGAGCAAGTTGTACAGGGTCTACAGGGGAGCAGGAGTGGGTGCTGTCCAAATACCTCACTGGCAGATGGTAGTACCGAGGAAGTATCGGCGTGACCTCCTCCAGATTGCGCATGATATTCCCCTTGCTGGGCATTTGGGCAAGTGATGGACCCTGCATCACTTAACCCAGAGTTTCTTCTTGCCAGGAGTATCGGGGGACGTTCGGGACTACTGTCGGTCTTGTGGGGTCTGCCAGAAGGTAGGGAAGCAGGGAGACAGGCCCAGGGCCACTCTGAGGCCCCTACCCATAGTCAAACCTTTCAGTCATATCACCGTGGACATAGTGGGGCCCCTGAAACGGCCTAGTCCCACAGGCAAGAAGTATATCTTGACCATTGTCGACTGCGCCACCCGGTACCCGGAGGCCTTAGCGCTGAGAGATGTGCAGGCAGAAACAGTTGCTCAAGCCCTGCTGCAGATCTTACTCAGGTAGGATTTCCTCAGGAGATCCTGACCGACCAAGGCACGCAGTTCACGGCCAAGCTTACCCAACAACTTTGGAAGTTGTGTGGGATTAGACCGCTATACAGCTCTCCCTACAACCCTCAGACCAATGGGCTCTGCGAACGGTTTAACGGTACGCTGAACCAGCTCCTCCGAACGTTTACCATGTCCCATAAGGACTGGGAGTGGCATCTTCCCCACCTCCTGTTTGCCTACCGAGAGATACCGCAGGAGTCCACTGAGTTCTCTCCCTTCGAGCTGCTGTACGGCCGGAGAGTTCGGGGACCCCTGGATCTCATACGCGAACACTGGGTGGGAGCAGAGGATGAGGAGGGGACCTCGGTGGTGGCCTATGTGCTGGAGCTCAGGCAGTGCCTACAACGGTTGATGACCCTAGTACGGGACAACCTTGAGGCCACCCAGATCCGACAGAAATGGTGGTACGACCAGTCTGCCCAAGACTGAACGTTTCACTTAGGACAGAAAGTGTTGGCCTTGAAACCAATCAGGCATGACAAATTACAGGCTGCCTGGCAGGGCCCGTACCAAGTGGTGGAGCAACTCTGTGATACCACATACATTGTAGCTCGCTGTTCAGATGGAAGGATCCGGTAAACCTTCCATGTGAATATGCTGAAACCGTTCATCGAACAACATGAAGAGAGTGTAGCTGCTATATGCGCTCCGGCTACCGATGACTCAGAAATGCTTCTTCCAGTCCCAGCTGTGTAGCGAATGTAGATATCAGCACGCAGCTGCCTCCCAAGACCCAGGAACAGGCCCGCCAACTGCTCAAAGGGCTTTTCTTGTCTCTGCCCGGTTACACCACCACAACTGCCAACCGGGTAGACACGAAGGGTCAGGCCCCCCGAAGCAGGCAGCCTACCGAGTGCCCGAGTCCATCAGAGAAAGGATGAGAAGAGAGATTAAGGAAATGTTGGATTTAGGTGTGATAGAACCCTCTGACAGTCCCTGGGCCTCCCCGGTGGTCCTGGTACCCAAGAAGGACGGAACCGTCCAGTTCTGTGTGGACTACTGCAGCTCAATGACCGGACCGTGACCAATGCATACCCCATGCCCCGGATAGACGAGCTGCTGGACCGGATGGCCAGAGGTAATTTTCTTACCACTACTGATCTCTGCAAGGGGTACTGGCAGATTCCGCTGGATGTGGATGCAGTACCAAAGTCAGCATTCATCACCCCATTCGGCTTGTACCAGTCCAGGGTCATGCCGTTTGGGATGAAGAACGCGCCGGCTACCTTTCAGAGAATGGAAGATAAGCTGCTGGATGGACTGCAGGACTTCTCCTGCTCCTATCTAGACGATACAGCTATCTACAGTGATAGTTGGGAGGATCATCTCCGACATCTGAGGGAAGTGCTTGATCGCATTGGGCAAGCAGAGCTGACCATCTGACCAGACAAATGCCATGTTGGGGCATCTGAGGTCCAATATCTAGGACATTGGGTAGGATGTGGGAAGCAACGACCGGCACCAGCAAAGGTGGAAGTAGCAAATTGGCCCACTCCCCAAACCAAGACCAAGGTCCTTGCCTTCCTAGGCACTGCAGGGTACTACCGTAAATCCATTCCCAACTACAGCACCATTGCTAAACCCCTAACGGATCTGACCCAGAAGAATCTGCCCAGACAGGTTGTGTGGTCCCCAGAGTGTGAAACGGCTTTCCAAAAGCTCAAACATGATCTGATCCATGCTCCCATTTTGGCTGCTCCTGACCCTTCCAAATGGTTTTGTGTTCACACCGATGCCTCCATTGGGCGCTGCTCTGAGCCAAATTGGGGACGACGGGAACAACCATCCAGTGGCCTACCTAAGTAGAAAGAGTGCCTTGCCTTGGTATGGGCCCTCAAGAAATTGCAGCCCTATCTGTATGGGCGCTTCTTCACCGTACTCACCGATCACAACCCCCTGGTATGGCTAAACTGGGTCTCCGGGGACAATGGTCGTCTGCTGCGGTGGAGCTTGGCCCTCCAACCCTATAACTTTACAATCCAGTACCGACCGGGGAAGGCCAATGCGGATGGGTTGTCCTGGCAAGCCGAGTTGGAGAAGTAACCTTCTGAACCGACCAGCCCCAAGCGGACCCGTTTGAAGGTCTCGCCGGGTCTGGCGGGTGTTACACAGTGGGGGAGCCTTGTGACGAACCATCCCTTTGTGATAACATTTTGCCCCGTTTCAGTTTTTTTCCCTTTGTAAAGTGCTGTTATGTAGATAGACATTCTACACTGTTTGTTTAGGGAAATGTGACCTTGTAGTCTTTCACTTCTAATAGAGTTCATACTGTATTGTTGGGTTGTAGGGTTTGTTGTGGGTGGGGAAAACCCGGTGCCAGGCTGTCTGGTGGGGCTGAAGGGGGCGGGGATTACTGCCAGGATGTGCTGTATATACTGAGCTGTGTTTAAAAAAGATAGAGTCATTTTCAACCTACACAAAGTTCCGACTCGTGGTTTGGGGAAGGATTGGTTTTGAGCTTTAATACCTGCCTTGGAAGACTTGCAGGACAAGGGGACCATTGGGTAAGATGCATCACTCCGCACGAGGAAGCCCAGGTGGAACGGTTCCTCCACAAGCTTCCATAAAAGGCCCTTTGGATTGGACTGGATAAAAATTCGATTTAGGTTTAAAATTGGTGTGGACTATATCTGGATCGAGTGAAATTTGGGGTTCATTAATATTGCACAAATAACTCTCGGACCATAATTTGGTTAGAATGTGGATCAACTCTTCATCCTCTCACTGGGAGGAATACTCAATATGGGGCACTGTGGTGCGGTGACTGGTTTAGAATCATTTGTGTAGTGTAAGGTGAGGGACCTTATAAAACGGTTTAAGCCTTGGAATAATCCAAACTTATTGGGACCTATCACTGGCGGAAAACTCAGTCAGAGGGACGGCTCAGTGTCAGAAAGAGTGTGTGATGAAAGATTAGATATGTTTATAGTACTGGCCATCCCTGTTGATCTATTCTCTCTTTCTTTTATAGCTTGGTATCGTTTACCGCTCCGTCTACCTCGTCTAACTTTCTTTTTTCTTTCAGCGTCCCCATAGGGAAGACCTGAAGTCAGAGATGGGAAGATATTATTGACATCAGTTGATACTGTAGGGACCAATGTGGGTCCTCTTGTGAAAAAGGAGTCAAGATCTAAGGAAAGTGGGCCATACCGGTTGGATGTGGGGATGGAGATTGAACTGTTAACTACCGAATCACTGTTATCATTGGTATTGTTCTCCAAAACCTTGCTGAGTTTAGTGTTGCCAAGTGTAACCAAACTATCAACAGAAGGGACATGGAGGGGGGATGTGATAGCAGGAGGGGCCCTGATGGACAATGGTCCATGTGTGAGGCGGAGGTGTCGTTTAAGTTGGTCATGGGTCTAAAAAATGGTATCTAGAGTAGCATGAGGGGGTTCAGAAATCTGTGCGTTTGGTATGACTCGCTGTGCGTTTATGTTTGACATTGCAAGGATAAAGCGGAACTTCCCCTTTTGGGTGGAGCTCCGCTTTAAGCCCCAATGTAGGGAATGACGTTACAACCCCTGAAATGTGTTGGCTTTGCAATCAACCTATAATTGTAGCAAACTTATATTTGGACTTGAATATGACATTCTGGTACTTTAATTGCTCGTTCTTCCAGGATCCTGAGCTCCTCCTACATACAGTACAGAAGTGTTTCTTCCCCTTTCTTGTTCAGTCGGCCATCCTGAACTCTCACCCCACTCACCGGTGATTCTAGCGTAGAAGAGGGACATGGCTTCTTTCTTCTTCATGCTCCTGTGGAAATCACTCAGCAACTGTTGCTGGAACAGAACCACTTTCACCGTCTGAAGAGAACAGACTGATGTAGATTTGATGAACTCCTCCAAACCATCCAGGATTGAGTCGGCCGCTGTGGAGGCGGCTAATTCCCCCGCACCTGTATCAACGAGACGAAATGTTCACCATAGATATCTACTGACCACAAAATGTAACTTTTGCTTCATTAAACATAAAAGTAAAGGACATTACTCAGAGGGACCTGACCTCCGGAGGCTCTGCTGTACAAAGCTGATGGTGTATGAAGCTCCTTCTGCTACTTACTTCTGCTTCCTTCCATGCGGACGTTCCGATCGGGTCCAAAGCGGACAGAAGCGTTAACTCTCCAGAGCCTTGAGGGAGCCAATGTCAGGGGAAGGCCAGGGAATCCAGTGTTTGAATGACCTATGGATAACGTTCCAGAGATGCAACCCTCCTCAGATGGGGAGATCAACGAACTGGAAGAAAGCACACAGGTGGTGCAAACACCTAGCGCATTACCCAAGGTTTATTAAAAAGTATAAAAAGACATATATATATATATATATATATATACACACTGACAAACATAGCGCATATATAGAGCCTATAAGACCACGGAGAAGGCAGAGTGTCCTACTGGTGGTGCTGTTGAAGCATTTCATGGACGAGCTCTTAGCTCTGAGGAAAGGGATTCATCCCCGAAATACGTCAACAGGCCGACCGCACCACCAGCCGGACACTCTGCCATCTCCATGGCCTTATAGGCTCTATATATGCGTTATGTTTGTGAGTATATATATATATATTTTTGTCTTTTTATGCTTTTTAATAAACCTTGGATAATGCGCTAGGTGTTTGCGTCGCCTGTGTGCTTTCTTCCAGTTCTGACCGGGTCCACCTGCCCGCTTTTCAAGGGGATCCAATCGGTACCTCTGTTCTCTTCTATGGAGCGGCGGGTGTAAACACACAGGCGGGGCGGATTGACAACTCATGGGGCCCCTGGGCAACAGGGGATCATGGGGCCCCTGTGTCCTTGCCCAAACTCAAAAAGCCTATGAAAAAGGTACCAGGGGCATCTCATGGGGCCCCCTACTGACCCCGGGCCCTCGGGCAGTGCCCGAGTTTCCAAATGGTCAGTCCGCCCCTGCAGACATCCCATCCAATGCGAGTCGCGAAAAAGGGCCGGATGAGGATCCAATTCCCTTTCTGTCCGTCGGATCGGGTCAGATGGAAACAGACAGGCAATCCGTTTCCACCCGCCCACTGAAGCCAGCAGCCTGTGTCTGTGTCCGCTTGCTCAGCAGAGATGATCCCCCGCTGAGCGAGTGGATACGCTACCAGGTCCGCCCCATGTGAACGGACCCTAAAGCACAATTCCAAGAGACTGGTAGAACTAGTTGACTGCTTACAAAGTACATGGAGCATTACAGCCGTTCTAAAGCTGGCGTTGTTTTCTTTATAGAATCACCTCCCTGAAAAGTGATATGTTACGAATGCTAAGGAAGAAAGTCTCCTGTGCTCCACCACTCCCAACTGAACCACTTCACAAGCGAGCAGCTCCTCACATACTACTGCGTCCCCACCTACAATATCTAAACGCACACCAAATGCTCTAATACCTGTAGAGACATTGATAAATAAGGTCATCTTTTTTCAAACCAGGAAAATACAGTTATCTGCACAAATAATAGATACAAATAAAGTGCTAATCAATATTGTAAAACGTATAAAACAATTCATATAAATAAAATGCAAAAGTGCTCCAAAACAAAAACAAATATCCAATAAATACACTCCTAGTGTTGTAGATTCTCCCTGAGATTGATACCACCATTGCAGCGCTGCAAGCAAAATATACTTGTAATGAATATTGTAACGGAACCAGACCCTGACTGCACTGGGGTATTCCCGTTAGACTCCGGCTTCCCTGTCCAAACACAGATCTCCGGACACCACTGCTGACCATACTAAACTAGAGGAGACCAGACTTGAAATAATTCAAGAAATAGACTACTTTATTTTAACACTGACACAAGATACAAACATTCAAGGGAACAACCCCCCCTCCCTGCATGACACAGGGTGGGGCAAACCAAATCTAGCAACCAGAGACACATCAGCAGACACCCCCCACCAAGCCAATACACAAACATATACATCCCATAATAGTTTGCTCCCAAGCAAGACACAGAATAGAACAATGGGATGCACCACATGGCATTAAACAATCCACAACCCCCCACACCCCACCTATACATGTTTACACCATATCAGGACATCTCACCCTGTACCCTAATCTAACCTCCTCCTTCGCGCTCACACAGTACACTCAATCCTACACCCACATTAATGGGAACAACCTGGACCTCGTTTTCTCCCACCTCTGTACCCTCAACCAGTTCACTAACACCCCCTTCCCTCTCTCCGACCACTACCTCCTCACGTTCCCTGTCTCCCCTTCCCCTAACTCCCCCCCCCCCAAAGCGCCAAACCATCTCCAGCCGCAACCTCCGCAACCTGAACCCGGCCCCCCTGCACTCAGCTGACAACCGCCTACACAACAGCATCCTCCCACTGTCATGTCCTGACCTAGCCACCACCATGTACAATGACTCACTGTCAGCTGCCCTAGACTCTCTGGCACCCCTAACCACACGTAACATCAAACCTAGACCACTTCAACCATGGCAAAACGACCATACTAAATGCCTCAAACGCCGCTGGAGAGACTATGGCGCAAAACCAGGTCCCCTCGTGCATTCTCCCTCTACAAATCTGCCTTCCTCACTTACACCTCCTCCCTCCATGCCACCAAGCAGGCCTACTTCGTAACCCTCATCAACACCCTCTCCTCCTGTCCTCGCCGGCTCTTCTCCACCTTCAACTCCCTGCTCGCTCCCCCCCCTCCTCCACTCAGTACCTCACTCACTGCCCACGAGATTGCCAATCATTTCCACAACAAGATTGACGCAATCCGTAAGGACATAGTCAACTCGCAATCTACCTCCCCACCTAGCCCCCCCCATCACACCCTCATCTCTCCCCCCTCTGTCCTCGCAACAGCGCTGCCCCCCACCACACCCAAGGCCCTGTTTACCGCAACGCCCCCCAGCACTGTACTCCTTCTGCCCTGCTACTTCTGAGGAAGTCACCAGGGTCTTCTCAGAAGCCCGCCTCACTACCTGCCCCCTGGACCCTATCCCCTCTCATCTCCTCCGGTCACCCCCCTCTTCCCTCATCCGCTCCCTCACCCACATCTTCAATCTCTCCCTCTCTACTGGTACATTCCCCTCCCCCCTAAAGCATGCGCACATCACCCCCATACTTAAAAAGCCCTCCCTGGACCCCACTGACCCAAACAACCTTAGACCCATCTCCCTGCTGCCACTCACTTCCAAGCTCCTTGAGCGCTTAGTCTACGATCGCCTAAGTGCCCACCTAACTGACAACAACCTCCTTGATCCACTACAGTCCAGCTTCTGTCCCCAACACTCCACCAAAACCGCCCTCCTCAAAATCACAAACGACCTGCTAACCGCCAAAGCCAAAGGTGACTACTCTGTCCTCCTCCTCCTCGACCTTTCCACGGCCTTCGACACAGTCGACCACCCCCTCCTCCTTAATAAACTACTCTCCCTTGGCATCAAAGACACCGCTCTCTCCTGGTTCTCCTCTTACCTATCCCGATGCTCCTTCAGCGTTTCCAAAATGGTGCCACCTCCCCTTCCTTCCCCCTCTCTGTTGGGGTCCCCCAAGGCTCTGTCCTCGGGCCCCTTCTCTTCTCCATCTACACATCCTCCCTTGGCAAACTCATACAATCCCATGGCTTCAACTATCACCTCTACGCTGATGACACCTCTCCACCCCTCACCTCACCCCTTCAGTCTCCGCCTGCATCACTCACCTCCTAAACGACATCTCAGACTGGATGTCGCTCCATTTCCTCAAGCTTAACCTCTCCAAAACCGAGCTCCTCGTCTTTCCCCCTGCCCATGCCCCCCCCATCCTATCCATCACTACCAACAACACCACCATCAATCCTTACCAGCAAGCCAAAGTCCTTGGCGTCATTCTGGACTCAAACCTTTCCTTCCAACCTCACGTCAAATCACTTACAAACTCATGCAGGCTCCATCTCCGCAACATCACCAAGATACGCTCCTTCCTTACCCCAGACACCACTAAACTACTCGTACACTCCCTGATTATCTCACGCCTGGACTACTGCAACTCCCTCCTCATCGGCCTACCCCAGTGCAGGCTCTCCCCGCTTCAGACCATCCTGAACTCAGCGGCTAGACTCATCCACCTCACCAACCGCTCCACCTCTGCCACCCCCCTCTGCCTCTCCCTCCACTGGCTCCACCCCCCTCTGCCTCTCCCTCCACTGGCTCCCCATTGCCCAACGCATCAAATTCAAACTACTAACTCTGACCTACAAAGCCATTCACAACACTGCCCCTAACTACCTCACCAACCTGATTCCCAAGTAACACCCTTCCCGTACCCTTCGCTCCTCACAGGACCTCCTTCTATCTTGCTCCCTGGTCTCCTCCTCTCATGCACGACTGCAAGACTTCTCCAGGTCCTCCCCCATCCTCTGGAACTCACTACCCCAATCCATCAGACTGTCACCTTCCCTCCTCACCTTCAGGCGCTCCCTGAAAACCCACCTCTTCAGGGAAGCCTACCCCACCCTCACCTAACAGCCGTTCTCCTTCATTCCTCCTACCACTCCATCCCCCACAGCCACTTCCTCCTCTACCACTATCCCCCCCTCCTAGATTGTAAGCTCGAAAGAGTAGGGCCCTCTAACCCCTCGTGTGCTGTTTGTTGTTGCTGTGCTGTTTCATGTATTGCCCCCCCCCCCATTGTACAGCGCTGAGCAAACCCTTTGGCGCTATATAAACTCGATGTAATAGTAATAATAATAATAATAACAGGCACAGGGTGACTTACACATAGGACGGATATGGGGAGTTGAGACAGGGGTCTCCCCACCTCTCTAAAGTGAGCTGTGTTCCATGGGCCCCCCACCCAAAGTCACACCCGTCACAAATATAAATCACCAAAGTGTTATCTATTAAATGTCCACAAGACAAACATTAAGGCCTCATGTACACTGCGGCTGATAAACACACGTTCAGGAGCTGCACAGCGTTTTGTTCAGCAGCCCCTGAACTCTCCCTAATGTTTTCCTATGTGTCCGTGTACACATCGTCCTTTACAGTCATTTACAGGCAGTTGAGTTTACAGTTATTTTTTTTAATGCAACAAACTTGCATTCAGACGTTGATTTTATCAGCAATTCAAATGCAAAATGCTTGTAAATGTGTCTAAACGCTGCAAATCGCATTTATAAGCATTTGTGTTTGAAATTTCTTTTTTTAATTCTTCCAGTTCCGATACTGTCCAGAGCCATTTTTTTCAGCATGAAAAATGCATGCAAAGCATTTTCAGGGTGCTCAGATGGACAAAACACTGAACACAGGATGTTCCTACCAAGCTTGTCACACATTGAAATGACCAATTCACACCTCAGACCTCTCCCACCCTTGGAAACAAAAGATATGTTAATGACCATTCACACCTCAGACCTCTCCCACCCTTGGAAACAAAAGATATGTTAATGACCATTCACACCTCAGACCTCTCCCACCCTTGGAAACAAAAGATATGTTAATGACCATTCACACCTCAGACCTCTCCCACCCTTGGAAACAAAAGATATGTTAATGACCATTCACACCTCAGACCTCTCCCACCCTTGGAAACAAAAGATATGTTAATGACCATTCACACCTCCCTCAGACCTCTCCCACCTTTGGAAACAAAAGATATGTTAATGACCATTCACAGCTCAGACCTCTCCCACCCTTGGAAACAAAAGATATATTAATGACCATTCACACATGAGAAGTCTCCCACCCTTGGAAACAAAAGATATATTAATGACCATTCACACCTCAGACCTCTCCCACCCTTGGAAACAAAAGATATATTAATGACCATTCACCATTCACACATCAGAAGTCTCCCACCCTTGGAAACAAAAGATATATTAATGACCATTCACACCTCAGACCTCTCCCACCCTTGGAAACAAAAGATATATTAATGACCATTCACACCTCAGAGGTCTCCCATCCTTGGAAACAAAAGATATGTTAATGACCATTCACACCTCAGACCTCTCCCACCCTTGGAAACAAAAGATATATTAATGACCATTCACACGTCAGACCTCTCCCACCCTTGGAAACAAAAGATATATTAATGACCATTCACACGTCAGACCTCTCCCACCCTTGGAAACAAAATATGTATTAATGACCAGTCACACCTCAGACCTCTCCCACCCTTGGAAACAAAAGATATATTCATGACCATTCACATGTGAGATCTCTCCCACCCTTGGATAAAAAAGATATATTCATGACCATTCACATGTCAGACCTCTCCCACCCTTGGAAACAAAAGATATGTTAATGTCCATTCATACCTCAGACCTCTCCTACCCATGTAAACAAAAGATATGTTAATGCCCATTCATACCTCAGACCTCTCCTACCCATGGAAACAAACAATATGTTAATGACCATTCACACCTCAAATTCCTCATGAAGACCCCCTGCCAGGTGACCTTAATGACTCCACCAGTCACCTTTCCCACTTTTGGAAACAAAAGAAATGTTAATGAGCAACTCACACCTCAGCTAATATCAACACATACTGCGGTCTCTGCTTCTACTCTCTGTATTTTTCTGAAACAGTCTGTAATAGTTCATAATTTACCACTTTTCAGTGCATTCTGGGTATTTGGGTGGTTCTCCTGTGCTTATCTTTAAAAATGCTTCTAAACGCACAGAAACGCGGTATGCAAACGCGGCTAAACAGATGTTTTTAACCTATGTTTTCCAGCAGTCAGTTTCCATCATTCAGAAACGTCCCGTGTACATGGGGCCTAAAACTCGAATCCAGTGTCCAGCAGACACATGCATCTTTATTGGTGCAATTCTATCATTTGATACTCCAAGTTGTTTGATACACAGTGGCGTAACTAGAACCTTCAGAGCACCGATGCAAGAAACCATGAATGGTCCCCTTTTCCCCCCCTGGAAAGGGCCCTTCCCTCTGAGCCCAGTCGACATACATCCAACACCTCCTGGGACCCAGATCAGAAGAAGGCCAATCAAATAAAATGCTTAATGTTCATCCAACACCGATCAATGGTTGTGCGGCTCTAACACCTTCTGAAGCCGGGAGAGCTCAATATAGACTGTAGTAGAGAACAAAATACAAAGCGCACGAGCTTGCGCATTACCTCAGTAAGCAATTCATAAATGTATTGATACATTATACTCACAAGAGTAGCAGTAAAAACGGTATAAAACATCCAGTTTATCCAGTTTCATAGATAAACTCTTGGTCAAGTTCCCTTCCAGATGGAACTTGTACGTGTCTTCTAGCCCTGTGTTGGTTTTGGATGTTTTATGCCTTTTTTACTGCTACTCTTGTGAGTATAATTTATTGATACATTTATGAATTGCTTCTGAGCCCAGTAGCAGACCTAGGAACTCAGCACAGGGATGGTGGGAACCCCTCATAATGGGCACAGTAGGTGTACAGACCCAGGAACTCAGCACAGGGATGGTGGGAACCCCTCATAATGGGCACAGCGGGTGTATAGACCTGGGAACGCAGCACAGGGATGGTGGAAACCCCTCATAATGTCAATGTTTGCATTGGGGCCCACAAGCTTCAAGCTATGCCTCTGCCTTACACCCTACATTCCATGCAAAGTAACCATACGTTCCACAGTAAGTTTTGTCTGGAATAATCCTCATCACTCATTTGTTGATCCAATGCCACAAGACAGCTCAGGAGGACACAGGAGAAGGTGAAACACTGGGCTGGATGTGAGGAATGCAGACAGGTGAGTATTGTTCCGGCACATTTTAGTGATTCTGCAGGAAAATAGAGGAGTTTGTTTTGGTTATATTGTAATTATATATATATGGTGTTTGTGGTGTATTCTAGGACTGAGCTAGATGTATTGTACACAACAAAAGGATAGCCGAGGACTCCTTACTATGTTCATTTTATGAAGATCACCTCGGCACTCGGGGGGGGGGGGGGGGGGGCAACTTGTTACATTTCAAAGGAGTAATTTGCAAACTTGCCTAGGGTGATAAAATGCAGATCGCTCCGTCAGACTGGAAAGGATTACTTTTCAGAAGGTACATTGTTTACATGTTTAACCGTTTCCATACCGGGCAATTTTCCCCCTTCCTGCCCCCAGGCCAGTTTTCAGGTTTCAGCGCTCTCACACTTTGAATGACAATTGCGCGGTCATACAACATTGTACCCAAACTAAAATTTGATAATTTTCTTCACACAACTAGAGCTTTCTTTTGGTGGTATTTAATCACCGCTGGGGTTTTTATTTTTTGCTAAATTAACAAAAAAAGACCAAAAATTTTGAAAAAAAAACAAATCTTTCTTTGTTCCTGTTATAAAAGTTTACAAATAAATAATTGTTCTTCATAAATTTAGGCCGAGATGTATTCTGCTCCATGTCTTTGGTGAAAATAACCCAAATTAGGATGTATTATTTAGTTTGTAGGAAAGTTATAGAGTTCACAAACTATGGTATAGATCTGAATATTGATCAATCCTGAAGTACTGACGGCCAATCTAATTTCTTGAGGTCCAAGAATGTCAGAATAGTACAGATATCCCCCAAATGTCAGGACAGTACAGATATCCCCCAAATGTCAGGACAGTACAGATATCCCCCAAATGTCAGAACAGTACAGATATCCCCCAAATGTCAGGACAGTACAGATATCCCCCAAATGTCAGGACAGTACAGATATCCCCCAAATGTCAGGACGGTACAGATATCCCCCAAATGTCAGGACGGTACAGATATCCCCCAAATGTCAGGACGGTACAGATATCCCCCAAATGTCAGGACGGTACAGATATCCCCCCAAATGTCAGGACGGTACAGATATCCCCCAAATGTCAGGACGGTACAGATATCCCCCAAATGTCAGGACGGTACAGATATCCCCCAAATGTCAGGACGGTACAGATATCCCCCAAATGTCAGGACGGTACAGATATCCCCCAAATGTCAGAACGGTACAGATATCCCCCAAATGTCAGGACGGTACAGATATCCCCCAAATGTCAGGACAGTACAGATATCCCCCAAATGTCAGGACGGTACAGATATCCCCCAAATGTCAGGACAGTACAGATATCCCCCAAATGACCCCTTTTTGCAGAGTAGACAGTCCGGCGTACTTCATAAGAGGCATTGCGAGTTTTTTGAAGTTGTATTTTTTTGTCATAATTTTTCGGAAAATGAAAAAATTAAAAAAATTATTTTCACTATTTTTTTTTTACATACTGTCACCAGTGCAGTACAGCGTCATCATATAACTGGCATGGCGGTGAACAGGGATACTGACTGGTGACAGTATGAAAAAAAAAATATATATATATATATATTTTTTTTTTTATTATATTTAATTTTTTATTACATTTTTTTTTTTTTTTAAAGATTTTTTTTCATATTTTACTATGACCAAAATAGTACAATGTTACCATAGTAACATTGTACTACTTTGGGGAAGTGATCAGTATTTTTTTTTTTTACACAATTTTTTACACAATTTTTTTTTTACACAATTTGCTTATAGCAAAGAATTACTTTGCTATCAGCAAGCATTTACCTGAATGACATCGATTCATTCAGCTTTTTTTTTTTTTTTTGTGCTTAGCTGTGATTTGGTCACAGCTAATCACATGACATGTGCATGTGATTAGCTGTGACCATTCACAGCTAGGCACTAGTATACAATGGATGGCATCATGAATGAAGCCATCCAATGTATACAACTGTCATGTGACCTGCTGTGATTGGTCACAGCAGGTCACATGGTACCGGCAACGGGAGCCGGTACTCGGATCTGTCATCGGCCGTGTCCGAGGTGCACGGGCGGTGACAGATCGCACTGCTGCGTCGCTCTGCAACCGCGCAAACCACGCATGTGCGGGAGCACGCCAGATGGCGTGCACCCGGAAAGCTGCAGCGCTTTTCAAGCCGCCAAATGGCCATTGGCCGGGTGGCTAATGGTTAAGGATGATATAGAATGTGATTGGACCATACAAGAAGTATTTATTCATGGTAATTAGGGAAATGGTGGAAGGATGATGTGATGGGAGTAACTTTGGGTGGGGGGCCTATGGAACACAGCTCACTTTGAAGGGATGGGGAGACCCATGTCTCAGCTCCCCATATCCCTCTTATGTGTAAGTCACCCTGTGCCTGTTAGGGGTGCAGGGTGAGATGTCCTAATATTGTGTAGACGTGTCTAGGAGATAGGTGGTATAGCTGGCCAGCTAAGACCGGTCCTAGGTTGCTGATATGGGTCACATATATGTGTATACCAAACCTGCCAATAACCTCAGTACAGTGTATATGTGTATATGTAAAAGCTAAAAGCAGAATCATTGCTGTAATTTATGTCTTTGAATGTTATTTGACATTTATATATTCATTGTGTTAGCAGAAGCAGAAAGGGAAAATATGCCTTTAAGAGTCAGTATATGGGTGAGCCAATCACAGCCATCCTCACACTGTACAGAGCCTTAACCAATCCCAGCCAGTTTCACATTTGTGCCTGTGTAAAACTCCCTGCTAGAATGTTCTAGAGTCATTTGCTCACCAGACAGAAGAGGAGAAAGACAAAGTTCCAGTCAGAGAAGCTCTATGGAAGCAGAGAAGGCCAAATAGGTATTTAATGCACTTGTGTGTTCCTCTATTGTTTAGCAGTGCAAGTAGATCTGTATGTAAAATCTGTTATATGTGTTTACTTGTAGTTCCACCGAAACAAGTCATTGTAGAGTAATCGTAAACGAAATTAAGCATGTAATATGAATCGAATCAAGCTACTGTAAGATAAACGAAACAAGCCATTGTAAGCCGTTATATGAAGAAGATTGAAGTTATTAAAGAAGTTAACTAAAGTATTCGGTGTGCTCTTTAAACCTCCTGCATCCATAGAGCGGCATTGGAGGAATTACAGAGTAAAGTCAGTCTAATCAAACAAAGAAACAGCAATTGCATCATTGTTCTAATGTCACAGCGCACTAGGCACTACATGGTGCTGCGCCTGCCACAGGTGGGGGGTTGTGGATTGTTTGGTGTTATGTGATGCATCCCATTGTTCTATTGTGTGTCTTGCTTGGGAGCAAACTATTATGGGATGTATGTATTTGTGTACTGGCTTGGTGGGGGGTGTCTGCTGCCTGTTTCTTGTTGCTAGATTTGGTTTGCCCCGCCCTGTGTCATTATGCAGGGAGGGGAGAATTGTTCCCTTGAATGTATATACCTTGTGTCTGTGTTAAAATAAAGGAGTCTATTTCCTGGTTTTCGTTCAAGAGTGGTGTGACGGGAGTGACTTTTGGGGGTGGGGGGACCTCTGTATCATCTTCCCAAATTCCCATTATGTTTAAGGCACCCTGTGCCTGTTAAGGGGTACAGGGTGTGTATGTGAATGTCTGAGTCTTGTGTATAGTGTGTGTTCCTTTGTTCTCGGTCACATGGTTGTCCATTGTCTGTTTGCTATGTGCTACCCCCCATTGTGCTGTGTCTTCCTGTCCAGCAAACTATTATGGGATGTACTGTTTGTGTATTGGTGTGGGGGTTGGTCAATGTCCTTTGCCTTGTGCTTCATCCCATTGTTCTTTGTCTTGGTGGGATGGGGCGGGGTGATGATGTATTTCCTGTTCTTGGTTGTGTTTCCCCACCCTCTGTATATATCCTGTGTTTTGTGTTAAAATAAAGAGAGTTGGCTTCCTGTTTTAAGAAGAGCTGGGTGCTGTCTATTTCCTGAGGGATTTCAAGGGTGTGGTCCGTGGATGGTGTTTGGACAGGGGAAGCTGCAGGATAACGGAAAAACTCAGTGCGGCCTGGGTTCCGGTTCCGTTACAAGTGGTGTCCGTGGATCTGTGTTTGGACAGGGAAGCCGGAGTCTAACGGAAATACCCCAGTGCAGTCGGGGTCCGGTTCCGTTACAAATGACTTGATTATCTGGTAAACACTATAGTGACCCTAATTGTTATCTATAGTAATGACAAGTGAAGACTTTTCATGTAAGATCAAAAGTGTTATGTCAGCCAATCAGAAACCTCTCCAGTACAATGTATTTCAAGGGAAGTTATTTTGGCTGGGAGAGGAGCTTCTTCTAGGAAGGCCCAGAGTAAGAAGAAAAGAAGACGTGAAGGGCCGGCTTGACAGGGGTTAAAGGGGGTTGGGATGGGCAGAGTCATATTAGCATAAGGGGGAGTTAAAATAGTTAAGGAAGGAGTGGGGGGAGCCACAGGGGGTGGTCTTACAGGGTGTGGCAGGGGTTTTTTCAGTTTGAAGAGAGTTTTCACAAGGGCAAACTTCCCTCCTGCCCATTGTTTGATGGTTTGTCTTGCTGGTGGTTGTGCCATATTGGTGCTGGAGGACATCCAGTGGGGTGCAAGGTCCTTGTTGGTTAATGTGGGCACAAGAAAAGGCATTTTGTAGGAACCCATCTGAGGTACGGCTTCCAGTTGTTCTGGTGGGAGTATCTGCGGTGGTATCTCCGAGTCAGTGATGTTGCGGCTGGAGGCCTAGTTAAGCAGGACGCAGGTATTCGTTTTTCTTGATGCCTACTGGGACCTTGCAGGAACGTGTGTTATATTGTGTTTTCTGTTATTTAAAAAATGTTATTTATTGATGGTTGTAATAAAAGGCCGGTGTTGGTCCATTAACTCCATCTGTTGTGAGTGTGGTTACTTAGGTTAACCCCTTTGCGCTGGCCGCACACAAATGTGCGGCTGCCCGGCGTCTGGGCCTAGACACAGAGCGGCCGCACATTTGCGTCCATGGAACTAAATACATATGTGCTGAGAGCGCGCGCCCTGCGAGCTCCCAGCACACATGTGTGTTGCTCACGGAAAGGTCCCGGTCCGCTCTCTTGATTGGGACCTTTCCCAATCATGCGACCGCCGTGACGCGTCATCACGGCGGTCACATGATTCCTAAACCACGCCCCAACCGCCCCGCCTCCCGGCGTCTGTATCTCTTAAAGGTGGGAGGGGTTAAGTATGGGGGGGTAGGTGTTGGTTTAGTGGCACTTACAAGCCATCTTTACTCCCCTGGTCATGTCATTAATATGGGAGCACAGGTATAGGTCATAACTCCCATTATTGCACGCATGGAAGCCTCACCTCTGTGCATATTACAGATCGGACATATGATGGACGGTGTAGGATCTCCATGCTTGATATGAAGGATCTTAAATGGGACTCTGAGGGCTGTTTGTTCGTTGTAATATCTAGAAGTATTCATCTGCCTTGTCTTGACTAGTGTATAAGAGATATGCTAGTTAAGACCCCCAACACCACCGTCTCTCTCTCACACATACACCCTTACATACCAATAAAGTAAAACCAAAACACCGTTGGAGTAAAATGGCCAACACGGCCTTTTCTTAACAATTCAACTTTAATACACAAAAACATCCCTTAAAACAGAAACATACAGGAGAAGTTGTTGGTCTTCGCAGGCACCAAACAAAACCGATATCCCCTGAGGAACCTTAACCATATTATTAATACTAAGCCTCCAGCCGCAACACACCAGCTCGGAGACCAAACGCACCATCTGCAGTGCAGAACCCACCTTCCAGTTACACCTCGGTTAAACGGAATGCACCCGGCACACCATACCACTGATGGGTCCCAACCATTAGCTTAAAAGACCAACAACTGCCACAGCACGCTGGATAAGCCCTTACCCATGCGTGCCACGCCACACCCGAACAGCATGCTGGAAGCCATCCTGCAAACCCAGGGACCATAAATCTGTCCCCACGGCATTCAGATGCATACCATCACCACGAAGGTACCACCAAGTGTCAACTTCCAACTCCCAATGCTGAACAACCAGCCCGGATAACAAACCTACCCACCTCCTGATTAACTTTGATTTGGGCCTTGTTAAGCCGCTCCACCGGTATAGCCAAATGCCAAGAAGTGCGGGCGATCATGTCGGACCACACAACAATCGTGTCCGGAAATTCCCTCTGCAACTGAAGAAAATCCAATTTGACATCCCAGAACAGCGCCTGCATGGACCTAATCCCCAAATCGTTGCCGCCAACATGGAGCAACAGCACATTAGGCGGCCGGTCCAGACGAGCAAAACTATGCATCTCAGGGAGCACATGACCCCACAACATACCAGGCATGCCAATCCAGCGGACGCAGGCCGACTGCTGACAAAACCCAAGTTGCCTGCAATTCGGCCTCAAGTCAGCCCCGTCTGCCACCTGGGGGGCAGAGGCCGCACCGCCATCCAGAACGGATACAACGGATGCCACCAAAGGGGCAAACCCACCACCCAACAAATCTCGCGGAGCAGAACAAACAGAAAAAGAAGAACAAGAAACATTAAACTCACCAGGCTGCCCAGGAGAGGTCCCATCAGCCGCAGGTCCAGACTCCACCGCCGCCGATCCGCACACCCGCCTCAGATACAGACAGCTCACCCACAGAACTGTCCACCTCTCTTCGCAGGTAGGACGGCCTCCCAGCTCCAGGAGCCACAGATCCCGCTGGTCTGTGCCGCTCACGACTCCACCTCTCGGCACCAGACCCACCCATCGAAGTCCCAGATCTCCGTCCAGCCACGCGCCCTGCTGCTCTCCGCCCAGCTCTGCTCCGTCTCTGACTTCCCAGCCGAGGCACCCGACACTCCTGGGAGACCGCAGGAGGGGATAGACCAGCGGCCACAGCCAAACGTCTCCCTTGCCGTGCCTCCTCCCTGACTGGCACCTCATCAGCAGAGGAACCGTTGCCATGCCGACCACTCCGCCAAGCACGTGGGGAGAGGGACTACTACCACGAGGCCCTCCCCCTGCCGAGCTCCACCATGGATGGGGATTCCTCCAAGTCATGTTGCCAGCAGAGGCAGGAGAGCACCCTGCTGGCAGGCCTGGAGGGTCCTGAACGGGGCTCCCAGGTTGGCACCGCACTCTGGGGGAGGAGCCCAGACTGAATCGCTCCGGATACCGAAACCTACGAGCGTGTCGGCACTCCTGCCCCCCTGCTGCCAACCCTGATCCCAGGTCACCCAGCAAAGCAGAGACCCGACTCTGCAGCCAGGCAGTGCCCTGGGAAGCATCAGCCTCCAGCAGCTGGGACATCAGCCCCTCCAGATCCACCATGCCAAATATGGAAGTCCCGGGCACCACAGCTCCTCGATCTCCTGTAGAAGCTCACTCCACTGCTGCCATCTCCTGGATTGAATAGGATGACCCCCCACAACCACACCCAAAGGTGCTGAAGACCCCACCCTGCATTCCAGTCAATTAGGTAACCTGTCCATTTTCTAACTCCCACCTATTTTTCTCTTAACCCTTTCCTGTCTTTCCTAACCCCTCTTAACCTAGT
This sequence comes from Staurois parvus, assembly GCF_062004578.1. Lineage (NCBI taxonomy): Eukaryota > Metazoa > Chordata > Amphibia > Anura > Ranidae > Staurois > Staurois parvus. The sequence continues at coordinate 548,744 of NW_028318627.1, forward strand.
CATGTCTGCCCTGCGCTATTTTATTTTTCTTGCTTTTCGCTACGGGCAATTCATCTCTCTGACAAAAGAACTGTTGTATTATTAATATAAGACAACATATTGGTGCCGTCCAAGTGACCAGAAGAGCATTTTCGGATTCAGTAACAGAATTCGGTGATGACAACAGTCCTGTGAGGTGGACCGTGAAGCTGTGCTGTGACTCAAAAGTCTGGTGGTGACTTAAAGAGTCTGATTCACAAATTGTACCCCAGAATTATTATCTGGAGGCTGGAAAACTGAAAAAAAGGACTGTGCTGTGTACCAGAAGAAGAATTCAATGATCCCATGAGGTGGCAGAAGACCGTGAGGGCCCAAGAAGGACCTGGAGAAGATCATAAGTCTAGGAGCCCAAGCAGTTGGTGAGTGTACCTTGTTCCTTATTACCAGATGGGTGTTTTGATTATTAATTGTTCTATAGATAGTTGTTACTTTTGTTGAGAGTATAAGTGCATTTTTTTCTTTTTTTTGTATTGGGTGTTAAAGTGTATTGTGCAACAAGCAGTGTTTGGTGGCATTACTCTTGCTTTGGTGACCTTGTGCTGAGCATATTTCTGTATCTCAATAATGGAGGGAATTTTGGAAAAGGTTGCCCAAGTAAAGGACACTGAGGCTATTGTTCAAGGTATACAAGGACCTGCTGACCCGTGGTGGGAGGCACACAAATGGGTGAATGAAAAGATTTGTGGAAAAAAGCTCAATACACATAAGGTGAAGTATGTTCTCATTTCTGCTGCCGGCTGGACAGGAGGGCAATACAAAACTGTTTTTCAGCAGAAGCAAAAATTGGAAGGTGAGGTGGAGTTTTTAAAAGCTGAAGAGCTGAAATTGAAAATGTGAAATTTCTCGCCCAGCACGCTGCTGTGTTTAACGCAGACAGTAAGCATATTACTAATGAAAATATAAAATGATGCAATGAGATGATGTTTGTTAACCTCTTGCCGACCGCGCATAGCCGAATGACGGCTTCACCGCGGCCGGCCAGTTCTGAGTGGACGTCATATGACGTCCTCCCAGAACGCGCTCTCCTGCGCGCCCCAGGGGGCGCGCACCCGGCGATCTCCGTGATCGCTGTGTCCTACGGACACAGCTGATCACGTGATGTGGTGAAAGGCCGATCCCACCGGCCTTTTACCACGTGATCAGCGGTGTCCAATGACACGCTGATCACAGGGAAAGGCAAGTGCCGGTTCTCGGCTGCACTTTCCTCACGCTGTCAGATCGTGAGGAAAGTACTGCCGAGAACCGGCAGTTGTCAGAGCGGGGATCGCCACCGATCATCAGGGCACTGATGATCAGTGCCCTGATGATCGGTGCCCAGCAGTGACACCCGCAAGTTCCGCCCAGCAGTGCGCCCACTAGCCCCGCCCACCCGTTCCCAGCAGTGCCCCCACCTGTGCCCAGCAGTGCCCCCACCTGTGCCCAGCAGTGCCCCCACCTGTGCCACTCTGCAGTGCCACCTACCTGTGCCCAGAAGTGCCACCCACATGTGCCCAGCAGTGCCACCCACCTGTGCCCACCCACCTGTGCCCACCAGTGCCACCCACCTGTGCCCACCAGTGCCACCCACCTGTGCCCACCCACCAGTGCTGCCCACCAGTGCCACCCACCAGTGCAGCCCAGCAGTGCTGCCAGTCAGTGCCACCAGTCAGTGCCCAGGGGTTGTGCCAGTCAGTGCTGCCAGTCAGTGCCCAGAAGTGATGCCAGTCAGTGCCGTCTATCAGTACCCATCATCAGTGTCACCTATCAGTGCCGCCTATCAGTGCTGCATATCAGTGCCGCCTATCCGTGACCCCTAATTAGTGCTGTCTATCAGTGCCGCCTATCCGTGCCACCTCATTAGTACTGCCTATCAGTGCCCTTTAGTGCTGCCTATCAGTGCCCATCAGTGCCGCCTATCAGTGCCCATCAGTGCCGCCTCATCAACGCAAATCAGTGAAGGAGAAAAAATACCTGTTTGAAAAATTTTATAAAAGAAACAAACTTTTTTTTTTTTTTCAAATTTTTTGCACTTTTTTAATTTATAGCGCAAAAAGTAAAGCGCCCAGTGGCGATTAAATACCACCAAAAGAAAGCTCTATTTGTGAGAAAAAAATGATCAAAATTTCATATGGGTACAATGTTGCATGACCGCGCAATTGTCAATCAAAGTGCGGCAGCGCTGAAAGCTGAAAATTGGCCTGGTAAGGAAGGGGGTAGAAGTGCCCGGTAGGCAAGTGGTTAATGAATGTTGGGGGAATGCCCAGTGTGCTATACGGGAGATAGGCTCCGAACGTGCGAAGGTTGACCATTCTCAATGTGTAGCAGAGATAATGTCTCTACAGAAGCAGAGTGTTGGTGTTGCTGCAAGTAAGGTCTACGATGGATGATTGGACAATGGTTTTTTAGCTGTTGAGACTGACTCAGGCTTGGAAATAGAGAATGGGTCTGACTGTAATAGCAATGCAGTGGCAGTGACCACATCTAGTGACTCTATTGGTGGTGAATGTTCCTCAGACAATGAGAGTGTGAGGTCTCGGGATTCCAGCCATTGTAATGTGTCTCAGTCGTCATGTGCTCAGAGAAGGGCTTATTCAGGGAAGCCAGTTCTGAGATGTTTTGCTTGGGAAAGGTTGGGGCCCATCACATGATATTGCTTTAATGGTAATAGTAGTAAGCAAAGGAAATCTTGGTACCCCAAAACTGCACCAACATGCAAAGAAGTTTACTCTGCAAGGTGGGGCAGTTCTCCCAGGCATGGAGGCCACAGTAGCCAAAGCCAAGTCTCTTTTAAGACCCAAATAACGAGGTTACAATCTGAGAATAGTCAGCTAAAGCAAGAAAGACTTCAGTTTATGGATCAACGGAAAGAGCTGAAAATGGAGGTGTCTTCATATACGCAAAGATACTACACTGGGATGGACCACCATTTTGTTGATAGTCCATAGACAGTTGGATGAGTTGGACGTGTGGGATGAGTTTTTCCAATTACAGTTCTTTGGCATGCATTAAGATTTAGCTATACCTATAACACTGCCACCTCACCCTCCCTCTCTGTCGGAGTCCCCCAAGGCTCTGTCCTCGGACCCCTCCTCTTCTCCATCTATACCTCCTCCCTTGGCAAACTAATATACTCCCATGGCTTCAATTACTACCTCTATGCCGACGACACACAAATTTACCTCTCCACCCCCCACCTCACCCCCTCACTCTCCGCCCGCATCGTCCACCTCCTAAACAAAATATCAGACTGGATGTCGCTCCATTTCCTCGAACTTAACCTGTCCAAAACCGAGCTCCTGGTCTTCCCCCCAACCCACGCCCCCCCATCCTCTCCATCACTACTAACAATGCCACCATCACTCCCACCCCACATGCCAAAGTCCTGGGTGTCACCCTGGACTCCCACCTCTCCTTCCTACCCCACATCCAATTACTATCAAGATCATGCAGGCTCCACCTCTGCAACATCTCCAGGATATGTACATTCCTCACCCCAGACACTACCAAACAACTCGTACACTCCCTCATCATCTCACACCTGGACTACTGCAACTCCCTCCACTGGCCTACCCAAATGAATGCTATCCCCACTCCAGTCGATCCTGAACTCAGCGGCTAGACTCATCCACCTCACCAACTGCTCCACATCCGCCACCCCCCTCTTCCAATCCCTTCACTGGCTCCCGATTGCCCAACGCATCAAATTCAAACTGCTAACCCTGACCTACAAAGCCATTCACAACACCGCCCCAAACTACATAACCGACCTGATACCCAAATACTACCCTACCCGTGCCCTTCGCTCCTCACAGGACCTCCTACTCTCTAGCTCCCTGGTCTCCTCCTCCCACACCCGATTGCAGGATTTCTCCAGGACCTCCCCCATCCTCTGGAATTCCCTACCCCAATCCATCAGACTGTCACTTACCCTCATCACCTTCAGGTGCACCCTGAAGACCCACCTCTTCAGCGAAGCCTACCCCACCCTCACCTAACATCTGACCTCCTCCACTCTTTCCACCACTTAATTCCCCACAGCCATTTCCTCCTGTACCACTTTCCCCTCCCTCCTAGATTGTAAGCTCGAAAGAGCAGGGCCCTCGAACCCCTCATGTATTGTATTGTTACTGTTTTGTCTCATGTTCTGTCCACCTTGCTATTGTACAGCGCTGAGCAAACCCTTTGGAGCTATATAAATACTGTATTATAATAATAATAATAATAATAATTTAGCTACTGCTCTCAGAGATTTGGCCTCAGTATTTGGAACATTAATGGAAGACCTTGGCATATTTTTATGTTTCCAAGGACAAGCCTTCATGATTTAGTTTTTTTTAAAGTCAGGTGGGAAATAAATTCCAAATTGTTTTTGTAGTTTGTATAGTTTCAGCCACCTGAAATACAGTTGCCTAAAGGTTGCCATTGACATGGGTGGGTATAGGATTATAACTTTTTTTTTTTTTTAATGGTTGAACTGGATGGACTTTTGTCTTTTTCAGCCAGACTAACTATGGAACTATGTAAGGGAGGGAGACTGCTAGCAGCTCCATCCATGTATGTAAAGAGAAAAACCTGTTTTTCAACATTGTGTACAGTGAAGGAAATAATAGCACAGAATAGCAACAAAAAAGTCAAAAGAAATGCAGGTTTAACAAATGATAACTGATCTGCATGTTCATGAGGGAAAGAAGGATTTGATCCCCTATCATTCAGCAGGATTTCTGGCTCCCAGGTGTCTCTCATACAGGTAACAAGCTGAGATTAGAAGCAGTCTCTTAAAGGGAGTGCTGGTAATCTCATGTTGTTACCTGTATAAAAGACACCTGTCCACAGGAGCCATCAAACCATCAGATTCCAAACTCTCCACCATGGCAAAGACCAAAGAGCTGTCCAAGGATGTCAGGGACAAGATGGTAGACCTACACAAGGCTGGACTTGGCTACCAAACTATGGCCAAGCAGCTTGGTGAGAAGGTGACAACAGTTGGTGCAATCATTCACAAATGGAAGAAACACAAAACAAGTGTCAGTCTCCCTAAGTCTGGTGCACCATGCAAGATCTCACCTCGTGGAGTGTCAATGATCATGAGAACAGTGAGGAATCATCCCAGAACTACACGTGAGGATCTTGTCAATGATCTCCAGGCAGCTGGGACCACAGTCACCAAGAAAACAATTGGCACCACACTACGCCGACAAGGACTGAAATCCTGCAGTGCCCGCAAGGTCCCTCTGCTCAAGAAAGCACATGTCCAGCCCGTCTGAAGTCTGCCACTGAACATCTGAATGATGCAGAGGAGGACTGGTGGGAAGTGTTGTGGTCAGAGGAGACCAAAATCCAGCTCTTAGGCATCAACTCACCATGTTTGGAGGAGGAGGAATGCTGCCTATGACCCCAAGAACACCATCCCAACTGTGAGACATGGTGGTGGAAACATTCTGCTTTTGGGGGGGTGCTTATCTGCTAAGGGGACAGGACAACTGCACCGCATCAAAGGGACGATGGACGGGGCAATGTACCCTCAAATCTTGGGTGAGAACCTTCTTCCCTCAGCCAGGGCATTGAAAATGGGTGGTGGATGGGTGTTCCAGCATGACAATGACCCAAAACACACGGCCAAGGCAACAAAGGAGCGGCTCAAGAAGAAGCACATTAAGGTCCTGGAGTGGCCTAGCCAGTCTCCACACCTTCATCCGATTGAAAATCTGTGGAGGGAGCTGAAAGTTTGAGCCACCAAACCTTAATGACTTGGAGAGGATCTGCCAAGAGGAGTGGGCCAAACTCCTTCCTGAGATGTGTGCGAACCTGGTGGCCAACTCCAGGAAACGTCTGACATCTGTGATGGCCAACAAGGGATTGGCCACCAACTACTAAGTCATGTTTTGTGAAGGGGATCAAATCCTTCTTTCCCTCATGAACATGCAGATCAGTCATCATTTGTTAGACGCATTTCTGCTGAATTTGTTGTTGTATTCTGTCTCTCAGTGTTACACCGAACATTCCATTGTTAGACCGATCATTTCTGTGTGAGGGGCGAACATTCCATTGTTAGACCGATCATTTCTGTGTGAGGGGCGAACATTCCATTGTTAGACCGATCATTTCTGTGTGAGGGGGAACATTCCATTGTTAGACCGATCATTTCTGTCTGAGGGGCGAACATTCCATTGTTAGACCGATCGTTTCTGTGTGAGGGGCGAACATTCAGCATCAGCCGGGGAGCAAATACGCATTTCCTTCACTGGGTGTGTGTGGTTCATACAGTGTTTGAGTTGCTCTTGTGTTTTTTTTTTGTAATTTTTATTATCATGTCAAAGTGGTGACACGGGTCTAATACGTTTAACATCCTGCATGCTCTTTGCTCTTAATGAGAATAGAGGGAAAAGGTTGAAAGCCGCATTCCATCTGGGTTTTGTTTTTAAAGTAAGAAGAATTTTTTTTATCTTTAAACACAATGTTTAAGAATTTCTTGTTTTTCTTGTCTTTCAGATGTTGGAGGCCTGTGACTGGAAATGCTCATTTGCAAGTGAAGAACAGAATGCCATGAAAAGCTGTGTGTTGTGTTGATACCAACTTACATGAATTACAAAGACTTTAACCACTTCACGTCCAGCCCATGTGGATAAATGGCCGCACAGGAGCAGTGCAGGGGCGGGTGGCCATTTATGAACGTCCTCCCCGCTCCCTGATTGTGCGCGCTACCAGGGATCCGGTGCCAGCTGTGTCCTCCGGACCCAGCAGAACATTGATAGTTGGATGGGACCTCTGTGTGAGGTCCCAATCATATGATCACTAACTGGCCAATCAGTGATCACATGAAGAGTAGTAAGCAAGATGTCACTTCTTACATCATTGCTTACTACTAATGAAATCTGTGAATGATCACAGAGATCACATGGTACAGGGCTATTCACAACAGCTTTGTACCATGTGGCAAGCTGTGACCAATCACATCTCTCACAGTATTTCTCAATGGTTGCAGGAATGCAGCCAGAGAGAAGAAGAAATGATTGCTTTTACAGCCTTTATGGGTAAAGGCTGTAATTGTGGGGGGTGATGAAGAAAAATCTTCATCACCCCCCACAAGTACAGTGTCACTATGGTGACACTGTATTGCTAGGGTGATAATATATTAAAAAAGAAAAAAAAACATAAATAATAATATAAAAAAATAAAATAAAAATGTAAAAAAAATCTTGAAAAATTATAATTTTTGGTTATAAACTAATTTGGGTTATTTTTTTTTACTAAAAAGATAGCTGAATACATTTTGGCCAAGATTTATGAAGAAAGATTATTTATTTGCAAAATTGTACAAGAAAAACACAATTTTTCAACATTTTTGGACATTTTCATTTATATAGTAAAAAAATGAAAATCCCAGCGGTGAATAAATACCAACAAAATAAAGTTTTATCTGTCTCAAAAAAATGCTAAAAAATGTATATAGGTACAGTGTTGCATGACCGCGCAATTGTCATTCAAAGTGTGATAGCGCTGAAAGCTGAAAATTGGCCTAGACTGGAAGGGGGTGAAAGTGTCCGTACTGGAAGGGGGGGAAGTGTCCGTACTGGAAGGGGGGGGAAGTGTCCGGACTGGAAGGGGGGAAAAGTGTCCGGACTGGAAGGGGGGAAAAGTGTCCGGACTGGAAGGGGGGAAAAGTGTCCGGACTGGAAGGGGGTGAAAGTGTCCGGACTGGAAGGGGGGAAAAGTGTCCGGACTGGAAGGGGGTGAAAGTGTCCGGACTGGAAGGGGGGAAAAGTGTCCGGACTGGAAGGGGGGAAAAGTGTCCGGACTGGAAGGGGGGAAAAGTGTCCGGACTGGAAGGGGGGGAAAGTGTCCGGACTGGAAGGGGGGGAAGTGTCCGTACAGGAAGGGGGGGAAGTGTCCGGACTGGAAGGGGGGAAAGTGTCCGGACTGGAAGGGGGGGAAGTGTCCGGACTGGAAGGGGGGGAAAGTGTCCGGACTGGAAGGGGGGGAAAGTGTCCGGACTGGAAGGGGGGGAAAGTGTCCAGACTGGAAGGGGGGGAAAGTGTCCAGACTGGAAGGGGGGGAAAGTGTCCGGACTGGAAGGGGGGGAAAGTGTCCGGACTGGAAGGGGGGGAAGTGTCCGGACTGGAAGGGGGGAAAAAGTGTCCGGACTGGAGGGGGGGGGGGAAAGTGTCCGGACAGGAAGGGGGGAAAGTGTCCTGACTGGAAGGGGGGGAAAGTGTCCGGACTGGAAGGGGGGGAAAGTGTCCGGACTGGAAGGGGGGGAAAGTGTCCGGACTGGAAGGGGGGGAAAGTGTCCGGACAGGAAGGGGGGAAAGTGTCCGGACTGGAAGGGGGGGAAAGTGTCCGGACAGGAAGGGGGGAAAGTGTCCTGACTGGAAGGGGGGGAAAGTGTCCGGACTGGAAGGGGGGGAAAGTGTCCGGACTGGAAGGGGGGGAAAGTGTCCGGACAGGAAGGGGGGAAAGTGTCCGGACTGGAAGGGGGGAAAGTGTCCAGACTGGAATTGGTTAAACTAATGGACTTACCTAGCAATGGACTTTCTACCGTCATTTTTTTCCATTTTTTTCTTTATCTTTTATCTCTCAATCTTTGTCTTAAAACCAGAGAGAAGTATTTAAACCTGATGATCATTTTACAACCTGTGTATCCCGTGCCCTCTGTATACATGTAACTCCTGAGGTGAGATGCTACACAATGACTTTGCATAACATAACGTATTGGGTGTCGGAGGATTTGCACACAGACACTCAGACTGGGTAGAATAAGTTGAGAATATAACACTTTCTTTAAAATTATAAGAGGGATGAGTGAAAGTTATCACTCCAGTCTGAATTTAGATTTTAACTTGATTGAATGATGGGGATATTTTAGAGGCTGGTGAAGAGAGATGTAAGTTTCAATTTCATATTTTATGTATGAAGCATTCAGTATCTCAAATCACAATGCTACCCTTCTAGTTGATTATATGTTCACTATTTGTGAATTGATTCTGAGTAATAACCGATTCAAGTGGGGGCATGTAGGGATATTGTAATTTTATATATTCTTCAAGATGGCATCCGGAGCGGCCGCATAATCGCCAGCTCCGGCGCCCCCGCCGAATCCGCCGCCATCAGCCACCATCCGGGAGGTAGCGGGCTCCAGAGCATCCCCCGGAGGTCCTTCCAACACCCAGAAGGGGTTCTGGGCGCTCTGTCCCTCCGGCGGTGCCCCGGCGGCTCGCGGCCTACCATGGCCCCTGAAGCCGTGGCCTTTCCTGCCGGCCGCAGCCCACCAAGATTCCCCGCTCCAGAGGGGACACAACCCCCGCTCCAGTGGGGACGCCACCACCACCCCCTCCCCCGTCGGCACCCTCACCAACCGCTCCAGTGGTCCTGCCATCGACCTGAGGAGTACTGAGCGCCCTGTCCCCTGCGGCCAATCAACCAGGACGCCGCCGCCTGCGCCAGAGAGAGGGGAGCTACCACCATCGCTTCCCCTACCTACAGCCACCGCAGAGAAAGGGGAAGCAGCAACCACCCCCACCAGCACCGAGAGAGTAAGCCCCCACCGCCCCCGGCACCAAGAGGGTAAGGCACCGCTACCAGATCTGCTTCTCTACTCCCCACCGTGTACCACACAGCCGTGCCCCTGCCACCGCACAGCCCCGAGGCCCGCCCAATCTGGTGGAGGCGAGCCTTTCACGTGGCCTACAGCACCCACTGACGCCGGGCCCTACAACACCTGCGGTCACCGGACCCTGCCGCTCCTACAGACGCTGAGCCCCATAGCACCCCCAGTCACTGGTCCGCAGCATCCACATGCACTGGCCTACAACACCCACTGACGCCGGGCTCTACTGCACCTACCAACGCCTAGCCCACTCCGCCTCCAGACGTCGGCCTACACCACCTCCAGACGTCGGCCTACACCACCTCCAGACGTCGGCCTACACCACCTCCAGACATCGGTATGTACCACCTCCTGACACCGAGCCCTCAGCGCCTCCTGACACCGGGCCCTCAGCACCCCCGGACGCCAGGCCTACAGCACCTCCAGACTCTGAGCCGTCAGCATCCCCAGACGCCATGCCCTACAACGCCCCCAGTCACCGCGCCAAACAGCTCGTCCAGTCGTGGAGCCACCGTACCCACCGACGCTATGCCACAGCACCCACGGATGCTGGCCTACAGCACCCACTGACTGCAACTACCCAGCTGCTGACCCAGCTGCCCACCACTCTCACTCTCCTCCTACAGATGGACACAGATGAACTCTGCCACGGCGTGACAGACTCTCCGCATCATCACTCCCTGATGTGAAACCTTACACCTCCCCCAATCTGACCAGCACTCCGCTCACCCTAACATGTCAGCTGCACTCCTCGTATTACTCTCCTCCATTCCCAAAATCCCCTCCCTCTACCCCCCTACTCCCCCAAAACAGCTATACACTGCTCCTTCACGTCTTCCCTCTCCCCACTATGGCTCTCACCACCTCCTCCTAATACTCCACTCTCCCGCTGACCCACATGCCACCACTAACAGATCCACACGCTCCTGCACATCCCGTTCCCATGCCACCTTTCTCAACCTTCTCCTTCTCCTAACCGCCGGGGACATCTCCTCGAACCCTGGCCCCCCACCTCCCCACTCCCCCTCTAGGCACCCTCCTGCTCCCGCCAACCTCTGCAACCTCCTCAATCTTATACCTGTCCCCCTCCTCTCTCAGTTGCACTCCTGAACGCCCGTTCGGTTTGCAACAAGCTCACCGCTATCCATGACCTCTTTATCTTCCACTCCCTCAACCTCCTAGCGGTCACCGAAACATGGATCCAAGCCACTGACTCCACCTCCCCTGCGGCACTCACCTATGGAGGCCTTGTCTGGGCCCACTCACCCAGACTGAGTGGTCGCAGAGGTGGTGGGGTCGGCATGCTCCTGTCACCGCTGAGCACCTTCCAGGTCCTCCCTAACCCCCCTCTCTATCCTTCTCCTCCTTCGAGGCCCACTGCATCTGGCTCTTCTCTCCAACCCCTCTGAGGATTGCAGTAATCTATCGGCCTCCTGGACCCGTATCCCTCTTCCTGGACAACTTTACCGCCTGGCTCCCCTTCTACCTCTCCTCTGAGCTACCGACCATCATCCTTGGAGACTTCAATATCCCTATCAATGTCAACAACCCAGCTACTTCCCAACTCCTCCTCCTAACCCCCTCTTTCGCGCTCACACAGTGCACCCAGTCCTCCACCCACACCAATGGGAGCACCCTGGACCTCATTTTCTCCCACCTCTGTACCCTCCACAACTTCAGTAACACCCCCTTCCCTCTCTCTGACCACCACCTCCTCACGTTCTCCGTCTCCCCATCCTCTAACTCCCCCCCCAAAGCGTCAAACCATCACCAGCCGTAACCTCCGCAACCTGAACCCGGCCCCTCTCCACTTGGCAGCTGACCGTCTGTACGACAGTATCCTTCCACTGTCATGCCCTGACCTGGCCACTAATGTGTACTACGACTCACTGTCAGCTGCCCTAGACTCCCTGGCACCCCTAACCACACGTAGCATCAGATCCCGACCGCTTCAACCCTGGCAGAATGAACATACAAAATGTCTCAAACAATGCAGTCGAGCGCTGGAGCGATTATGGCGCAAAACCAGATCCCCTCGAGCGTTCTCCCTCTACAAATCCGCCTTCCTCACCTACACCTCCTCCATCCACGCCTCCAAGCAAGCCTACTTCATAACCCTCATTAACACCCTCTCCACCTGTCCTCGCCGGCTCTTCTCCACTTTCAACTCCCTGCTCGCTCCCCCCCACCTCCACTCAGTACCTCAAGATTGACGCAATCCGTAAGGACATTGTCAATTCACAATCTACCTCTCCACCGAGCCTCCCTCCCTCCATCACCCCCTCAACTCTCCCCTTCTCTGACCTCGCAACCTAACTGCCCCCCACCACACCTAACATGCAGCACACTATAACCTCCCCAACACTCCGCTTCTTCAGCCCTGCTACCACTGAGGAGGTCACTAAGGTCTTCTCAGAAGCAAGACTCACCCCTTGCCTCCTGGACCCTATCCCCTCACAACTCCTCCGGTCACCCCCCTCCTCCATCGTTCGCTACCCTCACCCACATCTTCAATCTCTCCCTCTCTACTGGCACATTCCCCTCCCCCGTAAAGCACGCGCACATCACCCCCATACTCAAAAAACCCTCCCTGAACCCCACTGACCTGAACAACCTCAGACCCATCTCCCTGCTGCCACTAACTTACAAGCTCCTTGAGCGCTTAGTCTACAATCGCCTATGCTCTCACCTCACTGGCAACAACCTCCTCGATCCCCTACAGTCCGGCTTCCGTCCCCTACACTCCACCGAAACCGCCTTACTCAAAATCACTAACAACCTGCTAACCGCCAAAGCTAACGGCCACTATTCAGTCCTCCTACTCCTCGACCTCTCCGCGGCCTTTGACACAGTCGACCACCCGCTCCTCCTTAATAAAATACACTCCCTTGGCATCGGAGATTCCGCTCTCTCCTGGTTATCCTCTTACCTATCCCAACGCTCCTTCAGCGTCACCTATAACGCTGCCACCTCCCCCTCTCTCCCCCTCTCTGTTGGGGTCCCCCAAGGCTCTGTCCTCGGACTCCTTCTCTTCTCCATCTACACCTCCTCCCTTGGCAAACTGATACACTCCCACAGCTTCAACTATCACCTCTACGCCGATGACATGCAAATTTACCTCTCCACCCCTCACCTCACCCCCTCAGTCTCCGCCCGCATCACCCACCTCCTAAACGACATATCAGACTGGATGTCGCTCCATTTCCTCAAGTTAAACCTTTCCAAAACATAGCTCCTAGTTTTCCCCCCAGCCCGCGTCCCCCCATCCTCTCCATCACGACTAACAATGCCACCATCAATCCCACCCCGCAAGCCAAAGTCCTAGTTGTCACCCTGGACTCAAACCTTTCCTTCCAACCTCATGTCCAATCACTATCAAATTCATGCAGGCTCCACCTCCGCAACATCTCCATGATACGTACGTTCCTCACCCCAGACACCACTAAGCAATTCGTATACTCCCTCATTAATTATCTCACGCCTGGACTACTGCAACTCCCTTCTCACCGGCCTACCTCTTCGCAGACTATCCCCGCTTCAGTCTATCCTGAACTCAGAGGGCAGACTCATCCACCTTACCAACCGCTCCGCTTCTGCCACCCCCCTCTGTCATTCCCTCCACTGGCTCCCGATTGCCCAACGCATTAAATTCAAATTACTAACACTGACATACAAAGCCATTCATAACACTGCCCCAAACTATCTCACCGAGCTGATACCCAAATACCACCCTACCCGTAATCTTCGCTCCTCACAAGACCTCCTACTTTCTAGCTCCCTGGTCTCCTCCTCCCACGCCCGACTGCAGGACTTCTCCAGGACTTCCCCCATCCTCTGGAACTCCCTACCCCAATCCATCAGACTGTCACCTGCTCTCCTCTCCTTCAGGAGCTCCCTGAAAACCCATCTCTTCAGGGAAGCCTAACCCACCCTCACCTAACAGCCGATCTCCTCCACTCCTCCTACCACTCCATCCCCCACAGCCACTTCCTCCTGTACCTCTACCCCCTCCCTCCTAGATTGTAAGCTCGAAAAAGCAGGGCCCTCGAACCCCTCGTGTATTGTATTGTTACTGTATTGTCTCATGTACTGTCCCCCCCACTTTAATATACAGCGCTGAGCAAACCTTTCTGGCGCTATATAAATACTGTATAATAATAATAATAAATATATATATACTGTATGTAGGACTGAGCTAGATGTATTTTACACAACAAAAGGATAGCCGAGGACTCCTTACTATGTTCCTTTTATATAAGATCACCTCGGCACTCGGGGGGGTTAACTTGTTACATTTCAAAGGAGGTAATTTACAAACTTGCAAGGGTGATAAAATGCAGATCACTCCGTCAGACTGGAAAGGATTACTTTTCAGAGGGTACATTGTTTACATGTTTAAGAATGATATAGAATGTGATTGGACCATACAAGAAGTATTTATTGATGGTAATTAGGGAAATGGTGGAAGGATGACTTGATTATCTGGTAAACACTATGGTGACCCAAATTGCTATCTATAGTAATGACAAGTGAAGTCTTTTCATGTAAGATCAAAAGTGTTATGTCAGCCAATCAGAAACCTCTCCAGTACACTGTATTTCAAGGGAATTTATTTTGGCTGGGAGATGAGCTTCTTGTCATTAATATGGAAGCTCAGGTATAGGTCACAACTCCCATTATGGCACGCATGGAAGCCCCACCTCGGTGCATATCATAGATCAGACATATGATGGACGGTGTAGGATCTCCATGCTTGATATGAAGTATCTTAAATGTGCGGTTTGTTCATTGTAATATCTACAAATATTCAGCTGGATTTCTGTCATTTGTAACAAATATCTTTATCCGAATTAATGCATCTCTCTGGAAAAAGAACTGTTGGACTAATTGCTGCGGGAAAAGTACATTTACGAATATACACTGGTCATTCATCCTCCATCACAATAATTCAAGACAACAAGTTAAATCCATCTCTGGCCAAAGAATTGTGGTACTCATAATATAAGAAAACATTTGTATTTTCATGAGAGATTTTTCAGTATTGGCTTTGAGGAACAGAACACCTTCAGGACCAGTTCACACTAATGTGATGACAACAGAAGCACAAATGTATTTGCTCCTTTCAACGTGTCCAGAGTTAGATGTGTAGAACATCTCCTAATGCAGAGATTCCCAAACTGAGTCGGGTGATTATTGGAAAACTTAATTTCCTGAAGGCTCCATGTCAGCACAGCTGGGTGTGGGCCCCAACCCGCATATGTGTCCAGGACCTAACTCATAAATTTGAGCCCACCTGCAGCCTTGGCGTTTCTCTTTTTTCCTCCTGTGTGCCGTCCATTCATGCATGTGGGTTTCAGCTGGCCACAGCCCCTGGTGTACCGGATAAATGACCCATAATCCAGCGAGCCCCACTGTTGATCCTTGGGGCAGCATTTATCATGGCTAACAGCCTTGTCTGGGGTCCACGTAAAGTGGGCAGCGATGTTAGCAGAGTCTCCCCTAGGAACATGCGCTCACGGAGTGCCAGTGTTTACAGTCAGAGGGCGGAGTCTGGGTGAGCTAAATTTACAAGTGTAACACCCTCCTAGTTACACTAGTTGGATCACAATTTTGGTTATTCAGGAGCTGCTAAGCAGGAGAAATAGTCAGTGGGGTCAAATTTGGGACAGGGCTGAGAGGCTCTACAGACCAGCCTCTCTGGCATTTCCCCCCTCCTCTGAGGTTCTCTGGGAGGGCCTTGAAGGCAGAGGGTAGATCTGAAGAGTCGCTGGCTGAACCCCTTTAGGGACTCTAGCCAATCTCCACCAGGAAGTTGGAAGGGGCTGGAGTCCTTAAAAAGGTGGATGGGGCTTGCTCAGTCTGGAGGAATAGAAGGAGCTTGAGGAAAAGGAAGAGATGCTGCTGATAAAGGTGGTCATGTGGAAGGAGAGTGCAGAGTGCTGTAAGGCTGTAAAGGGGTCTGCTGGGATGGGACCGTTCTGTAAGCCTGGTGTTGTGAGAGGAGAAAGCTCAAGACTCAAGGGACTCTATCCAGAGGAACACCTGTAAAGCAGGTGTACAGGAAAGGACCCTGAATATACCTGCAACCCCTGGGTGGATTGGGGAGGGAGCACTCTGGTGGGAAACCAGATTCGCCCCTTTGCTAGAGACTGTGTACAGGATCCATGTCCCCAGCCCAGGACTAGTAGGAGACTTTGTCTTTGGAGGTGCTGGCTAGCACTCCAACTGTGTAGTAAAAGCCTTAAAGAAGAAGCTTTGTAAATAGTCTAAAGATTGTCCTCCAATTCAGTCCAAAGAACATCCTACACATCCCTACACCCTATCCAAGTTGATATTCCCCTAATAAAATCAACAAAACAAATGTTCCTTGGCTGGATTCCTGACTGAGTACAAGATCGTGTGGGGATGCTGAGGATGTATCAAGCAGGACTATAGGGGGACCTACGTAAAATAAATGTTCTTGAGTGGCTCCTACGGGGGTAGTGCTACACAAATGTTTTGTATCCGAATGTATGCTGCCTTGCTAGGTGTTGTTTTGCTCTGCTCCCTGCAGCCGCTGTGCATACCCTGAGCTCATTCACATACTCTGCATAACTGGTGCACAAAATAATACTTTGTCTTTTCACACATTAACCCTTTAGTGGCTTCTCCTGCTTGGTTTACTGTTGTGCCACTAGGCCAACCCCCTCAAAAGACCAGCATTTCCAGAGAAGGAAGGGGAGTCACCTATGGATACCTACTGTAGCCAGCTATTGCCTGTCGGAGTATAGGACATCCTTTTATTTTTGTGCTCTCCAGTTTCTCAGCCCAAAAAAAAGAGAAAAGTATGATTTTATGATGTCAACAATTTTCCTTGGGTGGTCTGTGTACACTGCAGAATAATAGTGCAGTCCTCTTGCAGATTCCTACCTTTTTTGTTGCTCTTCTGAACAAAACCTTTTCATCATCTTCTGCTTCCTAGCAGGGAAAGGTTTGATTCATTAACCACTTGGTGATCTCAGGGCTGTGGATGGAAGCTGCAGTATAAATCTCCCTCTAGCAGTAGTCAACCCTTTAGGGTTTGTTACAAAGAAAGCCATGCAAAGGGATTATCTGTTCTGGCAATGAGCCGTCTCTGAGCTTTTCCAAGCAAAACAGCGCTCTTCAGGCTCTTCAAAAAAAGATGTGGATGAACATGACTGTATGAATCTTGCTTTGTTCATGTAACCAGAGATGAGGATGATGACACCGAACAGGTTGCTGCCTCATTAAACAAATGGCCAATACGCTCAAAAGGAGTAGTTTCCACTAACCCCGTGAATGGGTTATATGTTTTGGCAATGAGCCGTCTCTTAGCTTTCCCAGGCAAACAGTCTCTTCAGACGCTATAAAGAGGGTGTTGAGCATGACTATATGCCTCCTGCTGGTTCAGGCAGCCAGGGATAGAGATGGTGACACCTAAGAGGATGTTACATTCAATAAACACGGTGTCAATGCACTCTAAAGGGGTGGTTTTCACTCACCCTCCAAAAGGGTTATCTGCTTTAGCAATGAGAAGCCGCCTAGCCTTCCCAGGCAAAACAGTCCCTTTCAGAGTTTCCATAGAGAATGATGTGGATGGACATGACTGCATGAATACTGCTTTTGTCAGGGATCATCGCGGCGCTGGTCCCGGCGCAGTATGCCATCTCATGCGGAGATGCGGGCGCTAGGTCCCGGCCAGCCGCGGCGACGGGGTATTTAAATCCCCTCTGTGCTGTCACTGGTTGCCGTATGGTCTTCCTGTTATCTCTGTTCCTGAACCTGTGTATTGTGAGTATTGCTGACCTGGATTGCCAGACCTTGCTGATTTCTCCTGTCCTGACCCCTGGCTTGCCTGACCTCGCTCCTGAATGCCCCTGTATAGATCTGACCTCCTATTACTGACCTGGCGTGTGACCCAACCATTCTTTGCCTGATGCTTTGTACCGCACCGACCCCCGGCTACCGACTTGGCTTGTCTGACTTTGCACTTGCTCATCCATCCGTCCATCCCACCGGGACCTCCTGGCCTCCTCACGTCAGGCTCTCACCCTGCAGGAGCCTCTGGCGGACTCCTCTACCACTGGTGGGTGTACCCAGTAGTCGCAACCTGGTCTCGGTACGCTCCAAGTCCATCCCCACCAACAGGGGCCCTGGTGAACAAGTGATCCGGGACTTAGATTCTGTGCTCCGGGGAAACCTGATCAGTGGGTTGCTAGAGGTGCCGCCAGGTGGTCCCTTACAGCTTTGTTCAAGCAACCAAGGATAAAGATAACGACACCTAACAGGTTGTCACATGAGGCTAATACACTCTGTGAAAGGGTTATCTATTCTATCAATAAGCAGTCTCCTAGTCTTCCAGGCAAACAATCCCCTTCAGACTCTTCCAAAAAGAAGATGCAGATGAGCAGGACTGTATAAGCCCTGCTGGTTCAAGCAGCCAGGGATAAAGATGTAGACACTTAAAAGGTTGTCACATTCATTAAACACATGGTCAATACATTCTAAAGGAGTTGCTTCCACTCACCCTGTGAAGGGGTCATATATTCTGCCAATGAACAGTCTCAGAACCTCCTCAGACAAATCAATCCTTGTCAGATTCTTCCAAAAAAGATACGGATGAACATGACTATATGATTGCTACTTTGTTCAAGCATACGGTGATTAAAATAATGGTGACCAAGTTGCCACAATTCATTAGGTATGTGGTCAAGACACTCTAAAGGAATTGCTGAATTTACCTTCTGCAAGGGCCATCTATTCTAGCAATGTCCAGTCTTCCTTTCAGGGTCATTAAAACTGGTCTCAGAGCCTTCTCAAGCCAATCAATCCACTTCAGTTTCTTCTGAACAAGAAGATGAGGATGTCCTTTGTCTGGGTGTTTGATTCCTCCCTTTGTAAGGTTGGTGAAATGCCTTTAAATAGAAGCAAACCTGTCGAAGTATTTCAAGTGCCTCCAGAAGACTGCTTGACTATTCCCTTATAGTGCCTGAATCAAGTGCTCAATCTACAAGATAGAAGCATTTTTTCACAGCAGGATGTCAAAATTGTGCCCCGTTGAACAGGAAGGTGTCCAGGGTTTGGAATCACACCTTTAGTTGATGTGTCCCTTATGGGATTAGCCAGATACATGACCTTACCATTAGAAGATGCTGTGGTCTTTAAGGACATACTCAACCACTGCATTGTTCTGGATCTTAGAAGGTGAAGCCTAAATTAATAGTGGTCAGTTTGGCTTCCTACCTCAAGATGAATGTCTGCTGAGTTAAAGCAGAGAAAAGTTCAAGAGTCAGTTTCCATGCTCACTCCAGAGAGGTTAGCTTCTACATTTCTAGCTGGGAGTCCAGAAAATGGTAAGCCAGTACATAATCCAAAAAGTCAATGATGAGCTCCATATCAGGATGCTTTTTGGTATTTTGGGGACTGTGCCACCAATACATGTCTTATTGGCACTTGGTGGCTCCTCTTTGGGCATAGGTACAGCTTTGGAGACTGATGAGTGGCCCCTCAAGGCAAGCATTTCAGGCCATATTTGGGAGATCTTTTATCCCTCACATCTCAGATTGGGCCACATAAATCGCTTCATTCAGCAGGTCAGGTAGGCTCAGTTGAACTCTTGCCCCCTTTTAAGTCTGGTTTCTGGACCAATGGCAGTCAGAGGGCCTAGGTCAGACAATATGGATTACGTCATGTATGAAAGCGAGCCTAAACTTATGGCTGGAGAAGTGGAATCTTCTGCAATGTCATTCCCTTCTGACAACCTAGTAGCTGATTGTGCAGTCAGACAACAAAGTAGTTGGAGAGTCCTATTTCAGAAGCAACGGGCTCAGGGCCAAGGGCTGTTTTCAAGGGTCCAAGATGGTGTCCAACATCCTGGAGTTGAGAGCGTCATTTCAGGCTCTCTTAGCCTTTGGTCGCCTCATCTGGGGTAAACTTTTCTCGCTGAAGTTAAATAGCACAACGATTGTGGCCTACATCCAGAAAAAAGGAGGCACTCAGTCTCTCCCTGCTGAAGGAGGTTTCTCCAATTCTGGAGTCGGCCCAAGTCAATCTTTTGCAGCTATCTGCGGTCTAAGCGCCCATTTGGAAGAATCTTCAACTGAACTATTTGTCCAGGACAATCCTGGACGACATTGAATGGTCTAGACTGCCTCAAGTCTTTTTAAAATTAACAAAGCTTGGTAATTTCTTCCAAAGGTAGACCTTTTCACATCCCCAGTCAACATCAAGTTGCCAAAGTTCTATTCCAGGGTCCAGCATCTGCAGGCAATTGGAGTGGAAATGCTGATCGTATAGTGGATCTCCAAGACAGCTTATGCCTTTGACACCCCCTCTGATTCTCAACTTCCTACTAAGGCTGTAGCAGGGGACAGTGACAATTATGCTGATGATCCCAGATTGGCCAAAGGGGCCTTGGTACCCTCTACCCCTTTTAATGAGTGTCAAGGATCCATTTTCTCTGCTGGTAAGGTCAAATCTTCTGCCAAGTCCCATTCGTCCAGCAGCTGTAAGGCTCAAGTTGATGGCTTGGGTCTTGAGAGACAGTGGCTAATAAATTTCAGGTGCTCTGTAAAGGTTGTGAATACTCTAAAGAAAGCAAGGAAGGACAGCAGTAGCAGTGCCTATAGTAGAATATGGCATAAATTCACAGGACTGCTGCTTATCAAGGTTTTACACTGGGCTCTTCACAAGTCTGTCACCTTCTGAAGTTTCTACAGACGGGGCCTTCAGAGTCCATGTCACACAAGAGGTTATCCTTCCTATGGCCCTTTTGGGAAGTACTCAAGGAGTTAGCCCATCAGATGTGGGCCAAGCTCTAAAATGTTACATCAAGGTGGCATCTGGCATCAGGAAGTCGGAGCTCCTGTTTGTCATTCAAGGTGGAGCGCATAATGATTTCACAGCTTCCAATGAGATTATTTCCTCTTGGTTGTTGAAGCTCATCTCCTTGGCCTACAAGTTGAAAGGGTTGGCTGTGCCAGGGGGATCACGGC
Organism: Staurois parvus; assembly: GCF_062004578.1. Classification (NCBI taxonomy): domain Eukaryota; kingdom Metazoa; phylum Chordata; class Amphibia; order Anura; family Ranidae; genus Staurois; species Staurois parvus. The sequence continues at coordinate 569,360 of NW_028318627.1, forward strand.
ACTCTCCACTAGAAGGGTCTTGTCCTTGTGAGTGGCAACAGGCCAAGTGTCCCCAGAGACACTATCTGCAAGACAGCTACGTGCAGTGGTGTATTTAGACTTTGTGCTGCCCTAGGCAACGCAAAAATTTTGCACCCCCCCAATGAGAGAGCAAGAGAGTCAATACGTGTGTGTATGTATATATGATTCTCTCTCTCTCCCTTTCTCTCTCTTCTCTCTCTCTCTCCCTTTCTTTCTCTTCTCTCTCTCTTCTACCTCCCACTCTTTCTCCCTCTCTCTCTCTCCCCCCCCCCCATCTTCCCTCTATGTTCCCCCTCTCTCTCACTCTTCCCTCTCTTTCTTCCCCCTCTCTCTCTTCCCTCCCTCTCTCTCTTCCCTATCTTTCCCCTCCCTTCCTCTCTCCCCCCTCTCTTCTCTCTCTCTCTGTCAAGGTCCTACTTTTCTGCAGAGCTTGTGCATCTCCATGTGCTGGTATCCATCTTGGGTTTCTGCAAAGCATGGTGGGAACCTTTATGCCTTCAGGCTTCTGTGGCTCCTCCTCAGAAGGGTGTGGTTGAGCACATTTAAACCTGCTGTCTGCAAGTGCTCTCTGCATTCGTGTCCTGTATGTTCCCGTGTCTCAAGCTCTTGTGCTGTTCTCGTTGCTCTCCTGGTAACCGACTCGGCTTGGACAAGACTATTCGCTACCTTAACCCTTTACCTGACCTCCCATTGCTGAACCCGGCCCGTGACCTGAGTATTCTTTGCCTACCGTCTAGTACTGTCCGCTCCGTTGTTATAGACCCAGCCTGTCTGACTATGCTACACGTGTTCCCATTGGCGGCAGTCGTTACCACAGCTAGGGTTACTCGGGGGCCACGACCTGGTCTCAGGCTGCGTCAAGTCCATCCCCACCATCAGGGGCCCTGGTGAAGGGTAGGCTGGGGCTTAGACTCCGCGCCCTGAGGGACTCTGGTCTGTGGGGAGTGGCTGTCGTCAGTCGCGTCAGTGACCGTACCATAGGCCTGCCTGCGCATGCCATCGTTCCTGCCCTGACACTCTCTTTCTCTATCTCCCCCTTCTCTCCCTCCCCCTCTCTCTCATCCCCCTTATCTTCCTTCTCTCTCTTCCCTCCCTCCCTCTCTTCCCTCCCTCCCTCTCTTCTCTCTCTTCCCCCCTCCCTCTCTTCCCCCCTCTCTCCCCCTTATCTCTCTCCCCCTTCTACCTCCCACTCTTTCTTCCTCCCTCTCTTTCTCCCTCTCTCTCTTCCCCACCCCCTCCATCTTCCCTCTATGTTCCCTCTCTCTCTTCCCTCTATTTCTCTCTCTCCCCCCTCTCCTCTCTCTCCTCTCTCTCTTCCCTCTTTCTCCTCCTCTCTCTCCTCTTCCCCGTCTCTCTCTCTTCCCTCTCTCTCCCTCCCCCCTCTCTTTCTTAGTTTGTACGGGACTGCACGTGCACACACACACATCTTCCAAGGGCTGCTGATCTCTGGGCAGTAGGAAGGGGGGAGGGGAGGTGTGTGCAGTCCCATACGATCCATCAGTGTATAATGTGCTGGATGGACGACAGGAAGGAGATCCCACAGAACACAACACAGCTCACCTCCTCTGGGCTCTTTCATCTCTGCCACTTCTCTCCCTGCTCCAGGCTGTCCCCTGGTCCTGGCTCGTCAGCTGCTGGAGGGAGAGGTACACGAGCATCACTCTGCAACTGCCCTCCCCCACGCCCCACCACATCGATCCTCCTGCTGTCTGGGCCACTGCAAGAGTACCGGTGGTACCCCTCTGATGGCGGCCCTGCATGGCTCTGTCCTCCGCTAATCAACAGGTCCTTTCTTCCTGGGGGCAGTGCCGTCCCCCTAAAAATTGCTGCCCTAGGCAAATGCCTTGTTTGCCTCGCAGTAGATACGCCCCTGGCTACGTGGGTGTCAATAGATAGGTTCATGGCTCATTACTGTATAGAAGCAGCCTTAATGACAGTTGACTTTGGTAGAGGCATCCTACCTTCTGCAAAAAAGCCAGAATTACGGAGTGTGTAGCATTATCCCTCCCCTGTGTGGCTAGTTAGTTCCCAGCTGTGCTGACATGGAGCCGTCAGGGAAAATGGAGTACTGAATTACAGATACAGTACCTTAAATTTCCTTTCCTGACTCCATGTCAGCACAATTCCCACCCTACTTGGTAGGACTAGTTATAGAACGAAGAGGCTGCAGGTGGGCTCAAATTTCTGAGTTAGGTCCTGGAAGCATGGGGGGACATGGGGCCCTTACTCAGCTGTCCTGACATGGAGCTTGTCAGGAAAGTAAATTTACTGTATCTGTCATTACATTTTCCATTTTCGTCTTGCATATTGAAGTAAAACTGTCTGTGATTGATCATACCTTAGATTGTAAGCTGCCAGGATCAGGCCCTCCTATCCCTCTTGTATTGATCTGTATTGTCTCCCTTTATATTGTAAAGTGCTGAGCAAACTGTTGGCGCCATAAATCCTGTATAATAATAATCATACCTGTTCCCAGAGCGGGGAAGGCGACGGAAGAGACCTGAAGTTTCTCACACTCCAGTAAAGCATCCAGGACTATTTTCCTGATGGATGTTGGATCATTTTGTCCTCTCACATGGATAATCCATATACATTTTCTGAGCTTTCCAGACCCAGTAACGACGTATCCCTTATGAGGTTTGGATCCTGCCAGAAATGGAAACATACAGAGCATGGCCTTTACTGGTACCTGGTGAGCATCCATGAACCATAATAATCCTAACGCCTGAAGCCCATGACCCTCTATATATTCCCTACGTCTGCCCCATTCTCTTGGTGTATCGTCTATTCTGTACATATGAAAAACATTTTTGACAAATCCAAAAAATAAAACAATGATGGTCCAACGCAGAGCTTTACCCAGAGCAGCAGCAGAAGATGCAACCGGTGGTCCAGCAGCTTCCAGAATTGCTTTTGAAACTCCTACAAATAAAAATAGAAAACATGATGGATTAAACATTCGTTATTCGATGTTTGGCGGTTTCTCACCCGGGCAAACAGCAATATAAGCACTACTCCCAACTCCATATTACTTCTTCCCATAATGATTACTTTAATAATCCAACCTTGGATGCTGAAGCCTCACATCTCTTCCCTGTGTTGTGGTCGGATCACGTCCCTGCCCTACTCACCTGGATTCTACGTAATTGAAAGCGTGTCATTGGCAACTAATCGAGTTTTTACTTAAACGTGACCCATCTAGGATGGAACTGGAGTCTACTCTAAGGACAGGTTCATATCTATGCGTTTTTTTACTGAATTTTGCAGAAACGCACTCCAGTCCATTTAACGTGGTTTCCTATGGGACATGTTCACATCTATGCTTTTTCAAAAGGGGCAGGGCCACCCAAAGATGTCACGGGTGGCACCGCCCCTTAGTTATTTAAGATCTGTGAGACAGTGGAGCTGTCTGGTGTGAAGCGCTCATTATGACTGACATTGGATCTACTTTGGGGACATCTATTTTTTCTTTTTGTTTTTTAAAAAGGGATTTGCCTCCTGTTTTTTTTACACTACACTTTTTGTTTTTGGGTGAATGAGTAGGGGTACAAGTTACCCCATACTCATTCACATGGGGGAGGAGGGGTGGGATCTGGGGGGCCCCTTGTCAAAGGGAGCTTCCAGATTCTAATAGACTCCCCGCAACCACCAGCCACCAGCCAGGGTTATGGGGAACAGGCCCTTGTCCCCATCAATATGGGGACAAGGTGATTTTCGGGGAGCCCCCCTGCTCCAAGTAACCCCCCCATGTGAAATGCATGTGGTCTGGTATGGTTCAGAATGGGGGGCTTGTTCATCCCCCCTCTTTTTCTGACCTGCCAAGCTTGTTTTTTTTTTTAATGCCGACATTCTTTTGTTTTTGGGGGATCCCACTGACAGCGAAGGACGCGGCGGCCACCCATTCCTTAACAGCCAAAAATGCAAAACACATAAAAGAGAATAGGGAAAAGGGAATATTGCACCACCCTATATAACATGTGACATCACCATACTGCACCCAGGGCTGCTGCTAGACGAATTTACACCCAAGGCAAGACCAGCTACTTGCACCCCCCCCAAAAAAACCAAAAAACTTCACCTGTAGTTCTACTTCACCCCTCTTCTTTCCCCTTGCACAAATTCCCCTTCCTCCTAGCACACCCCACCCCAATCCCACCTCCTAGCACAATTCTCCCCCCCATCCTCCCTCCTAGCACAACTTCTTCAATCTTTCCTCCTAGCACAACCCACCCTATCTGCCCTCCTAGCACAAAACCTTCCCTACCCCCCCCCCTCATAGCACAAATCACCCCCCCTTCCTCCCTCCTAGCACAACTCACCCCAATCCCCCCTCCTAGCACAATTCCCCCCCCCAACTCCCCATCCTCTCTCCTAGCACAATTCCCCCAATTCCCCCTACTACCTACTAGCACAAATCCCTCCATCCCCCTCCTAGTACAAATCCCCCCTATTCCCTCTCCTAACACAAGTCACTCCAATTCCCTCTCCTAGCACAAATAGTCCCCCCAATCCCCCCTACCAGCACCAATCCTCTTCCTTCGATCCCCCACCTAGAATGAATTCCCCCAAATTCCTCCTGTAGCTAAAACCCTTCCAAATTACCCTTCCCAACATAAAAACTCCCTCCTTGCCCAATATCCCCTCCTTCCTTTGAGCACAACCCCCCTCCCCCCACAATGGTGGAGTGTAGGGAAACCAGCAGCCGTGGCTGAGCCCTAGGCACTAGTGCACCCTAGGCGGCGGCCTAATTCATCTAGTGGTAGCAACGGCCCTGACTGTACCTTCCACCCTGCCGAGACCTTCAGGAACACAAACAACAATATCTTGTGGGTAGCAGTATTCCTAAACGATCGTTGTCAGTGTTTTACTCCCTGAATGCTCCTCTTACAGGAGAGGAAATCATGTAAACTATCAAAATACTTCCAAACCACAAAGCCCCGGGACCAGATGGCCATCCATATGAATACTATTAATACTTTCTCCAGATTCTTCTCCCATACATGTCCTCATTTTTCAATGGCTTCCTCCACAAATCCCCTAGACTGTGTAACACACTGCACTAATGCTGATTGCAGGATGTTAATTAACCACAAGATGGCAGCGTTCAGCTGTTTAGGTATTCAGACTTTAATGAAGCAAAGCAAAGCCTTGTTGAACTTGTGTGCTGATGGCAGGACTTCTGTACTCAGACAAAGAGTAAACAGACTACATTTCACAGAGGAGCTGGAAATGGGGCTGGAGCCTATATATTCAAAGGCCTGGTGTCACAGAGCTGGTCTCCCCCCCATTATACAGGTTTGCTATCTGCCACCCCCACCCCTCAGCAGCCCCTCACTCTTCTGTCCAGTCCATGCTGGGACTTCTACTCCTCCTTGTCCCTGACACAGGCAGCCCCCAGCGGCCCCTCACCCCTGTCGCCAGCAATCTGGCCACCTGCTGAGGGAGCATTCTGCTTCCCTGGCTGGGCACCAGAAAGTTGGCCCCCTTCTGTGGGAATCCACAGGCAGGATCCCTCCTGTCACCACCTCCCCTGTCCCCTCATGCACGTCTTCCCAACAGGGACAAAGGCCGTGTTCCCTGTGTGGGTCCGGAGACGCGGGGGGCGGGGCCCGTTGCCATGGTAACCCGACACAACGTCTCAGGTTACCGCGGCAATGTCAACGCGCTCGGCTCTGTACTTAAAGAGCAGGGAGCCGGCCCCGTGTATTCTCCTGCCTGCCGTGTGTGAGTGAGGTCTGTGCTCCATGCCAGCCTCCTCCGGGCTTCAATCCCCTGCTGCTGTGGACTGTAACCCTCCGTGTCCGGCTCCCTGCATCCAGTAAGTTGACTAACCTCGTGCTGCCCGAAAGACTGAGCCCAATTCTCCCCAGGAACCTGAATTCTCACGAAACCTCCACTCCCCTGTCCTATTGAACCCGGTGGACTATCATCCCCCTGTTGTCCCATATTGCCTTCCAGAGAACTTTACTGTGTTGCTGTCTCTGGTGTGGATCTGTGGACTAACGGATCTATTGTCTGTGCCCCAAAAATGTCCCCAATAAACGCCCACACGTCGGGTTCCGTGCAGTCTGTCTCCGCGTGCTCTCTGAATGCGCTCCTGGTACTTGACACCTGGGAACTTTCCAGGAAGGAAGGAAGTAGATGTGGAAAAGTTGAGGTCGTGTGTGGAGGAGGCAGTGTAGGACTCAGAGGACCCAGGGTCGCATCGGAGAGAAGGAAAGAGGGACTACAGATCACTGGTATCACTGACAGAGAAGGTTTTATTATCTTCATGTATAGAATGCATGAGGGTAAAAAAACCTTCATCCTTTACAACCATTTTAAACTATGATTATTTTGTGTTTCAAAGCCAGGGTGTTCTCCTGGTCAAGGTTTCATGGTGGTGTCGGCATTTGCTGTGCTTCCAAATCAGGCTCAGAACTGATAGGGCACCCAAAATACTCAGCAGCTCCTAAGGGGGTAGCACCACAACCACAAGACATGCAACGCTCCTATGTGACATTGATACGTAAACTGGATAAAGATTGCACACTCTGCATGAAGTACAGGCCCGTAGCATTATTACATTCACATTTTAAAAGATTTTTACCAAACTACTTTTGCATCACTGCAACAAATACGTCTTGGCCACCCAACTGGTTATAGCTGCCTGGTGGCCAAACCCTGATCTCAATAATCCCTCTACTGTTCCTTGTATATAGAGGGCCTCACACCCCCTATCCATTGACGCCCTCCATGGAAAATGCTTAGTAATTTTTGGGTTCCTTGTCAATCTGGACCTCTTTTTGACAGCCCAACCTCTGCTGCCACCACCGCTCTCCTGTGACCAAGATAAACAACGCCTCTAATATGGATTCACACAAGTTAGTATAATCCAATATGAAGTTTGTATTAGAATTGAATGTGACTTGGTCAAAAGGAGCAAACTAAAACTGATATATGCAGCAATTATAATCACTTTATCAGTTCTGAGTAACAGTGAAGTTCCAGTAACCATTAGCAGGCATGATTTCAGAAATAATCCACTGCTTCTGAGGGGTCTGTTGAATCCCCGAGTGAGCAGAAAAACAACCAACAAGAAACTGGTAAGCTCACTGTGGGTCCTCAGAACTAGATGACAAGGATTAAATGTGGAGTGGAGAGAACACTCATTTATAGTTGAGCAATGTATAGAGTCTTCTGTGCGCTTGTTGAGGCCCAGTTGGTATGAAGTTGAATTATTGTGTAGATCAGGGGTCTCCAAACTATGGCTCTCCAGCTATTGAAGTACTACAAGTCACATCATGCCTCTGGGAGTCTTGTCTGTGGCTGTCAGAGTCTTGCAAGGCCTCATGGGACTTACAGTTCCTCAACACCTGGAGAGCGATAGTTTGGAGACCCCTGGTGTAGATGATAGTTCCTCAGGATGGTAACACAAAAGATAATGAGGAAAAAGGGGAAAGATTAATACTTTCCCTTTTGCTGGCAGTGAATTACTGCTGGGTTCCCTAATAAGGCGCTAAATAAAAGGCAAACCTATAGAAGTGAAGGGTAACAACTGTCATAAGTGTCTCTATGGGCAAGAACAACTCTCTCTGGATGTCAAAAGCCAAATACAACAGTAGTAGGAACCCCGCTCTGCTGGGAAAAGGGAACTTATTGCTTCAGTTGGCATTGCTGTATTCTGACCTGTAACAGTATGTCCTGCAGTCAGCTTCGATGGTGAAACTGTAATGCGGATGTATCCCAACAATGGCGGTGGGGAGAACTAGGCCACAACCTGGGGCAACTATATGTAATGTTCACAACTATGTGCAGGTAGATAGCTGAGGTGACAAAACGGTAAGTGTTCTTAGTGGATACTTGGGACTCTCTCACCCGATCAATGTGAACTGGCAGATCATAGCGATCCATCTTTCCTGGCAGATGGGGACCCCCACAGGCTCTCCGGTTCAGATTCAGCGTCCCATCTAGCCTCCTGATAATAGATTGGCTTATTGGTCAGCTTGGCAGACCGGTCAATCAGAAGGCTCTTTCCACTCCTCCCTCTCCAACTCTGGCTTCACAGCCCAGTTCAGCACTTCAGCCATCAGCACACCTCCTCCTCTCTCAGGCTCTCCCTCTGCATTCTCCTGGCCCATCTCCCAGGCTTTGATATTTATATGCCTCCACCCACACGCTACCTCCCCTGCGAAATGAAGTCCCCGGGGTGCCCTGCTCACCAGTTGAGTCCTGCTGTTCAGCATACAAGTCCCAGAGGGCTGTTCTGCCAAATGTGAGTGACCCTGAATGGCAGGCCACCGCCATCTAATGTCCATTTTATAGTACTGCAACTAACACCATTTCAATGGGTTACATATGCATTGTATTATCTGTACTGCTCGCCCGTGTTCTAACTAGGACTTTGTACATAGGAAAAAGTTTGTGACCCCTTAGAATTTCTATGGATTTCTGCAAAATCTATAATCTGATATTGAGATCTCGGGGGATGGGATGAATCACCTGTGCGCAGAGTGAAGTCTTCATTGGAGGAATTTACAATGACATCGATCTCCTCTTTGGTGATATCGCCGGCCTTCACCTGGTAAGTGACAGATCCGATCGTCATTTCATAAACTCTGAGTGATGGGTTTGTCACCTTCCCAAAGAGCTCTGTAAGACAGAAAGGAAAGGAATGCTAATAAGCAGAATGGAGGATAAAAGAAAGCCGAGTTCCCACCACCGATGATCAGCTGCGCATGGAAAGATGAAAGGAGTTGTGAGCATCCAATGTTATAGACTGTGATATAGAATTATGCAGATACCACAACTGATTTTGCTAAGTTTCTAAAATGATCTTTCTTACCTTTTTTCAAAGTTAAAAAGTTCTGTCATATGACCATGTATGTCTTCTTCCTGATAGTGGGGGGCGGGGTTACAGGACATTGTGCAGACACTCCATGTGCCTGGATTCCAGTCTGTTGAGACTGAGGCAAGAGGCAGCTGTGGTTGGGTGGAGTGTGTTCAAGAAGCATGCTGTGATTGGTCAGGGGGCGTTGTGAATGAACAAACTACTCAATCCAGGCATGCTGTGTGTCTGCACAGTGTCCTGTACTTCATAAAGAGTTCTTACAAAACATACAGCCATGAGGATCATCCAAGCCGGCCTGAAGTGGTAGCACCAGAAAAACCACGCCGGTGCCTACAGTCTGGAGCCAGGCGCTGTCCTTGTGAGGACACTTACGGGTAAGATGGCAGAGGAGCCAATGGTAAGGATTGAAAGCCAAGACCTTGGGCTGAGGTGGTTGTGAAGGAGGCTTTTCTTGGAGCAGCTATGTGAAGACGCTGCTGGGCGAAACACACATCGAATCGTCAATACGTCACTTCTGGGTCCGGGAACGGTCAGTCATAGCGAAAGCAAGGCCTGGAGCACATGTTGGACATCTCTGGCATTCACAAGCTGCAGATACTGGTGCCGGTATACAGGCACCACTCCATGTGAGTGCAAAACCGTTTGTCTTATCCTCTCAATGTATATTTAATAAATACTGCACTTGGAAGGATTTTTATCTGTCCGGTTTATCTGAGAGGTCTGGTACCAAATCTCCTGAAGGATTAACCCGCATTGAACATCATAGATGAATCGGAGATTATGCTGGGAATCCCAATGCTTTAGCTTATGGCCATGTGAACGGAGAGCCCCTGGGGGGGAGTAACATTCTAGGAGAACCTGAGAGGATGGTCCCCTATAGGACCAAAAAGCGTATCTGACCACCTTAACTGGGGTCAAAAGGTCTGGTGAGTGAGTGAAGTTATAAAGTCTCTTTTTTGGGTCACAGTAGAAAGGACTGTCACCTTTTTCCAAAACCTAAATTCACCCATGGAGTTTTATTGATTATGTGTTTTTTTATGTTTTTTATACAGTCAGTGGAAAATATAGCACCCACTATAGGTGCACATTTTTAATGGTTGGTATAGGGGCATGCTGAGAAACAAGCCTCTTATATGTATATGCACATTATATACGTAGCGCCTGTCTATTTACAATTATTCATTGACTCAAAGTGTGCCTGGATTTCCCCTGGGGATGTACCGCTGTATCATTTGCCTTTATAGGAAAAGTGGAAGCTGAAAGGGAAGTCCTATTGGTATCTGATTCTATGTTTAAGAAGAATCTGTATGCAGGGTGTCATAGCCCAACGTTGAGCAATGGTTTGTGGTGAAAGATCTTGGAACAGTTGGCATTGATGTCTTTGGAAAGAGAGAGACCGGCTGCTCCTGGAGGCCTGAAGAAGAGCTTTCTTGGTATGAAAATAGACCAAGCATACAATAATGTGGAGGACCATCTTGGGTTCAGCACATAACAGCCCTATGGACCCTTTCTATCTCTAGTCTCTATAGCACTATGAAGGGAATCAGCTCCTGAAAAGTGCCATCACTGTAGGTTGGAGATCAAGGATAGTCTCAGGAAGTCTGGGCTCTCTATCCTTTATGCTTCTCCATCCACATATCACCGAGGCCTGAATAGTGGATATCGTGATAGAGCATGTCAGGGTCCTGTCCACGGCAGAAGTCCTGGAAGATCTCGCAATTCTGCCAGTACTCTACATGGCCGCAGAAGTACACATCAGCCTCAGTCTGGTGCCAGTCTGATTCTGACCTGTCATTTCTTGTTACCAATTCGGCTTGCTCCTGGACCTGTCTACTCTGCTTTACCCCTGATCTGACCTCGGCATGGCTTACGGATACTCTCTCTCTCGCTCCTCTGTGTATGACCTCGGCCTTCCCATCTGACTACGTCCGCTCTGATTCCCACCTGGTACCTGACTTTGGCTTGAACCGACTACCCAGTAAACATCTAAATCCCGGAAGGCCTTGCATACCACGCACAGGCGCCTCCTGTCTGCAGACCTATCTCCGTGCACCAGCTGTGCTTCTGAGTGGACCACCAACCAGCATTCCTACAGGCGACCTGTGCAACTTTGGGCCTGACTCCCGCTGTCCCACTCTCAGGGGAGTCCGGAACTTGGCCTCCATCACCAGGTACATGATAGTGCATCTGCCACATGCCTACTCTTTCCTGGATAATAATACAAGGAGAATCCAAGCCTTGCCAGACAGACTGCTTAACATTACTCCAGAGCACCAACTTTAGCTGTTTGGAGATGCATCAATGGATTGTTATCCTTCCAGACCTCGAACTTGGCTCCTGTCAGGTACTCAAAGTGTTTGATGACCCTTATCTGACATTGCCAATCCATTCATAGATTCTAAGTGGTCAGATAGGGTGTAACTAGCTTGTAGTTTACTAAATTGGTGAAAAGTTTGAAACTGAAAATGCAAAACAGGGTCAGCATGGCAAACAACACGCAGATCTGAGAATAATACCAAACAGATTATGAAAGCTGCACAAACTTGACTGCAACCCTCTCAGTGAAGTCCCGGGTAGCCTTGGTAACACAGGCTGAAGGGGTCCGAGGCTCAAGGCTACCACACTGGAACTGGAACACTCACACAGCACTTGGGTATAGGGTTTCCACACCGGCTGGGTCAACTGAAGAAGCTGCATGTTATGAGACTGCTGCCCACATGATGGTTCTGACAATGGAGGGCCTCTCATCTGGCTGCAGATCACCTGCCCAGCTACCTCTACCTCATTAGATGTGGCCTCTCAGAGCCACTGAGGGAAGGAAGCAGAGACATGTATCTTCCCTGAGCATGTCCAGGAACCCAAGGGGGGTTTATAGGAAAGGAGCTAAAGGGACATGTGCCTGTATCTGAAAATGGTGAGTACTCACAGATGAGTTGAAACCCTGAAGCTCCCCATAGCCAGGATCTATGGAGGAGTGATGGGCAGAAAGCCATTGCTGAAAAAACTATAATACATCAATTTTTGGAGTTTGTCAAATCTAGATCTAGAGGTCCACCAGTGATCTATAGACACAGTATACAGTGCATGGTGGTGGGGGTGTCGTGCTGTCATCAGGCTTCTCATCAGCAGAGATGGAGGGATAGGTCAGGGATGGAGCTAAATACAGGCAAAGGTGAGCTGCACGCCCCAACCTGAATGTATTAGATTGGCCCGGCCAATGTGTATGGCTACATCTTTCCTTTGCAACATTCGGCCAGACATTTCAATATATTATCATTAGGATATAATGAGTGTTTATTACCTGCATCAGCCAAGGATTCAGCCAAGGATTCAGCCAAGGATTGAGATGCTCTATAATCCTACAAAACACCAAAATGATCAATTATTACATCAGCGAGATTTGTGTGCAATAATTTGTTTATCGATCCATCCAATAGCAGATGCAGCCCCCCCCCTCCCCCTCCCAGATAGACTTCTATGTTATATTTAGTTCTTGGCTTCACTTTAGTGCAGAAATGTTTGATTGTTTTGATCTGTTCAGGGTTTCCTGAGATGAGGGTTTCATAAGTCCCACAAGCCTCTGAAAGATGTTTCCAGATCATGGGGTTGGGAGATTCAAATGATCAGTTTAATGTTTATCATGCCCCAGCCAATCCCTAGAAGGAGGCATCCAGAAGGTGGCTGGGGAGGTGATACACGTGCAGGAGCCCTGAATGGAGTATTTTTTTTCCCCCTGAAGGAAGGGATCCGGTTCTCTGGAGTTTCCTGCCCCTGGAGGCAGCTCCACTAAGACAAGAAACTGCAGTCTGGGCCTCAGGAGCTGCTGGGCTGTGGGTCTGGGGAAGATTGCTGGAGGGTTACATGTTCTGGAGAGCACTGCACTGAAGTCCTGGTCTGGAGAAGGATCTTTTATCCCCCTCACTGAGGAACTAACTGTGGATGCTGGGGGGCAGACAGCTCCTAGGACACTGAGTAAAGGCCTTGCCTGGCTTATAGTTTTGCAAGTGTCTATTTAGGTGGCCCTTTTTGTTTTAGTTTGATATCCTGTCCTGTATATCCTGCCCCCCATCTCCTGTCCCGTATACCTTGCCCCCCATCTCCTGTCCCGTATACCTTGCCCCCCATCTCCTGTCCTGTATACCCTTCCCCCATCTCCTGTCCTGTATATCCTGCCCCCATCTCCTGTCCTGTATACCTTGCCCCCATCTCCTGTTCCGTATACCCTGCCCCCCATCTCCTGTCTTGTATACCCTGCCCCCCATCTCCTGTCCTGTATATCCTGCCCCCCATCTCCTGTCCTGTATATCCTGCCCCCCATCTCCTGTCCTGTATATCCTGCCCCCCATCTCCTGTCCTGTATACCCTGCCCCCCATCTCCTGTTCCGTATACCCTGCCCCCCTCGTCTCCTGTCCCGTATACCCGGTCCCCTCGTCTCCTGTCCCGTATACCTTGCCCCCCCATCTCCTGTCCCGTATACCCTGCCCCCCATCTCCTGTCCCGTATACCCTGTCCCCCCATCTCCTGTCCCGTATACCCTGTCCCCCCATCTCCTGTCCCGTATACCCTGTCCCCCCATCTCCTGTCCCGTATACCCTGTCCCCCCATCTCCTGTCCCGTATACCTTGTCCCCCATCTCCTGTCCCGTATAACCTGCTCCCCATCTCCTGTCCCGTATACCCTGCCCCCCCATCTCCTGTCTCTTATACCCTGCCCCCCCATCTCCTGTCCCGTATACCCTGCCCCCCCATCTCCTGTCCCGTATACCCTGCCCCCCCATCTCCTGTCCCGTATACCCTGCCCCCCCATCTCCTGTCCCGTATACCCTGCCCCCCATCTCCTGTCCCGTATACCCTGCCCCCCATCTCCTGTCCCGTATACCCTGCCCCCCATCTCCTGTCCCGTATACCCTGTCCCCCCATCTCCTGTCCCGTATACCTTTCCCCCCATCTCCTGTCCCGTATACCTTGTCCCCCCATCTCCTGTCCCGTATACCCTGCCCCCCCATCTCCTGTCCCGTATACCCTGCCCCCCATCTCCTGTCCCGTATACCCTGTCCCCCCATCTCCTGTCCCGTATACCCTGTCCCCCCATCTCCTGTCCCGTATACCCTGTCCCCCCATCTCCTGTCCCGTATACCCTGCCCCCCCATCTCCTGTCCCGTATACCCTGTCCCCCCATCTCCTGTCTCGTATACCCTGTCCCCCCATCTCCTGTCCCGTATACCCTGCCCCCCATCTCCTGTCCCGTATACCCTGCCCCCCCATCTCCTGTCCCGTATACCCTGCCCCCCATCTCCTGTCCCGTATACCCTGCCCCCCATCTCCTGTCCCGTATACCCTGCCCCCCCATCTCCTGTCCCGTATACCCTGCCCCCCCATCTCCTGTCCCGTATACCCTGCCCCCCCATCTCCTGTCCCGTATACCCTGCCCCCCATCTCCTGTCCCGTATACCTTGTCCCCCCATCTCCTGTCCCGTATACCCTGCCCCCCCATCTCCTGTCCCGTATACCCTGCCCCCCATCTCCTGTCCCGTATACCCTGTCCCCCCATCTCCTGTCCCGTATACCCTGTCCCCCCATCTCCTGTCCCGTATACCCTGTCCCCCCATCTCCTGTCCCGTATACCCTGCCCCCCCATCTCCTGTCCCGTATACCCTGTCCCCCCATCTCCTGTCTCGTATACCCTGTCCCCCCATCTCCTGTCCCGTATACCCTGCCCCCCATCTCCTGTCCCGTATACCCTGCCCCCCCATCTCCTGTCCCGTATACCCTGCCCCCCATCTCCTGTCCCGTATACCCTGCCCCCCATCTCCTGTCCCGTATACCCTGCCCCCCCATCTCCTGTCCCGTATACCCTGCCCCCCCATCTCCTGTCCCGTATACCCTGTCCCCCCATCTCCTGTCCCGTATACCCTGTCCCCCCATCTCCTGTCCCGTATACCTTGCCCCCCCATCTCCTGTCTCTTATACCCTGCCCCCCCATCTCCTGTCCTGTATACCCTGCCCCCCCATCTCCTGTCCTGTATACCCTGCCCCCCATCTCCTGTCCTGTATACCCTGCCCCCCCATCTCCTGTCCCGTATACCCTGCCCCCCATCTCCTGTCCTATATATCCTGCCCCCCCTCTTCTGTCCCATATAGCCTGCCCTCCATCTAATGTCCATCACGGAGGTCCGGCGGCCATCTTAGATCTCCAACTGGTCAGTGTATACTACATGTCAGCAATGTGCTGAATTGCCAAAATTCCATGGATTCTTTGTGTTTTGCATAATAAATTGGATTTACTTGAACATTTATTACCATACACTTGTTCACTTCAACAGATATTATTTATTTTCCACAATCTTTCATAATATTGGTATATCTAGCACTTTATAATTTATTTATGTTGTTATAAGAGCTGCACTTTTACATTATCGCACGCTATTTCAAAAGGTTTTTTGTTCCCTTTTTTTTAGTGCATTAGCTGCTTCCATTATTAAGCGCTCGCTGTGTTCCTTTGTTTACAGGCTTACTATGGGTTAATGAAGGGCTGTATGTTCGTAAGTTCGATTGGAATGTGGGCCATTCGCGTGTTCGGTGAACACACAAACAGTACGGGAGTTCGGCGGGCCCCACAATGCACTGCGATTGGCCAAAGCATTGGACCTGACCACAAGTCAGTTGCAATGCTTTGGCCAGTCACGAGTTAAGATGGCGTCACACCATGATGGCATCGCATCCCGCCCCTTTGTGACATCATCATCCTGGTGTAGCTGTCAGACGGCAGGAGCCAGTATCGAGGGCTGAGTGCATTTTTAATTTCTTTTTTCGGGTCGGCGGCGGGCATCGTGATTGACGTTGGATCTACTTCGGGGGACATTATTTGTATTTTTATTTTTAAAAAAAAGGAATTGTCACAGACTGTCTCCTGTCATTTTTTACACTACAATTTTTTTTTGTAAACGGGTAGTGGTACCATGTACCCCATACTCGTTCACATAGGGGGGGCTGGGATATGGGGGGCCTCCTGACAAAAGGGGTTTCCAGATCCCGATAAGCCCCCCGCCCGCAGACCCCCACAACCACCAGCCCGGGTTGTGGGGAAGAGGCCCATGGGGACAAGGTGCTTTGGGGGGGGGAGCCCCCCTGCCTCAAAGCACCCCCATTGAGGGCATGTGGCCTGGTATTGTTCGGGGTGGGGAAGTGCTCGCTTGTCCCCCCCTTTCCTGACCTGCTGGGCTGCATGTTCAGATAAGGGTCTGGTATGGATTTTGGAGGGGACCCCCACACCATTTAAAAAAAAAATTGCGGTGTGGGGGCTTCCCCTCAAAATCCATACCAGACCCAAAGGGCTTGGTATGGATGGGGGGAGGGGGGCACGCCACTTTTTATAAAATGTTTTTAATTGCTGGGCAATGCAGACAATTCTTTTAACATTCAGCTGTCAGCCAGGAACCCCACTGACACTAGGAACCCCACCGACACCAGGAACCCCACCGACACCAGGAATCCCACTGACTCTAAGAACCCCACTGACACCAGGAACCCCACTGACACCAGGAATCCCACTGACACCAGGATCCCCACTGACACCAGGAACCCCACTGACACCAGGATCCCCACTGACACCAGGAACCCCACTGACACCAGGAATCCCACTGACACCAGGATCCCCACTGACACCAGGATCCCCACTGACACCAGGATCCCCACTGACACCAGAACCCCACTGACACCAGGAACCCTACTGACACCAGGGACCCCACTGACATCGGAGACATGAATGAATGTTTTCACTACTATAATACAGCGTGATGTCATCATAGAACTCCTGCCTGGTTGTAGTAGCTGAGCACTATCTTATCACTAGTGATGGTCTTTGTCACTGAACCGACCCAGACTGCACTTGGGTATTTCCGTTAGAATACCGCTTCCCCGTCTGAACACCGACAACAGACACCCGCAGCCGGCCATACAAGACTAGATGACACCAATCTTGAAATAAACCAGGAGGTAGACTAGTTTATTGGAACAGAGATACAAGATATATACACTCAAGGGGACAATCCCCCCTCCCTGCATAATGACACAGGGCGGGGCAATCTACATTAGTAACAAAAGACACACCAACAGACAGTCCCATCAGGAGGGAGGGCTGCTGGCGACACCCCCCACTAAGCTAATACACAAACACATACATCCCATAATAGTTTGCTCCCAAGTAAGACACACAATAGAACAATGGGATGCAACCACATGACATCAAACAATCCACAACCCCCCACCCCAATATTAGGACAGCTCACCCTGTACCCCTAACAGGCACAGGGTGACTTACACATAAGAGGGATATGGGGAGCTGAGACAGGAGTCTCCCCACCTCTCCATAGTGAGCTGTGTTCCATGGGCCCCCCACCCAAAGTGACTCCCGTCATAGTCTTCATGTTCGAGTCCAATGTTAGTTCGACTCAACATTGGCCATTCATGTATACTGTGAACACATGAACGGTAAGGGCATTCGGCGGGCTATTCATCTGCTGCGTCCCATGTGCACTGCGCCCTGACTGTGCATTCTGATTGCCCAAAGCATAGCACCTGAGCACAGGTCAGGTGCTATGCTGTGGCCAATCACAGGGCATGATGATGTCACAAGCGGGTGGGGGTGATCTCGCCCCCTTGTTACGTCATCACCCTATTTTTTGTGAACGGGTAGCGGTACCTTGTACCGTATACTCATTCACATGGGGGCGGACGGGATCTGGGGGCCTCCTTGTTAAAGGGGGCTTCCAGATTCCGATAAGCCCCCCACCCGCAGACCCCCACAACCACAGCCCAGGGTTGTGGGGAAGAGGCCCTTGTCCTCAACGGCATAGGGACACCATCCCAATATTGAGGGCACATGGCCCAGGGAGGAAGAGGGGCGCTCGTTTGTCCCCCCCTTTCCTGGAATGCCAGGCCTATGCTTGGATCAAGGGTCTGGTAGGAATTTAGGGGGACCCCACACTCTTTTCCCCATTTTTGGAGGGTGGGGTCCCCCCTCAAAGTCCTACCAGGCCTAAAGGGTCTGGTATGGCTTTTAGGGGAAACCCCACGCACTTTTCTGAAAAAAAATTTCACTGTGGGATCCCTCGTAACCTTCCTACCAGACCTAAAGGGTCTGGTATACATTAGGGAGGGGGGACCCCACGCTGCTTTGTTTTTTTTTTTGTTTTTTTTTAATAAAAATGTCAGGTAGGTTCTATACAGAAGAAAGCGGTTACAAAAAGGAACATGCCTACAGGGAACCTATACCCCCTTCCTGCCTACAGGGCACTGTCACCCCCTTCCTGCCTACCGGGCACCTCTACCCCCTTCCTGGCCACCGGCACTGTCTCCCCCTTCCTGCCTACTGGACACTTATACCCCCTTCCTGCCTACAAGGAACTGTCACCCCCTTCCTGCCTACCGGACACTTCTACCCCCTTCCTGCCTACAAGACACTGTCACCCCCTTCCTGCCCACAGGACACTTCTACCCCCTTCCTGACCACCGGACACTTCTACCCCCTTCCTGCCCACAGGGCACTGTCACCCCCATCCTGCCTACTGGGCACTGTCACCCCCTTCCTCCCTACCGGGCGCTGTCACCCCCTTCCTGCCTACAGGGCACTTCTACCCCTTTCATGCCTACCGGGCACTTCTACCCCCTTCCTGCCCACCGGACACTTCTACCCCCTTCCTGCCCACCGGACACTTCTACCCCCTTCCTGCCTACAGGGCACTTCTACCCCCTTCCTGCCCACCGGACACTTCTACCCCCTTCCTGCCCACCGGACACTTCTACCCCCTTCCTGCCCAGGCCAATTTTCAGCTTTCAGAGCTGTCACATTTTGAATGACAATTGCACGGTCATGCAACACTGTACCTAGATTACATTTTTATATTTTTTTTGTGACAGATAGAGCTCTCTTTTGATGGTATTTAATCACCTCGGGGTTTTTTATTTTTTGCTAAACAAACCAAAAACAACTGAACATTTTGAAAAAAAAAACGTTTTTTCTTAGTTTCTGTTATAAAATTTTGTAAATAAGTGATTTTTCTCCTTCACTGATGTGCGCTAATGAGGCTGCACTGATGGGCACTGATAGGCGGCACTGATGGGCACTGATGGGCATTGACAGGCATCGCTGATGGGCACTAAAATGCAGCACTCATATATGGCACTGATAGGCGGCACTGACTGGCACTGTTAGGTGGCACTGATTGACAGCACTGATAGGTGGCTTCTATGGTTATTGGGCACAATTACTGTAAAATTTATGTGAAACTAACTACTGTAGGAGCCTTTGACCTTTGTTATTCAGGTTCTATACATTGTATAGATGTGCAGGTAGTTTAAGGGGAACCCCCCCCCCCCCCACCAGGCATGATATTCAATGAAATGAAAAATTACTGCCCCTTTTATTGTAAAACAGCTTTTCACTGATTCGTATCTCTCAGAGCCATCCCAGAGTCCCCTTACCCCTTTAATGGCCAAACACTTGCCTATAAGCCTTGAAAATGGGCACGTTTGAATTTACAAGTTCAAGTCCCATAGACTTGCATTATGTTCGATTTTCACGGTAGAACTTTCTTTAGGTTCAAATGTTTGACTGAGAACCGAACGGGGGGAGTGTTCAGCCCACCACTACTATGGGGGTACCTGATGAAGAGGGAAGAGCCAGGAGCGCCAGCAGGGGGACCCCAGAAGAGGAGGATTCCGGGCTGCTCTGTGGAAATCCATTACACAGAGCAGGTAAGTATAAAATGTTTGTTATTTTTAAAAAAATGACCCTTCTAAGCACTTCAACAATGGATATTGGGCTAACCTCTTCCCCCTTCTGTTCCCCTCTTTTTTGATTGGCAGATGGGATTCCATGTCTGGTGAGCGCCTTGTCTTTGGACCCAGAGTGTTACACACGCAGGCACTTTCCATTATCTGCTGTGTTTAGACTTTCTATTCTAATATAAATTCTAAGAACTTCCGTTTTCTTCAACTACAAAATGGTGAAAATGGAGCATCGCCCCCCGACACTGGGGAGCATTGCCCCCCAACACCGGGGAGTATCACCCCCCGACACTGGGGAGCATCAGCGGTGGTCATGGTGTGAACCTCCTGCCTCAATTAAAAGGGAATAACCCAACCCACCTAACTAAGAGAAGCTGCCAACATTAGAATCACATACCAATGATCATGTTAAACTAATACAGGGAGGAATGTAGCGCTACTCACATAGACCTCTATAAACCGGTCTATCAATATAGAGGATATTTTTAGTAAAACCCATTATTAATCCACAGGGGATTTGAATACCCTTTATAGGAGACTGGGTCATGTGATGGAGAAGAAAGTTAGATTATGGTGGGACATGACTACCCATGAAAAGTATCAAAAAGATAGACTTGTTCCAAGAAGTTTTAGGTGCGACGTGCCCATTAGTGATGGATTATTAGACCAGGATTCTAAGGATGAATGGTTTAATTTTTTTCATGATAAAAGTTTAGAATTAATCCAATTTTTACTAAAACGTAAACAAAGGAAAATGAGACTTTTAGAGACACAGGTTTTAGATATAAAAGGAAAAATGGAACCCCTTAAAAATTCCCCGGAAATGGATAATCTTGCTAAAAGACTTAATAAGGACCTAGAAAAAATAGATCTAGAAGTGAAAAATAAAAAAATGAGAAAATACCAAAGAGATGTAAATGATTTTAATAAAGATCAGTTTTTTAAATGGCAATCCTCTAATGGAGAGACTGAATTTAGTTCAGCCAATACTACACCTGCAAAAGAAGTATGAATAGAATCCATGAAAGGGCAGGATAATGAAAATCAAGTGGAATATACAGTCAGGTCCATAAATATTGGGACATCGACACAATTCTAACATTTTTGGCTCTATACACCACCACAATGGATTTGAAATGAACGGTGTAGGAATTACAACAGTTTGCATATGTGCCTCCCATTTGTTAAGGGACCAAAAGTAATGGGACAATTGGCTTCTCAGCTGTTCCATGGCCAGGTGTGTGTTATTCCCTCATTATCCCAATTACAATGTGCAGATAAAAGGTCCAGAGTTCATTTCAAGTGTGCTATTTGCATTTGGAATCTGTTGCTGTCAACTCTCAAGATGAGATCCAAAGAGCTGTCACTATCAGTGAAGCCATCATTAGGCTGAAAAAAACAAAACAAACCCATCAGAGAGATAGCAAAAACATTAGGCGTGGCCAAAACAACTGTTTGGAACATTCTTAAAAAGAAGGAACGCACCGGTGAGCTCAGCAACACCAAAAGACCCGGAAGACCACGGAAAACAACTGTGGTGGATGAGCGAAGAATTCTTTCCCTGGTGAAGAAAACACCCTTCACAACAGTTGGCCAGATCAAGAACACTCTCCAGGAGGTAGGTGTATGTGTGTCAAAGTCACCAATCAAGAGAAGACTTCACCAGAGTGAATACAGAGGGTTCACCACAAGATGGAAACCATTGGTGAGCCTCAAAAACAGGAAGGCCAGATTAGAGTTTGCCAAACGACATGTAAAAAAGCCTTCACAGTTCTGGAACAACATCCTATGGAGAGATGAGACCGACATCAACTTGTACCAGAGTGATGGGAAGAGAAGAGGATGGAGAAGGAACTGCTCATGATCCTAAGCATACCACCTCATCAGTGATCATGGTGGTGGTAGTGTCATGGCGTGGGCATGTATGGCTGCCAATGGAACTGCTTCTCTTGTATTTATTGATGATGTGACTGCTGACAGAAGCAGCCGGATGAATTGTGAAGTGTTTCGGGAATATTATCGGCTCATATTCAGCCAAATGCTTCACAACTCATTGGACGCTTCACAGTGCAGATGGACAATGACCCAAAGCAGACTGCAAAAGACACCAAAGAAGTGTAATGTTCTGCAATGGCCAAGTCCATCACCTGACCTGAATCCGATTGAGCATTTCACTTGCTGAAGACAAAACTGAAGGGAAAATGCCCCAAGAACAAGCAGGAACTGAAGACAGTTGCAGTAGAGGCCTGGCAGAGCATCACCAGGGATGACACCCAGCGTCTGCTGATGTCTATGCATTCCACACTTCAGGCTGTCATTGACTGCAAAGGATTTGCAACCAAGTATTAAAAAGTGAAAGTTTGATATATGATTATTATTCTGTCCCATTACTTTTGGTCCCTTAACAAGTGGGAGGCACATATGCAAACTGTTGTCATTCCTACACCGTTCACCTGATTTGGATGTAAATACTCTCAAATTAAAGCTGACAGTCTGCAGTTAAAGCACATCTTGTTCGTTTCATTTCAAATCCATTGTGGTGGCGTATAGAGCCAAAAATGTTAGAATTGTGTTGATGTCCCAATATTTATGGACCTGACTGTACCAAAGAGATGTAAATGATTTTAATAAAGATCAGGTTTTTAAATGGCAATCCTCTAATGGAGAGACTGAATTTAGTTCAGCCAATACTACACCTGCAAAAGAAGTATGAATAGAATCCATGAAAGGGCAGGATAATGAAAATCAAGTGGAATATAGAAGTCAAGGAAAAGGGAATCCCCTTGTGAATTATGCACAAGGGGAAAAAGGATACTATATGCCACAAAAAGGACGGAGACCTAAAAATGGAGGTTAGTTTCATAAAAAACCACATGGTAGGAGTAATATGAATGGTAAGCCCTATCGCCCCCCTTACAAACCTTACTACCCCAAACCCAATTATTATCAGCCCTACAGATCATCTTATCCACCGAGGCAGTATAATAGATCCTTTTATCCTAGAAGTCCTATACAATACAATGAAGGATGGCAAGGACCGAGATTTGAAGGTAGATGTCCTGTACCCGTATACAACAGGTACGAACCATTGGACTATGACTACCAACAGAGAGGTTTTTTAGGGAAAGATTATGTGGAAAGAAGTCCCAGGAGAGAAGGATGGATCAGCAGAAGTCCAGGAAGACAAGAGGATGTAGGGCCGGACGGAAGGCCCAAGCGAAAAAGAAAATAGTAGGCAAAGGTGTTTTCAATATTAGTGGGATTGAATTTAGCAAAGAAGAATTATTAGTTTTGGATAAGGGATTGAAATTTGCTCCACCCAAACCCACAGATAAATTTGATATCTTTGTTGATTTGCAAAAATTCATTAGAAAGGTAAACATTAAAAAACATTTTATTGGTTTACCTGGTGCAAAGAATGTTTTAAGTAGTGCCCCAAGTAGTGATGTTCGTCACACTACTTTGTGCAATAAATCCTTATTTAATCCCCAGGAATAGGCAAGTTGAAGCTTTCAAAAAGATGGTCAGTCATGATTTAGAAGTTTTGAAACTCCCAAGAATACGGCCTAATGTAGCCATACGGAACGGAATTCAATCTTTGACCAATATAGACGATATTGTTATTAGGCCAGCTGACAAGGGAGGAGGAATAGTGGTGATGTCAAAAGATTATTACTTGGAGGAACTTGGTACACAACTGGGAGATAATAGTACCTATCAATTATTAATGAAGGACCCTACTGTGAAAAATAAAAAGGAATTAGACAAACTAGTGAAAAGGGGACTTGCGAAGGAATATTTAAATAAAAAAGAAGCCAGATACTTAGTACCTGAGGTATGCAGAATACCGATTATTTACACTATCCCTAAAATACATAAGAATAGAGATATACCGCCAGGACGTCCCATTGTGAATGGGATTGGGTCTTTGTTGGCACGGTTAGGACAATACGTCGATGTATTTCTACAACCTTTTGTCAAGGAAACTAGGTCCTTTTGTCATGGTCCTACCTTTTTACCAGAGGTTATGTTACTCCATGTGCTGGCATCCATCTTGGATTTTTGCAGAGCATGGTGGAAATCCTTTTATGCCTTCAGGTCTCTGAGGTCCATCCCCCAGAGGGGTGTGGCTGATGACATATAAGCCTGTGTTCCGCACATGCTCTTTGCACTTGTGTCTTGTGTCTTTGTGTTGCTATTACTCTGTTCTGACTCTCGTGACTCTCCTGGAATCTGACTCGGCTTGTGACCTGACCATTTTGTGTGTTCTCCTTTGATCTGACCCTCCGTTGCTGAACCCGGCTCGTGACCTGTGATTCTCGTCTGCTGTCCTGTACCGTTTTTGTCTCGTTGTTGTTGACCCGGCCTGTCTGACTACTCTATTGTCTTTACCACTAGCTACACGCCATTGGCGGCGGCCATTACCGCAGCTGGGGTGCCTCGGGGGCCGCGACCTGGTTCCTGGCTGCGTCAAGTCCATCCCCACCATCAGGGGCCCTGGTGAAGGGCAGCCTGGGACTTAGACTCCGCGCCCTGAGGGACTCCGGTCTGTGGGTGGTGGTTGTCGTCAGCCTGTGCGTTACATTGATTTTAGGCCTGCCTGTCCGTTTCCCAGCTCCTGCCCTGACACCTTTGTAAGAGATACTAAGCATCTCATACAGTTACTTGATAAACTAGAAGAAGATTATAGTAATGTTATTATGGCTACGGCGGATTATCATCTCTGTATACGATTATAGGCCATGGAGATGGTATGGAAGCCACTGAATGGGGTCTAAGGAAATATGGGAATCTCACAGAAGGGCAGAGAAAATATATCTTAGAGTGCCTAGAATTTTGCTTGACACGCAATTACTTTTGGTACAACAATTCCTTCTATAATCAAATTAAAGGTGTATGTCAGGGATCCCCTCGATCCCCACCGCTATGGTCCCGGCGCAGGCGCAGTGTGCCGCCCTGTGCAGGGACTCGAGCACTGGGTCCGGGCCGGCCGCGGCGTTCGAGTTCGCGCATGCGCAGTAGAAGCCGCGGCCGCCCGCTGGGCACCAATGGCAGCGCAGGGCGGGATATTTAAACGACCCTGAGCTGTCATTGAGTGCCTTCTGGTCTTACCTGTATCCTGTATCCGTGAACCTGTGTATTGTAAGTTGCTGACCCGGATTGTACCTGACCTTGCTGTATTTCTCCTGCCCAGACCCTTGCTTTGCCTGACCTCTCTCCTGAATGCCCCCTATTGGATTTGACCTGCTGTTGCTGACCTGGCGTGTGACCCGACTATTCTATGCCCGCTGCCTTGTACCTTGCCGTCCTCTCTGTTACCGACCCGGCCCGTCTGACCTTGCTCATCCATCCATCCATCCCGTGCAGTGGGGTCTGCTGACCTCCTCATATCAGACTCTTCCCCGTGGGAGCCCTTGGCGCATACCACTACCACTGACGGACGCACCCAGTAGCCACGACCTGGTCTCAGGGGGCTCCAAGTCCATCCCCACCATCAGGGGCCCTGGTGAACAAGCACCCTGGGACTTAGACTCCGTGCGCTGGGGACGCCTATTCAGTGGAGTGCTAGTGGTACCGCCAGGCGGTCCCTTACAGTACCAGAAGGCCATGACTGAGTCTAGAGGAGGGCCCTCGCCGCTTGAGGAGATCTGCAGGCACCTGTCTAACTTGACGCAGGCCGTATCGGCCCTGCAGGACAGATGTCAGCAGATTGAGAATCACTTCCAGACCTGCACTATATCCGTTTCTGCCCCACAGGCCGCGGTCCCCGCACCTCCGGCCGTAGCAGCCCCTGTACCGGTTTCTGGGGCATCCGCCCCACTCCCGGCGGCCGAACCCCGAGTACCCCTACCGGAACGGTTTCATGGGGACCGCACCACACGCTTCAGGTCATTCCGTGAGTCCTGTCTCCTCTATTTTGAGTTGCAACCACGAACCTTTGTGACTGAATCCGTGAAGGTGGGGTTCGTCATCTCCCTCCTGCAGGGTGAACCCCAAGACTGGGCCCACCGACTGCGGGGAAAAAATGACCTTACACACTCCTGATCCCCTCTCCCTGTGCACTAGGAGTAAGTTCAACTTTTAAGCCCCTCCCACCACTACCACTGACGGACGCACCCAGTAGCCACGACCTGGTCTCAGGGGGCTCCAAGTCCATCCCCACCATCAGGGGCCCTGGTGAACAAGCACCCTGGGACTTAGACTCCGTGCGCTGGGGACGCCTATTCAGTGGAGTGCTAGTGGTACCGCCAGGCGGTCCCTTACAGTGTAGCTATGGGGGCCCGTTTTGCCCCTAGTGTGGCTAATTTTTTTATGGCCCACTGGGAAGAAGAGGCTGTGTATCTAGGACCCCCTAAAGAATTATTATTATATAAAAGATATATAGATGACGTCATGGTGTTATGGAAAGGCAAGGAGGAAGATGTATTATGTTTTTTAAATAATTTAAATGTTAACAATAAAAGAACATGACCGTGAATGGATTCGTTTTTTGGATTTGGATATTGGGATTAAATATGGGAAGATTACCACCAAGACATATTTTAAGAGTGTCGATAGGAATGGGTAAGATAGTTGCCATTTTCCATCATGGCTACTAAATGTACTGACGGGTCAAGTGATTAGACTCCAGAGGAACTGTATGACACAGGAAGATTTTTATCATCAGGCAAAAAAGCTATCAAAAAAGCTAGGTCAAAGGTTTGTTGATAAGGACTATTCCCAATATGAAATGAATAAGGTGGTTTATGAAATAGGAGATACAGATAGGGATCTGTTTCTTAAGGATAAAGAAGGAAAAAAGGATGATCAAATAGATCAGTTGGCCGTATGTTTAGATTTTAATATTCATTTAAGAAAGTGGAGACTATTTTTAGAAGACATTGGCCATTATTGAAAGCAGATCCAGTTTTAAAGGATGTGATATCTGAGTTCCCAATTTTTAGGTATAGAAAAGCCCCATCAATAAAGGGACAAAGTGGTGAAAAGTGTTCCTGATCCTCCTGTTAAAAATAAAAAAGTAACGTTTTTAGACCAAAAGGGCTTTTTCCCATGCAAGGGAAATGTTATGCGTGCAAAGCTACAAAAGGAAAGAATTTAAAAAGGAATTGTTTTACTTCATCTGCAAATAAGAAAGAGTACGTTATTGATGAATTTATTTCATGTAGGACTGAGGGTGTCCTTTACGCGCTGCAATGCCGTTGTGGTTTACAATACATAGGGAGAACCAAAAGACCTCTCTGGGTCAGATTACGGGAACATGTACAGAATTTTAACCATTTCAATACCGTGCAATTTCCCCCCTTCCTGCCCCCAGGCCATTTTTCAGGTTTCAGCGCTCTCACACTTTGAATGACAATTGCGCGGTCATACAACATTGTACCCAAACTAAAATTTTCTTCACACAACTAGAGCTTTTTTTTGGTGGTATTTAATCACCGCTGGGGTTTTTATTTTTTGCTAAATTAACAAAAATAGACCAAAAATTTTGAAAAAAAAACACATTTTTCTTTGTTTCTGTTATAAAAGTTTACAAATAAATAATTGTTCTTCATAAATTTAGGCCGAGATGTATTCTGCTCCATGTCTTTGGTGAAAATAACCCAAATTAGGATGTATTTTTTAGTTTGTAGGAAACTTATAGAGTTCACAAACTATGGTATAGATCTGATTATTGATCAATCCTGAAGTACTGACGGCCAATCTAATTTCTTGAGGTCCAAGAATGTCAGAATAGTACAGATATCCCCCAAATGTCAGGACAGTACAGATATCCCCCAAATGTCAGGACAGTAAAGATATCCCCCAAATGTCAGGACAGTACAGATATCCCCCAAATGTCAGGACAGTACAGATATCCCCCAAATGTCAGGACGGTACAGATATCCCCCCAAATGCCAGGACGGTACAGATATCCCCCAAATGTCAGGACAGTACAGATATCCCCCAAATGTCAGGACAGTGCAGATATCCCCCAAATGTCAGGACAGTGCAGATATCCCCCAAATGTCAGGACAGTACAGATATCCCCCAAATGACCCCTTTTTGCAGAGTAGACAGTCCGACGTACTTTATAAGAGGAATGGCGAGTTTTTTGAAGTTGTATTTTTATGTCATAATTTTTCGGAAAATGAAAAAATTAAAAAAATTATTTTCACTATTTTTTTTTTACATATTGTCACCAGTGCAGTACAGCGTCATCATATAACTGGCATGGCGGTTAACAGGGACACTGACTGGTGACAGTATGAAAAAAATATATATATATATTTTTTTTTTACATTTTTTTTTATTTTTTTATTATATTTAATTTTTTATTACATTTTTTTTAAGATTTGTTTTTCATATTTTACTATGACCAAAGTAGTACAATGTTACCATAGTAACACTGTACTACTTTGGGGAAGTGATCAGTATTTTTTTTTTTTTTTTTTTTTTACACAATTTGCTTATAGCAAAGAATTACTTTACTATAAGCAAGCATTTACCTGAATGAAATCGATTCATTCAGCTTTTTTTTTTTTTTTTTCGTGCTTAGCTGTGATTTGGTCACAGCTAATCACATGACATGTGCATGTGATTAGCTGTGACCATTCACAGCTAGGCACTAGTATACAATGGATGGCATGAATGAAGCCATCCATTGTATACAACTGTCATGTGACCTGCTGTGATTGGTCACAGCAGGTCACATGGTACCAGCAACGGGAGCCGGTACTCGGATCTGTCATCGTCCGTGTCCGAGGTGCACGGCCCGTGACAGATCCCGCTGCTGCGCCGCTCTGCATTACCGCAAACGGCGCATGTGCGGGAGCACGCCAAATGGCGTGCACCCGGAATGAAGAGGCACATCTGAAGCCGCCAAACGGCCATTGGCCGGGCGACTAATGGTTAAAAAAGGGTTCCCGAAACATAGTGTGTCGAAGGATTTTGCAAAATACCATAATAAAGACCCTAAGGATCTGCTATTTTGGGGTATTACCAAGTATAGAAAGCACTGGAGGGGGGAGTCATAAGGTGCGATCCCTGAGCAAATTAGAATCGAAGTGGATTTATATTATGCAAACATATGCCCCCAAAGGACTCAATATAGAATTTGATTTATATTTATTTCAGATTATTGAAGGAGCTGGATAATTTGTATATTTTGAGAATCTGGCGATAAGTAGGGATTTCCTTGAGATAGGTACTTGGGTTGACATTGTACGTTTTTTCTACTATATGTGATGTTTTTATTTTATATCATTTTGTATGCTTTTTTCTACCATGTGTGATGTGTTCATTTTATATGATCGATTTTACATGATCGACTTTATATTATGTTTTAATTACATGTATACATTATTGCATATATATTGGAGCCAACTTGAGCTTTTGGATGTGGTCTATATGGACTTTCAATAGTTAGTTATGGGTGGAGCTTATAGATTCCTTAGGCATATATTTTATATTTATGCCCGCCTCCAGGACTTCTCCAGGGTGTCACCCATCCTCTGGAACTCCCTGCCCCAACCCATCAGATTATCACCTACTCTCCTCTCCTTTAGGCGCACCCTGAAAACCCATCTCTTCAGGGAAACCTACCCCACCCCCTGCTAACTTGCTGACCTCCTCCACTCTTCCTACCACCCCATCCCCCACAGCTATCTCCTCCTGTGCCACCATCCCCTCCCTCCTAGATTGTAAGCTTCAAGGAGCAGGGCCCTCAATCCCCTCATGTTTTGCATTGTATTGGTATTGTTCTGTCACATGTTCTGTCCCCCTTTGTAATGTACAGCGCTGAGCCAACTATTGGCGCTTTATAAATACTGTATAATAATAATAATAATATATATATCTATATATATATATATATATATCTATATATAGATATACATATATATATATATATTTATAGACTCCCTATATATATATATATATATATATATATATATATATATATATATATATATATTTCTTTTTATGGAATATTTTTAGATTATTTTTAGAAATCATTTATATATTTTATTATTTTTTTGGGGGTAGTTTTTTTCGTATTCATATATATATATATATATATATATATATATATATATATAGATAGATATATATATAGATATAGATATATATTATATATCTATATCTATATTTTAATACATGTTTTTATTGTGGGGTTTATTAAAAAAAATTGTTTATCACCCCAGGCAGTTTTTATATTATATTTATATTATTTTTTATTTATTATGGGCGAATGCTCAATAGTAAGCGGTCATCACATTATGGGGTATTTTGGGGCTCCATTGTTTGTCTCTGTTGGAGATATCCCAGCCTTGATATAGCTGGGCAGTGTAGGCTCTCCCTGTGGTCTACGAGAATATGTCTGCGGGAGATGAGGGCGGAATGGTGATGCGGGTATTGATCCGCCCTCGAGGAGTTCCCTCTGCTTATGCCGGATACTTAAGGGAGGTTCGTCACTATGGACGCTAGCCCTGAGGAAGTCACATGGTATTGTGACGCAACGCGTCGGCCTGACGTAGTGATGCACTTCCTGGAGTGGCGGCCATCTTGGTCCACCCTTGTACACCCATGCATATACACTTCATCCAAAAGCATGAGGTTGGAGCTGTGATTTCTACCATTTGATGTGAGTGCGCCATTGACTTATTATTATTTTATCACTGGAAATAAACATACTGCACAATGGGAGCGTGTTTTGTGTTTTAAATGAGATGATAGCGCAGCATTTGACCTTGCCTGGAGAGGAGCCATTATTGGAGTGCTGACCCCTAGAGGGAGATTTGTGTGCGGTGGGAGCTGATCCTTTGGAAGTGACAGCAGACTTGAAGGATCTGAGAGAAGGATCCACATTAAGCGCTTTGACCCGCAAAGGCTCGAAGTTTTAAGGTGAGAGGCTGATCTAGCCGGTGGTCGGATTATCTTCTGTCAACAATCAACCCACTTTTCACACAAATACCAGCACGAGTGTTTCATCCGAGTGTTTCATCCATGTTTGTGGACTTTATGAGCCCCATAATAGACATCTGTGTTGTGTGCTGTTGCACTTATTTTGCTCACATGTATGCACGCTGATGTGATTTATTGTTTTATTCATTTTTCACTGAATGGGGTTTATATAAGATATGTGTGTGTTGATGTACACTGTTTTTTTTCCTCTTTTTTTTTTTGTGTAAGTATTACGTATACCAGTGGTTCTCAACCTTTCTAATGCCGAGACCCCTTAATACAGTTCCTCATGTTGTGGTGACCCCCAACCATAAAATTATTTTCGTTGCTACTTCATAACTGTAATTTTGCAGTGGAAGGAATAGTGCCCCATCACTGATGTCAGTGGGAGGAATAGTGTCCCATCATTGGTGTCAGTGGGAGGAATAGTGCCCCATCGTTGGTGTCAGTGGGAGGAATAGTGCCCCATCATTGGTGTCAGTGGGGGGAATAGTGCCCCATCATTGGTATCAGTGGGAGGAATAGTGCCCCATCATTGGTGTCAGTGAGAGGAATAGTGCCCATCATTGGTGTCAGTGGGAGGAATAGTGCCCCATCATTGGTGTCAGTGGGAGGAATAGTGCCCCATCATTGGTGTCAGTGGGAGGAATAGTGTCCCATCATTGGTGTCAGTGGGAGGAATAGTGCCCCATCATTGGTGTCAGTGGGAGGAATAGTGCCCCATCATTGGTATCAGTGGGAGGAATAGTGCCCCATCATTGGTATCAGTGGGAGGAATAGTGCCCCATCATTGGTGTCAGTGGGAGGAATAGTACCCCATCATTGGTGTCAGTGGGAGGAATAGTGCCCCATCATTGGTGTCAGTGGGGGGAGGAATAGTGCCCCATCGTTGGTGTCAGTGGGGGGAGGAATAGTGCCCCATCGTTGGTGTCAGTGGGAGGAATAGTGCCCCATCGTTGGTGTCAGTGGGAGGAATAGTGCCCCATCGTTGGTGTCAGTGGGGGGAGGAATAGTACCCCATCGTTGGTGTCAGTGGGGGGAGGAATAGTGCCCCATCGTTGGTGTCAGTGGGAGGAATAGTGCCCCATCGTTGGTGTCAGTGGGAGGAATAGTGCCCCATCGTTGGTGTCAGTGGGGGGAGGAATAGTGCCCCATCGTTGGTGTCAGTGGGGGGAGGAATAGTGCCCCATCGTTGGTGTCAGTGGGGGGAGGAATAGTGCCCCATCGTTGGTGTCAGTGGGGGGAGGAATAGTGCCCCATCGTTGGTGACAGTGGGGGGAGGAATAGTGCCCCATCGTTGGTGTCAGTGGGGGGAGGAATAGTGCCCCATCGTTGGTGTCAGTGGGGGGAGGAATAGTGCCCCATCGTTGGTGTCAGTGGGGGGAGGAATAGTGCCCCATCGTTGGTGTCAGTGGGGGGAGGAATAGTGCCCCATCGTTGGTGTCAGTGGGGGGAGGAATAGTGCCCCATCGTTGGTGTTAGTGGGGGGAGGAATAGTGCCCCATCGTTGGTGTCAGTGGGGGGAGGAATAGTGCCCCATCGTTGGTGTCAGTGGGGGGAGGAATAGTGCTTCATTGTTGGTATTAGTGACACAAATGATGGGGCACTATCCCTCCCACTGACACCAATGATACTTACCTTGCTGACCCCTGCTCCAGCCTGGGCTCGCTCTCTCCCTCCCCCAACTACAGGCAACATACCTGGCTGCAGCAGCAAAATTTGCACTTACCTGTCAGCTGTCTTCCTTCTCTGGCCGCTCTCTTCACTCGCTCCTGCAGCTCCCTCGATCTTCTTTGATCTCCGCGCGCTGCCGCTCGGCTCCTCCTCTCCAAGCTCCACCTCTTCGCCAGTGATTGGCCGCCTGTGTGCCTCTCCTGAGCTACAGTTCCGGTGGCCAATCAGCGGCGAGGAGGCGGAGCTGTTGAGTGATCCTGGAGGTGTGGCCAGGTGACAGGGGCAGCATATCATCCCGCCCACAGATCGCCTGAGACAGGAGCGGTGTCTCGGTTCCTAAGACCATCGGAAATATGTGTTTTCCGATGGTCTTAGGCGACCCCTGCGAAATGGTCGTTCGACCCCCGAAGGGGCCCCGACCCCCAGGTTGAGAACCGCTGACGTATACTTTATGAGGCACTATTTTGTGAAGCTGAGTTTATTTATTGAAAATGCAAATTAATGAAATACTTGTGAGCCACTAGAAGTTTTCTTACTTATAAAGCAATTAATTCCGTGTATAAAAATGCTAATAATATTAAATTTATGAATAAAGTAAATAGAGATGAGCGAAGAAATGAAAAATTCGATTCGACTGATTCGGCGAATTCGTGGACAATATTCGATTCGAGTCGAATAAATTCGCTGTGAATTTAACTTAAAAAAGGGTGTTTCTAGGCTTCAGAGAGACTTAATATTAGTGCAGAACACTGTACCTTTAATTTAAATGCCCTTGGAGTCTGCTGGGGAAGAGAAATAATACTGTCAGTCAGTATGACATGCAGATGAGTGCCGTCGATCTTAGAATCACCGCACACTTCACTCATTTGGGCAGTCACGGGGCCAAAACCAGAGTGTGGAGCCACAGTGTGGCGGTGGAGGCAGCAGCAATGGGAGGCCATACAGCACCCTATGACAAAAATGGAAACCACCAGCAGTGTGAGGAGACCTGAAAGTGGCACATGGCAGAGTGTGGCGATAGAGACAGCAGCAATGGGAGGCCGTACAGGGACCCATGACACACTCTGGACCTGGCAGCAGCATGAGGAGGCGGTACAGGGGCCCATGACAGATTACGGGCCTGGCAGCAGCATGAGGAGTCGGTAAAGGGGCCCATGGCAGATTACGGGCCTGGCAGCAGCAATGGGAGGCCGTACAGGGACCCATGACACACTCTGGACCTGGCAGCAGCATGGGGAGGCGGTACAGGGGCCCATGACAGATTACGGGCCTGGCAGCAGCATGAGGAGTCGGTACGGGGGCCCATGACACACTCTGGACCTGGCAGCAGCATGAGGAGGCGGTACAGGGGCGCATGACAGATTACGAGCCTGGCAGCAGCAACTTGGACAGGAGGACGTTCAGCTTCTGCACCGTCGGGTGCGTGCTCGCAAACTGTTGTCTCTTGGAAACGGATTCCAAGAAAGACTGCTGACGGAATCCGTGAAGAGGAGTAGCAGGAGAAGGAGCATCTGAACGAGCGGAATATGCCAACAAGCGACAACAGTGGCCCATGACAGATTACGGGCCTGGCAGCAGCATGAGGAGTCGGTACGGGGGCCCATGGCAGATTACGGGCCTGGCAGCAGCTATGGGAGGCCCGTAATCTGCCAGCACCCTATGACAAAAAATGGAACCCACCAGCAGTGTGAGGAGACCTGAAAGTGGCACATGGCAGAGTGTGGCGATGGAGACAGCAGCAATGGGAGGCCGTACAGGGACCCATGAGAGACTCTGGACCTGGCAGCAGCATGAGGAGGCGGTATAGGGGCCCATGGCAGATTAGGGGCCTGGCAGCAGCTATGGGAGGCCCGTAATCTGCCAGCACCCTATGACAAAAAATGGAACACACCAGCAGTGTGAGGAGACCTGAAAGT
Organism: Staurois parvus; assembly: GCF_062004578.1. Lineage (NCBI taxonomy): Eukaryota > Metazoa > Chordata > Amphibia > Anura > Ranidae > Staurois > Staurois parvus. The sequence continues at coordinate 603,530 of NW_028318627.1, forward strand.
GGCACATGGCAGAGTGTGGCGATGGAGGCAGCAGCAATGGGAGGCCGTACAGGGACCCATGAGAGACTCTGGACTTGGCAGCAGCATGAGGAGGCGGTATAGGGGCCCATGGCAGATTAGGGGCCTGGCAGCAGCTATGGGAGGCCCGTAATCTGCCAGCACCCTATGACAAAAAATGGAACACACCAGCAGTGTGAGGAGACCTGAAAGTGGCACATGTTTGGGGCATGATTCATGGCGGATTTAGTCAGTTGTGTCAGGAACTGGTGGTTTGAAATCCAGACTAATCCACGCCTGATTCATTTTCACAAACGTGAGTCTCCCCACACTTTGGGTGGACAGTCGTGTCCTCCGCGGAGTTGCAATACCTCCTGCCGCACTAAACACGCGCTCCGATGCCACGCTACTGGCCGGGCATGACAGCCTTTCAAGGGCAAATTCAGCTAGTTGGGGCCAAAGGTCAAGTTTCGTTGCCCAGTAGTCAAGGGGATTGTCTACCTCGGTTGGCAGGGTGCTGTCCAAGTAGGCCTAAGCCTGTTGTTTGAGGTCCTGCTCCAGGTCCACCTGATGCTGCTGCTGCTGCTGCGGCTGGTTAGTAGTTTCCTCACTGCGCTGGTGAAGAAAGCTACTCATCATCGACTGCAGACTGAGGCAGCCGCTGCTGGTGGAGCTGCCACTGCTCCTACCACCCCACCCCTCCCCTGCTGCCATGGCAGCGGAACACGAGCGCACAGGGCCCACAGTGTCTGAGGATGGACGTTGGCGCAGACAGGCAGAGACCAGCTGACTACATAGGTGTTTTTTATAGTACGTTATTTTGGCCTCCCTCTCAGCAGGTGTGAAAAAGGCCACCATTTTTGAACGGTAGCGAGGGTCCAACAAGGTGGACAGCCAAAAGTCATCCCTCTGTCTGATGGTTATTATTCGGCTGTCGCTACGCAAGCAACCGAGCATGCTATGGGCCATTTGTGCCAAGGAATGCGAGGGACTCCCTGCCTCCATCTCCACAGCATACTGCCACGGTGCGTCTAGGTCCTCTGTCTCCTCTTCCTCCTCCTCTACCAGATGCTCCTGCTCCTCCACTCCTGTCCGCTGAGTGGAAAAACCACCCATTTCACTCAATAATTCCTGAGCACCAATGTCCTCCTCTACCTCCTCCTCTTCTTCCAGTCCTGCCCCCACAGGGGCCATGTGGCGTTGAGATCTGTGCGCCACGTCTACCGCACCCTGACCAGCCATTGTTAACAGCATTTGTTCCAGGACGTGCAACAGAGGAATGACGTCGTTCATCCCATAGTCCTGCCGACTCACGAATAGCGTGGCCTCCTCAAAGGGCCTGAGCAAGCGCAGGTGTCACGCATGAGCTGCCAATGGCTGACATCTAAGTTACACAGGGAGTACCTTTATCTGCTTTTAACATCAGGAAATCTGTGATGGCCTTTTGCTGTTCGTAAAGGCGGTCTAACATATGTAGGGTTGAATTCCACCTTGTTGCAACGTCACAGCATGAGGAGTCGGTATAGGGGCCCATGGCAGATTAGGGGCCTGGCAGCAGTTATGGGAGGCCCATAATCTGCCAGCACCCTATGACAAAAAATGGAACACACCAGCAGTGTGAGGAGACCTGAAAGTGGCACATGGCAGAGTGTGGCGATGGAGACAGCAGCAATGGGAGGCCGTACAGGGACCCATGAGAGACTCTGGACCTGGCAGCAGCATGAGGAGGCGGTATATAGGGGCCTACGGCAGATTAGGGGCCTGGCAGCAGCTATAGGAGGCCCGTAATCTGCCAGCACCCTATGTCAAAAAATTCAACACACCAGCAGTGTGTGAGGAGACCTGAAAGTGGCACATGGCAGAGTGTGGCGATGGAGACAGCAGCAATGGGAGGCCGTACAGGGACCCATGACAGACTCTGGACTTGGCAGCAGCATGAGGAGGCGGTATATAGGGGCTTATGGCAGATTAGGGGCCTGGCAGCAGCTATAGGAGGCCCGTAATCTGCCAGCACCCTATGTCAAAAAATTCAACACACCAGCAGTGTGAGGAGACCTGAAAGTGGCACATGGCAGAGTGTGGCGATGGAGACAGCAGCAATGGGAGGCCGTACAGGGACCCATGACAGACTCTGAACTTGGCAGCAGCATGAGGAGGCGGTATATAGGGGCCCATGGCAGATTAGGGGCCTGGCAGCAGCTATAGGAGGCCCGTAATCTGCCAGCACCCTATGTCAAAAAATTTAACACACCAGCAGTGTGAAGAGACCTGAAAGTGGCACATGGCAGCAGAGTGTGGCGATGGAGACAGCAGCAATGGGAGGCCGTACAGGGACCCATGAGAGACTCTAGACTTGGCAGCAGCATGAGGAGGCGGTATATAGGGGCCCATGGCAGATTAGGGGCCTGGCAGCAGCTATGTGAGGCCCGTAATCTGCCTGCACCCTATGTCAAAAAATTAAACACACCAGCAGTGTGAAGAGACCTGAAAGTGGCACATGGCATGAGAGACTCTGGACCTGGCAGCAGCAGGAGGAGGCGGTATAGGGGCCCATGGCTGATTAGGGGCCTGGCAGCAGCTATGTGAGGCCCGTTATCTTGCAGCACCCTATGTCAAAAAATTTAACACACCAGCAGTGTGAAGAGACCTGAAAGTGGCACATGGCAGCAGAGTGTGGCGATGGAGACAGCAGCAATGGGAGGCCGTACAGGGACCATGACAGACTCTGGACTTGGCAGCAGCATGAGGAGGCGGTATATAGGGGCCCATGGCAGATTAGGGGCCTGGCAGCAGCTATGTGAGGCCCGTTATCTTGCAGCACCCTATGTCAAAAAATTTAACACACCAGCAGTGTGAAGAGACCTGAAAGTGGCACATGGCAGCAGAGTGTGGCGATGGAGACAGCAGCAATGGGAGGCCGTACAGGGACCCATGAGAGACTCTGGACCTGGCAGCAGCAGGAGGAGGTGGTATATAGGGGCCCATGGCAGATTAGGGGCCTGGCAGCAGCTATGTGAGGCCCGTAATCTGCCTGCACCCTATGTCAAAAAATTTAACACACCAGCAGTGTGAAGAGACCTGAAAGTGGCACATGGCAGCAGAGTGTGGCGATGGAGACAGCAGCAATGGGAGGCCGTACAGGGACCATGACAGACTCTGGACTTGGCAGCAGCATGAGGAGGCGGTATATAGGGGCCCATGGCAGATTAGGGGCCTGGCAGCAGCTATGTGAGGCCCGTAATCTGCCTGCACCCTATGTCAAAAAATTTAACACACCAGCAGTGTGAAGAGACCTGAAAGTGGCACATGGCAGCAGAGTGTGGCGATGGAGACAGCAGCAATGGGAGGCCGTACAGGGACCATGACAGACTCTGGACTTGGCAGCAGCATGAGGAGGCGGTATATAGGGGCCCATGGCAGATTAGGGGCCTGGCAGCAGCTATGTGAGGCCCGTTATCTTGCAGCACCCTATGTCAAAAAATTTAACACACCAGCAGTGTGAAGAGACCTGAAAGTGGCACATGGCAGCAGAGTGTGGCGATGGAGACAGCAGCAATGGGAGGCCGTACAGGGACCATGACAGACTCTGGACTTGGCAGCAGCATGAGGAGGCGGTATATAGGGGCCCATGGCAGATTAGGGGCCTGGCAGCAGCTATGTGAGGCCCGTTATCTTGCAGCACCCTATGTCAAAAAATTTAACACACCAGCAGTGTGAAGAGACCTGAAAGTGGCACATGGCAGCAGAGTGTGGCGATGGAGACAGCAGCAATGGGAGGCCGTACAGGGACCATGACAGACTCTGGACTTGGCAGCAGCATGAGGAGGCGGTATATAGGGGCCCATGGCAGATTAGGGGCCTGGCAGCAGCTATGTGAGGCCCGTAATCTGCCTGCACCCTATGTCAAAAAATTTAACACACCAGCAGTGTGAAGAGACCTGAAAGTGGCACATGGCAGCAGAGTGTGGCGATGGAGACAGCAGCAATGGGAGGCCGTACAGGGACCCATGAGAGACTCTAGACTTGGCAGCAGCATGAGGAGGCGGTATATAGGGGCCCATGGCAGATTAGGGGCCTGGCAGCAGCTATGTGAGGCCCGTAATCTGCCTGCACCCTATGTCAAAAAATTTAACACACCAGCAGTGTGAAGAGACCTGAAAGTGGCACATGGCAGCAGAGTGTGGCGATGGAGACAGCAGCAATGGGAGGCCGTACAGGGACCATGACAGACTCTGGACTTGGCAGCAGCATGAGGAGGCGGTATATAGGGGCCCATGGCAGATTAGGGGCCTGGCAGCAGCTATGTGAGGCCCGTAATCTGCCTGCACCCTATGTCAAAAAATTTAACACACCAGCAGTGTGAAGAGACCTGAAAGTGGCACATGGCAGCAGAGTGTGGCGATGGAGACAGCAGCAATGGGAGGCCGTACAGGGACCATGACAGACTCTGGACTTGGCAGCAGCATGAGGAGGCGGTATATAGGGGCCCATGGCAGATTAGGGGCCTGGCAGCAGCTATGTGAGGCCCGTTATCTTGCAGCACCCTATGTCAAAAAATTTAACACACCAGCAGTGTGAAGAGACCTGAAAGTGGCACATGGCAGCAGAGTGTGGCGATGGAGACAGCAGCAATGGGAGGCCGTACAGGGACCCATGAGAGACTCTAGACTTGGCAGCAGCATGAGGAGGCGGTATATAGGGGCCCATGGCAGATTAGGGGCCTGGCAGCAGCTATGTGAGGCCCGTAATCTGCCTGCACCCTATGTCAAAAAATTTAACACACCAGCAGTGTGAAGAGACCTGAAAGTGGCACATGGCAGCAGAGTGTGGCGATGGAGACAGCAGCAATGGGAGGCCGTACAGGGACCCATGAGAGACTCTAGACTTGGCAGCAGCATGAGGAGGCGGTATATAGGGGCCCATGGCAGATTAGGGGCCTGGCAGCAGCTATGTGAGGCCCGTAATCTGCCTGCACCCTATGTCAAAAAATTTAACACACCAGCAGTGTGAAGAGACCTGAAAGTGGCACATGGCAGCAGAGTGTGGCGATGGAGACAGCAGCAATGGGAGGCCGTACAGGGACCATGACAGACTCTGGACTTGGCAGCAGCATGAGGAGGCGGTATATAGGGGCCCATGGCAGATTAGGGGCCTGGCAGCAGCTATGTGAGGCCCGTAATCTGCCTGCACCCTATGTCAAAAAATTTAACACACCAGCAGTGTGAAGAGACCTGAAAGTGGCACATGGCAGCAGAGTGTGGCGATGGAGACAGCAGCAATGGGAGGCCGTACAGGGACCCATGAGAGACTCTAGACTTGGCAGCAGCATGAGGAGGCGGTATATAGGGGCCCATGGCAGATTAGGGGCCTGGCAGCAGCTATGTGAGGCCCGTTATCTTGCAGCACCCTATGTCAAAAAATTTAACACACCAGCAGTGTGAAGAGACCTGAAAGTGGCACATGGCAGCAGAGTGTGGCGATGGAGACAGCAGCAATGGGAGGCCGTACAGGGACCATGACAGACTCTGGACTTGGCAGCAGCATGAGGAGGCGGTATATAGGGGCCCATGGCAGATTAGGGGCCTGGCAGCAGCTATGTGAGGCCCGTAATCTGCCTGCACCCTATGTCAAAAAATTTAACACACCAGCAGTGTGAAGAGACCTGAAAGTGGCACATGGCAGCAGAGTGTGGCGATGGAGACAGCAGCAATGGGAGGCCGTACAGGGACCATGACAGACTCTGGACTTGGCAGCAGCATGAGGAGGCGGTATATAGGGGCCCATGGCAGATTAGGGGCCTGGCAGCAGCTATGTGAGGCCCGTAATCTGCCTGCACCCTATGTCAAAAAATTTAACACACCAGCAGTGTGAAGAGACCTGAAAGTGGCACATGGCAGCAGAGTGTGGCGATGGAGACAGCAGCAATGGGAGGCCGTACAGGGACCCATGAGAGACTCTAGACTTGGCAGCAGCATGAGGAGGCGGTATATAGGGGCCCATGGCAGATTAGGGGCCTGGCAGCAGCTATGTGAGGCCCGTTATCTTGCAGCACCCTATGTCAAAAAATTTAACACACCAGCAGTGTGAAGAGACCTGAAAGTGGCACATGGCAGCAGAGTGTGGCGATGGAGACAGCAGCAATGGGAGGCCGTACAGGGACCATGACAGACTCTGGACTTGGCAGCAGCATGAGGAGGCGGTATATAGGGGCCCATGGCAGATTAGGGGCCTGGCAGCAGCTATGTGAGGCCCGTAATCTGCCTGCACCCTATGTCAAAAAATTTAACACACCAGCAGTGTGAAGAGACCTGAAAGTGGCACATGGCAGCAGAGTGTGGCGATGGAGACAGCAGCAATGGGAGGCCGTACAGGGACCCATGAGAGACTCTAGACTTGGCAGCAGCATGAGGAGGCGGTATATAGGGGCCCATGGCAGATTAGGGGCCTGGCAGCAGCTATGTGAGGCCCGTTATCTTGCAGCACCCTATGTCAAAAAATTTAACACACCAGCAGTGTGAAGAGACCTGAAAGTGGCACATGGCAGCAGAGTGTGGCGATGGAGACAGCAGCAATGGGAGGCCGTACAGGGACCATGACAGACTCTGGACTTGGCAGCAGCATGAGGAGGCGGTATATAGGGGCCCATGGCAGATTAGGGGCCTGGCAGCAGCTATGTGAGGCCCGTTATCTTGCAGCACCCTATGTCAAAAAATTTAACACACCAGCAGTGTGAAGAGACCTGAAAGTGGCACATGGCAGCAGAGTGTGGCGATGGAGACAGCAGCAATGGGAGGCCGTACAGGGACCATGACAGACTCTGGACTTGGCAGCAGCATGAGGAGGCGGTATATAGGGGCCCATGGCAGATTAGGGGCCTGGCAGCAGCTATGTGAGGCCCGTTATCTTGCAGCACCCTATGTCAAAAAATTTAACACACCAGCAGTGTGAAGAGACCTGAAAGTGGCACATGGCAGCAGAGTGTGGCGATGGAGACAGCAGCAATGGGAGGCCGTACAGGGACCCATGAGAGACTCTGGACCTGGCAGCAGCAGGAGGAGGTGGTATATAGGGGCCCATGGCAGATTAGGGGCCTGGCAGCAGCTATGTGAGGCCCGTAATCTGCCTGCACCCTATGTCAAAAAATTTAACACACCAGCAGTGTGAAGAGACCTGAAAGTGGCACATGGCAGCAGAGTGTGGCGATGGAGACAGCAGCAATGGGAGGCCGTACAGGGACCATGACAGACTCTGGACTTGGCAGCAGCATGAGGAGGCGGTATATAGGGGCCCATGGCAGATTAGGGGCCTGGCAGCAGCTATGTGAGGCCCGTTATCTTGCAGCACCCTATGTCAAAAAATTTAACACACCAGCAGTGTGAAGAGACCTGAAAGTGGCACATGGCAGCAGAGTGTGGCGATGGAGACAGCAGCAATGGGAGGCCGTACAGGGACCCATGAGAGACTCTGGACCTGGCAGCAGCAGGAGGAGGCGGTATATAGGGGCCCATGGCAGATTAGGGGCCTGGCAGCAGCTATGTGAGGCCCGTAATCTGCCTGCACCCTATGTCAAAAAATTTAACACACCAGCAGTGTGAAGAGACCTGAAAGTGGCACATGGCAGCAGAGTGTGGCGATGGAGACAGCAGCAATGGGAGGCCGTACAGGGACCATGACAGACTCTGGACTTGGCAGCAGCATGAGGAGGCGGTATATAGGGGCCCATGGCAGATTAGGGGCCTGGCAGCAGCTATGTGAGGCCCGTTATCTTGCAGCACCCTATGTCAAAAAATTTAACACACCAGCAGTGTGAAGAGACCTGAAAGTGGCACATGGCAGCAGAGTGTGGCGATGGAGACAGCAGCAATGGGAGGCCGTACAGGGACCCATGAGAGACTCTGGACCTGGCAGCAGCAGGAGGAGGTGGTATATAGGGGCCCATGGCAGATTAGGGGCCTGGCAGCAGCTATGTGAGGCCCGTAATCTGCCTGCACCCTATGTCAAAAAATTTAACACACCAGCAGTGTGAAGAGACCTGAAAGTGGCACATGGCAGCAGAGTGTGGCGATGGAGACAGCAGCAATGGGAGGCCGTACAGGGACCCATGAGAGACTCTGGACCTGGCAGCAGCAGGAGGAGGCGGTATATAGGGGCCTATGGCAGATTAGGGGCCTGGCAGCAGCTATAGGAGGCCCGTAATCTGCCAGCACCCTATGTCAAAAAATTCAACACACCAGCAGTGTGAGGAGACCTGAAAGTGGCACATGTTTGAGGCATGATTCATGGCGGATTTAGTCAGTTGTGTCAGGAACTGGTGGTTTGAAATCCAGACTAATCCACGCCTGATTCATTTTCACAAACGTGAGTCTCTCCACACTTTGGGTGGACAGTCGTGTCCTCCGCGGAGTTACAATACCTCCTGCCGCACTAAACACGCGCTCCGATGCCACGCTACTGGCCGGGCATGACAGCCTTTCAAGGGCAAATTCAGCTAGTTGGGGCCAAAGGTCAAGTTTCGTTGCCCAGTAGTCAAGGGGATTGTCTACCTCGGTTGGCAGGGTGCTGTCCAAGTAGGCCCAAGCCTGTTGTTTGAGCTCCTGCTCCAGGTCCACCTGATGCTGCTGCTGCTGCTGCGGCTGGTTAGTAGTTTCCTCACTGCGCTGGTGAAGAAAGCTACTCATCATCGACTGCAGACTGAGGCAGCCGCTGCTGGTGGAGCTGCCACTGCTCCTACCACCCCACCCCTCCCCTGCTGCCATGCCAGCGGAACGCGAGCGCACAGGGCCCACAGTGTCTGAGGATGGACGTTGGCGCACAAAGGCAGAGACCAACTGACTACATAGGTGGTTTTTATAGTACGTAATTTTGGCCTCCCTCTCAGCAGGTGTGAAAAAGGCCACCATTTTGGACCGGTAGCGAGGGTCCAACAAGGTGGACAGCCAAAAGTCATCCCTCTGTCTGATGGTTATTATTCGGCTGTCGCTACGCAAGCAACCGAGCATGCTATGGGCCATTTGTGCCAAGGAATGCGAGGGACTCCCTGCCTCCATCTCCACAGCATACTGCCACGGTGCGTCTGGGTCCTCTGTCTCCTCCTCCTCCTCCTCTACCAGATGCTCCTGCTCCTCCACTCCTGTCCGCTGAGTGGAAAAACCACCCATTTCACTCAATAATTCCTGAGCACAAATGTCCTCCTCTACCTCCTCCTCTTCTTCCTGTCCTGCCCCCACAGGGGTCATGTGGCGTTGAGATCTGTGCGCCACGTCTACCGCACCCTGACCAGCCATTGTTAACAGCATTTGTTCCAGGACGTGCAACAGAGGAATGACGTCGTTCATCCCATAGTCCTGCCGACTCACGAATAGCGTGGCCTCCTCAAAGGGCCTGAGCAAGCGGCAGGTGTCACGCATGAGCTGCCAATGGCTGACATCTAAGTTACACAGGGGAGTACCTTTATCCGCTTGTAACATCAGGAAATCGGTGATGGCCTTTCGCTGCTCGTAAAGGCGGTCTAACATGTGTAGGGTTGAATTCCACCTTGTTGCAACGTCGCAGATCAGGCGATGCTGTGGAATTCCGTTCTGCCGCTGCAGCTCAATGAGGGTGTTCTTTGCGGTGTAGGAATGGCTGAAATGCATGCACAGTTTACGTGACATTTTAAGGATGTCTTGCAGTGGGATGGTGGATTTTAGGAACCGCTTGACAACCAGATTGAACACGTGAGCCATGCATGGCGCATGGCACAACCTTCCTTGACGCAGAGCAGACACCATGTTCTTTCCGTTGTCAGTCAACATGGTTCCGATTTTTAGTTTGCGCGGAGACAGCCATCTGTCGATTTCTCTGTTCATTACACTCAGCAGTTCCTCCCCTGTGTGACTACGTTCGCCAAGGCATACCAGGTGCAGCACAGCGTGACACCGTTGCGCCCTGCACATGTGATATGCCGGTCGGGTAATGGGACTTGGCACGGGGGTGGCGGCTGAGGACACGGCGGAAAAAGAGGTGGTAGAGGCGGACATGCTTGCTGGACCAAGGACGTGCAAACGTGGAGGCAAAAGCGTCGTGACCTGTCCAAGTTGCTGGTGCGGCTGTGCCGGCACCACGTTCACCCAGTGGGCCGTAAATGACATGTACTGTCCCTGACCGTAGTTACAGCTCCACACGTCGGCGCTGCCGTGCACTTTGGCAGAGACCGACATGCTCAAAGACTGGCCCACCATCTCTTCTACATGTGAATGCAGGGCTGGCACTGCCTTTTGGGCAAAGAAATGACGGCTTGGCACTCTCCACCGCGGCGCGGCACAAGCCATCATTTCTCGGAAAGGTGCTGAGTCCACCAGTTGGAAAGGGAGGGACTGCAGCACCAGCAACTTGGACAGGAGGACGTTCAGCTTTTGCACCGTCGGGTGCGTGCTCGCAAACTGTTGTCTCTTGGATACGGATTCCAAGAAAGACTGTTGACGGAATCCGAGAAGAGGAGTAGCAGGAGAAGGAGCATCTGAACGAGCGGAAGATGCCAATGAGCGACAACTCCCCTCAGCAGAGGTGTTGGAGCCTTGACTGGCTGATAGAGGGCGATTGACGACGTCGGGTGACGGAGCAAGTAACGGAGCGGGTGATGGAGCGGGGGCTGGGGCAGGCAGAACCGCCGTATGTTTATCACGGTTTTCCCAGGCCACCGAATGGTGACGCTGCATATGCTGACGCAACGCTGTAGTCCCAACATGGGCCCCCTGGCCACGCTTGCATTTCTGGCCACATAGTCGACATACGGCTACGTTTACTTCCTCGGGCGGCTTGAGGAAAAATTGCCACACCACCGAGTAGGAAACTTTGCCCCCGCTACTCTTCACTGGCTGACTGCTACTTCCTCCGTGCGCACCGGCACCACTACTGGCCGTGGTGGTAGGCTGCAGTGGAGCTGGTGCTCTACTCCGTGGACGTTTGGCTCCACTGACACTGATGCGACCCTGCTGCTGTCTCCTGGGCAACCCACCGACTGTTTTGCTCGCTGCCAAGCTGCCACCCTCTTCTCCTGATGATGCGGAAGAAATTGCCTGATGACGACGAGGCTGCCAAGTGCGATCAACCTCCTCATCATCAAGTAGGGTCTCCGCCTCACTACTAGCCCCCTCGGCTGCGTCTGGGTCAGGAGACAGACCTGTCTCTAGACCGGCTACCGAGCCACTCTCCTCGCCAGTACTTGTTCGCTTGGCTGCTGAAAAGGCCGATGTCTCCCCCCGTTCCTGACCGCCCTCTGTTAGCTCTTCCTCACTGTACAGTGGGGCTGAGCCCACAGCATGCGATACTTCGCTTGGTGAGGGAACAGCAAAGGACAGGGGCAGGTAGAGGACACGTGATTTCAGTGGGCTTGGTCCCGGGCCATGCCAACTAACGGTTGTGTCTGACGTACCCACCGACCGTTGGCTGTAGGTGTCAGAGGTGACCTGGGAAGAGGAAGACGACCGAGCCAACCAATCAATGACGGCAGGGTTGTCGGTGGAGACACGACCGCTGGATGACACCGGGAGCACTGGCCTCTGGCTGCGAATACTGCTGCCTCGACCCCTTCCTCTGCTGCCACGTCTGCTCGCTCCTAAAACATTGCCTCCTCTGCCACTCCTCTGCATGTTGTCTGACATACTATTTAATTCAACGATTAGGTGTCCCTGAGTAACAATTCTCTGGCACTCAGTAACAATTCTGTCTGTCCCTGAGTATGAATTCTGTGGCCCTGAGTAACAATTGTGTGTCTGTGCAAGTAACAATTCTGTGTCTGTGCAAGTAACAATTTTGTGTCTGTGAGAGTAACAATTCTCTGGCACTCAGTAACAATTCTGTCTGTCCCTGAGTAACAATTCTCTGGCACTCAGTAACAATTCTGTCTGTCCCTGAGTAACAATTCTGTCTGTCCCTGAGTATGAATTCTGTGGCCCTGAGTAAGAATTCTCTGGCACTCAGTAACAATTCTGTCTGTCCCTGAGTATGAATTCTGTGGCCCTGAGTAACAATTGTGTGTCTGTGCAAGTAACAATTCTGTGTCTGTGCAAGTAACAATTTTGTGTCTGTGAGAGTAACAATTCTCTGGCACTCAGTAACAATTCTGTCTGTCCCTGAGTAACAATTCTCTGGCACTCAGTAACAATTCTGTCTGTCCCTGAGTATGAATTCTGTGGCCCTGAGTAACAATTCTGTCTCTGTGCGAGTAACAATTCTGTGTCTGTGCAAGTAACAATTTTGTGTCTGTGAGAGTAACAATTCTCTGGCACTCAGTAACAATTCTGTCTGTCCCTGAGTAACAATTCTCTGGCACTCAGTAACAATTCTGTCTGTCCCTGAGTAACAATTCTCTGGCACTCAGTAACAATTCTGTCTGTCCCTGAGTAACAATTCTCTGGCACTCAGTAACAATTGTGTGTCTGTGCAAGTAACAATTCTGTGTCTGTGCAAGTAACAATTTTGTGTCTGTGAGAGTAACAATTCTCTGGCACTCAGTAACAATTCTGTCTGTCCCTGAGTAACAATTCTCTGGCACTCAGTAACAATTCTGTCTTCCCTGAGTATGAATTCTGTGGCCCTGAGTAACAATTCTGTCTCTGTGCGAGTAACAATTCTGTGTCTGTGCAAGTAACAATTTTGTGTCTGTGAGAGTAACAATTCTCTGGCACTCAGTAACAATTCTGTCTGTCCCTGAGTAACAATTCTATGGCACTCAGTAACAATTCTGTCTTCCCTGAGTAACAATTCTCTGGCACTCAGTAACAATTCTGTCTGTCCCTGAGTATGAATTCTGTGGCCCTGAGTAACAATTCTGTCTCTGTGCGAGTAACAATTCTGTGTCTGTGCAAGTAACAATTTTGTGTCTGTGAGAGTAACAATTCTCTGGCACTCAGTAACAATTCTGTCTGTCCCTGAGTAACAATTCTCTGGCACTCAGTAACAATTCTGTCTGTCCCTGAGTATGAATTCTGTGGCCCTGAGTAACAATTGTGTGTCTGTGCAAGTAACAATTCTGTGTCTGTGCAAGTAACAATTTTGTGTCTGTGAGAGTAACAATTCTCTGGCACTCAGTAACAATTCTGTCTGTCCCTGAGTAACAATTCTCTGGCACTCAGTAACAATTCTGTCTGTCCCTGAGTATGAATTCTGTGGCCCTGAGTAACAATTCTGTCTCTGTGCGAGTAACAATTCTGTGTCTGTGCAAGTAACAATTTTGTGTCTGTGAGAGTAACAATTCTCTGGCACTCAGTAACAATTCTGTCTGTCCCTGAGTAACAATTCTCTGGCACTCAGTAACAATTCTGTCTGTCCCTGAGTAACAATTCTCTGGCACTCAGTAACAATTCTGTCTGTCCCTGAGTATGAATTCTGTGGCCCTGAGTAACAATTGTGTGTCTGTGCAAGTAACAATTCTGTGTCTGTGCAAGTAACAATTTTGTGTCTGTGAGAGTAACAATTCTCTGGCACTCAGTAACAATTCTGTCTGTCCCTGAGTAACAATTCTCTGGCACTCAGTAACAATTCTGTCTGTCCCTGAGTATGAATTCTGTGGCCCTGAGTAACAATTCTGTCTCTGTGCGAGTAACAATTCTGTGTCTGTGCAAGTAACAATTTTGTGTCTGTGAGAGTAACAATTCTCTGGCACTCAGTAACAATTCTGTCTGTCCCTGAGTAACAATTCTCTGGCACTCAGTAACAATTCTGTCTGTCCCTGAGTAACAATTCTCTGGCACTCAGTAACAATTCTGTCTGTCCCTGAGTAACAATTCTCTGGCACTCAGTAACAATTGTGTGTCTGTGCAAGTAACAATTCTGTGTCTGTGCAAGTAACAATTTTGTGTCTGTGAGAGTAACAATTCTCTGGCACTCAGTAACAATTCTGTCTGTCCCTGAGTAACAATTCTCTGGCACTCAGTAACAATTCTGTCTGTCCCTGAGTATGAATTCTGTGGCCCTGAGTAACAATTGTGTGTCTGTGCAAGTAACAATTCTGTGTCTGTGCAAGTAACAATTTTGTGTCTGTGAGAGTAACAATTCTCTGGCACTCAGTAACAATTCTGTCTGTCCCTGAGTAACAATTCTCTGGCACTCAGTAACAATTCTGTCTGTCCCTGAGTAACAATTCTGTCTGTCCCTGAGTATGAATTCTGTGGCCCTGAGTAAGAATTCTCTGGCACTCAGTAACAATTCTGTCTGTCCCTGAGTATGAATTCTGTGGCCCTGAGTAACAATTGTGTGTCTGTGCAAGTAACAATTCTGTGTCTGTGCAAGTAACAATTTTGTGTCTGTGAGAGTAACAATTCTCTGGCACTCAGTAACAATTCTGTCTGTCCCTGAGTAACAATTCTCTGGCACTCAGTAACAATTCTGTCTGTCCCTGAGTATGAATTCTGTGGCCCTGAGTAACAATTCTGTCTCTGTGCGAGTAACAATTCTGTGTCTGTGCAAGTAACAATTTTGTGTCTGTGAGAGTAACAATTCTCTGGCACTCAGTAACAATTCTGTCTGTCCCTGAGTAAGAATTCTCTGGCACTCAGTAACAATTCTGTCTGTCCCTGAGTAACAATTCTCTGGCACTCAGTAACAATTCTGTCTGTCCCTGAGTAACAATTCTGTCTGTCCCTGAGTATGAATTCTGTGGCCCTGAGTAAGAATTCTCTGGCACTCAGTAACAATTCTGTCTGTCCCTGAGTATGAATTCTGTGGCCCTGAGTAACAATTGTGTGTCTGTGCAAGTAACAATTCTGTGTCTGTGCAAGTAACAATTTTGTGTCTGTGAGAGTAACAATTCTCTGGCACTCAGTAACAATTCTGTCTGTCCCTGAGTAACAATTCTCTGGCACTCAGTAACAATTCTGTCTGTCCCTGAGTAACAATTCTCTGGCACTCAGTAACAATTCTGTCTGTCCCTGAGTAACAATTCTGTCTGTCCCTGAGAATGAATTCTGTGGCCCTGAGTAAGAATTCTCTGGCACTCAGTAACAATTCTGTCTGTCCCTGAGTAACAATTCTCTGGCACTCAGTAACAATTCTGTCTGTCCCTGAGTAAAAATTCTGTGGCCCTAATAACGTTTCTGTGGCCCTAAGTAACAATTCTCTGGCACTGAGTAACAATTCTGTCTGTCCCTGAGTATGAATTCTGTGGCCCTAACTAGCGTTTCTTTGTCCCTAAATAACGATTCTGTGGCCCTCATTAACAAGTCTGTGTCCCTGAGTAATGGTTCTCTGTCCCTAAGTAACTTCTCTCTGTCCCCAATTCTCGTTTCTGTGGCCCTAACTCTGTCCCTGTCCCTAGTACAGAGCGGTCTGCCTCTGTTCAATGACTGCAGGCAAATGAAGATTTCCAAAATGGCCGCTATATATACCTCGACCATTACACAGTGCTGGCTGGCTGGCTGCTGATTGGCTGATGCGATCACATGTCGTTGAGGAATGCATTATGGGGCAGCGCGCCTTGTCTGCGCGCCTTCCCCGACATCCCCGCTCCGTCGCCGCACATGTCAGCCGCCATTTTCGGAAAAATTTCGATTCGCGCGTCCGAATTAGGCTGTTTTTCGGATTCGGCACGAATCGAAATTTTTCCGAAATTCGACTCGAATTCCACTTCGGATACTTCGATTCGCTCATCTCTAAAAGTAAACGACTAATGAATCAATAAACGTGCTTAATTAAATAATTAAATATTTAGATCGCCAGGTACTTTTTACACCCTCTCCAGGTGTATGAATGTTAATTACATATATCTATATTGTACCGCGCTCCAAACTTAATAACTCTAAGTGCTCTAAATAATTAAATAAATAAATATTATATATAACCAATTATTCAATAATAATCTATATCCATAATGCTTAAATCCATAATTGCATAGTACTTAAATCCATGATTGAAGTGAATCAAAAAAATTTCATTAATAATTATGAATCAGTGTATAAAAAACTGCGTGCCTAAAAAGTGAAAAAATACAATAAAAATATAAAAAAATGAAAAATGTAAAAAATAAATAAAGTAAAATATACTGGAAGAAAATTTTATATAGGTTAATGATAGTTCAGTTCATCCGAATAGAGATGGTAATATGGATCAATCTGATTTGCGTAGTAAGTCAATGTTCATGACATGAACCTCTCTCTCCTTCCTCCTTTCTTCAACTTTTCTCAATTAAGACTTTCTCCTCTATCTGCTTAGGCTTATTCCTCCATAAACGATACATACATAGAGAAGAGAAAAAGAAACATAGTGTCTTATCCTGAGTAAAAATGTTTAATGAGCTTCTGATCTCCCACTCACATGGTATCAGCAAAAGTAACGCTTTGTATAAATAACTCCAATTCCTCCTGCAAACAGCACTGCAGGTGTGTGTGTGTACAAAAAAAAAAAAAAAAAAAAAAAAAATTTATAAAAAAAAAAAAAAAAAAAATTTATAAGAAAATTAAATATTAAGAAATATTATGCTCAAAACCCGATAGAATATAACCAAGTGGCCAAAACATCAAAATACCAACACAGTGATCTGAAAAATAAATCTGTTTTTAACCCCAAATCCAGTGATAACACATATATAACCACTTTTAAAAAATTAGTAACAGGTGATCTAGAAAAACTAAAAATACATAAGTACAAGCATAACCATAACCTTGAGAAAGGTATTAATAGCCTTAAGGATAGAAAAAACATAGTGATTAGGCCGGCAGATAAGGGGGGTGGTATAGTTATATTATCGAAAACTTTTTATGAACAATCTATGGAGGAAATGTTAAAAGATGAAAGTACATATCTGGAGCTTAAGAATAATCCAAATAAAGAGTATAAAAAAGAGTTAATAAAGTTAGTAAATTATGGAAATAAAAAGCACATACTAAATGATAAAGAGGCAAAATATCTGGTGCCAACAGTATGTAAACTGCCTATTATATACTCAATACCAAAAATCCACAAAGATCCTGTGAATCCCCCAATCAGACCCATAATTAATGGGATAGATTCTCTAACAGCAAGGATGGGAGAATATATAGATCAATATCTGCAGCCATTAGTGGTACAAACGCAGGCATATTTGAAGGATACTAGACATGTTATTAAACTAATGCAAAACCTACCACTCACTGATGATAGTATACTAAGTACAGCGGATGTCACCTCATTGTACACAAATATAGACCATGATGGGGCAATTGAAGCAGCTAAGTGGGCATTGGATAAATACTCTGATTTGCATAAAAGACAGAAAAAATACCTTATTAAATGTCTAACATTTTGTCTTAAACACAATTTCTTTTGGTATAACAACAAATATTTTTTACAAGTCAAAGGAGTAGCAATGGGGGCACGTTTTGCCCCTAGCATAGCAAATTTATATATGGCACAATGGGAGGAGGACACAATTTTTAAAAATCAAAAACAAGAGCTTATAGCATACTATCGCTTTATAGACGACATCATTCTAGTATGGAGAGGAGATGATATATCACTAGAGCAATTCTATACGGAATTAAATAACAATCACAATAATATAACACTTAGCTGGAATAGCAGTGATACAATAATCAATTTTTTACATATATGGCTAGTTAAAGAGGGATCATCTATCTCTACAAAGAATTATTTTAAAAACACTGATAGAAATTCGTATATACCTACCCATAGTTGCCATCATAAAGCATGGATTAAGAACATACCCAGAGGGCAGTTCACAAGACTGAGACGTAATTGCACACATGATAGAGATTATCAGGAACAGAGTGACATCCTTGTAAAGAGATTTATTAATAAAGGGTACAAAAAAGAGTATATAGGTGAAGAAAGAGATAGGGTAGGTGCATTGGATAGAAGCAATTTACTAACTAAAAGTCAGGATAATATTAATATGGATAAGGCTATGACTATTATAATGCCTTATAATAAGCAATATAAAGATGTGCAAAAAATAATTAAAAAATATTGGGATATATTGAAACTGGACAAAGATTTGAAAGATAACATTCCGGATAATCCAAGATTTATTTATAAAAAAGCTCCCAACATTAGAGATAAGGTAGTAAAGAACATATTAGATCCCCCTAAACAAAATTCATTTTCATTTTTTCAGGGAATTGGTTTTTACAAATGTGGAAGATGCTACAGTTGCATTAGAACAAAGAATAACCCCAGAAATAGATTGCATTTCACTAATCCAATAAGTGGAAAATTATTTAAGATAAATCAATTTATATCATGTGACACTAAGGGGGTAATATATGCATTAAAATGTCCGTGTAATAAAATCTACATAGGAAGAACAAAACGCATGCTAAAAGAAAGAATAAAGGAGCATGTTAGAAATATTTCAAAAGGATATAAATATCATAATGTATCATTACATTTTAAATTACACCATGGTCAGAAAACAGAAGGATTAGAATTTTGGGGAATAGATAAACATAAGGCACACTGGAGAGGGGATAATCTTATCAGAGAAATTAGTAAGAAAGAATCCCAGTGGATTTATCAAATGAATTCTTTGCATCCGCTGGGACTAAATAAGGAATTTGATTTAGCTTGTTTCCTGAGTGATTACTGATATTAATATGTATTAAGGAGCATAAGAATATATCTCTTATATAGAATGAAATATTATGGGGAAATATAGATGTATTAACGTTAAAAACGTCAACTAAAGAATAGTATATAAAAATAATTTTTAAGGCAAGGTTGGTGCTTTTTTAGCACTTATAATATTAATTTTTTATTGTTGAACATATAAATATTTAAGTAATAGGTTTATTTTTAATTTTTATCTTTTAATTTTTTTTTTTTTATTTTTTTTTTGTATTATTGCTAATTTTATTCTTATTTTTATTTTATTTTTATTTTTATTTTTATTTTGATTTATAATTTTTTATTTTTCATTCCCATTCTTATTTTTATTTTGATTTTCATTTTTTCATATTTTAGCATATTCTTAATAAATTAGTTACTGTCATACTTATTTTATGGTTATTTTTTAAAAATGTATCTAAATGAATTTAAATGTTTAATATGGAGATATAGTATGTAAATTGTGGATAGTATAGCAATGATTATTATTATCTGTATGGCGATGTAAAGGTAGTAGTTCGCAATTCCAATTGTGAAGGGTGTGTGTGGAAGCATTCGATATGCAGCCGGAGGATGAAGAGGCGCACTATGAATATATATTATAGTATTAACATTGTGGTTCAATTTGGACTCCCTTAATATGGAGGTGGCACCAAGAACGTTTAAATCATAGCAAAAATGGCGTTGGTAGGATATATATAACCTTCGGTGCAGGATGACATGTAAAACTACATCCCCCAGAGGAAGCTACGAGTCCCTGTAGCGTAACGCGTAGGGGAGGGGCGGTGACGTCATCACGCATCCACAGAGGAAACGGCGAGTATAGCGAGTGAACACACACACACCTGCAGTGCTGTTTGCAGGAGGAATTGGAGTTATTTATACAAAGCGTTACTTTTGCTGATACCATGTGAGTGGGAGATCAGAAGCTCATTAAACATTTTTACTCAGGATAAGACACTATGTTTCTTTTTCTCTTCTCTATGTATGTATCGTTTATGGAGGAATAAGCCTAAGCAGATAGAGGAGAAAGTCTTAATTGAGAAAAGTTGAAGAAAGGAGGAAGGAGAGAGAGGTTCATGTCATGAACATTGACTTACTACGCAAATCAGATTGATCCATATTACCATCTCTATTCGGATGAACTGAACTATCATTAACCTATATAAAATTTTCTTCCAGTATATTTTACTTTATTTATTTTTTACATTTTTCATTTTTTTATATTTTTATTGTATTTTTTCACTTTTTAGGCACGCAGTTTTTTATACACTGATTCATAATTATTAATGAAATTTTTTTGATTCACTTCAATCATGGATTTAAGTACTATGCAATTATGGATTTAAGCATTATGGATATAGATTATTATTGAATAATTGGTTATATATAATATTTATTTATTTAATTATTTAGAGCACTTAGAGTTATTAAGTTTGGAGCGCGGTACAATATAGATATATGAGTTTATTTATTTATTCATCATTTGGAAGCATCTATTTACTCCAATCACTATCACTGTTTATATTGCAGATTCATTCACATGTATCAGTGTCACCTGATGGTATTTATTTGCATGATTTCACTTTAGTGAGCACAGTTATAGCTTCTTTGTTCACTGATTTGATACACTACTTAGTATTTGTATTGTTTTTGGATTTATGCACCGGTGTGAGTAGCGCTACATTCCTCCCTGTATTAGTTTGTTTAACTGGGGAGCATCGCCCCCCGACACCGGGGAGCATCACTCCCCGACACCGGGGAGCATCGCCCCCTGACACCGGGGAGCATCACCCCCCGACACCGGGGAGCATCACCCCCCGACACTTGGGAGCATCACTCCCTGACACTGGGGAGCATCACCCCCCGACACTGGGGAGCATCACTCCCCGACACTGGGGAGCATCACCCCCCGACACCGGGGAGCATCACCCCCCGACACCGGGGAGCATCACCCCCCGACACTTGGGAGCATCACTCCCTGACACTGGGGAGCATCACCCCCCGACACTGGGGAGCATCACTCCCCGACACTGGGGAGCATCACCCCCCGACACTGGGGAGCATCACTCCCTGACACTGGGGAGCATAGTCCCCTGACACTGGGGAGCATCGCCCCCCAACACTGGGGAGCATAGTCCCCTGACACTGGGGAGCATCACTCCCTGACACTGGGGAGCATAGTTCCCCGACACTGGGGAGCATCACTCCCTGACACTGGGGAGCATAGTCCCCTGACACTGGGGAGCATCACCCCCCAACACTGGGGCATATCACCCCCCGACACTGGGGAGCATCACCCCCCGACACTGGGGAGCATCATCCCCGACACTGGGGAGCATCGTCCCCCCGACACTGGGGAGCATCGTCCCCCCGACACTGGGGATCGTCCCCCTGACACTGGGCATCGTCCCCCCAACACTGGGGAGCATCACTCCCTGACACTGGGGAGCATCGCCCCCCGACACTGGGGAGCATCGTCCCCCCGACACTGGGGAGCATCACTCCCTGACACTGGGGAGCATAGTCCCCTGACACTGGGGAGCATCGCCCCCCGACACTGGGGAGCATCACCCCTGACACTGGGGAGCATCGCCCCCTGACACTGTGGAGCATCACCCCCTGACACTGGGGAGCATCGCCCCCCGAAACTGGGGAGCATCACCCCCCGACACTGGGGAGCATCGCCCCCCCGACACTGGGGAGCATCACCCCCTGACACTGGGGAGCATCACCCCCTGACACTGGGGAGCATCACCCCCTGACACTGGGGAGCATCGCCCCTGACACTGGGCTGAGCAGATAACAGACACAAAATGAATGGATTCATCTCTTTGGAACGTAACGCCCTCCAACTTAGATAGGCTGTTTGTTGTTGTTTTTTCTGTTTTTTTTAGAGCTTGAGTAGCAGCCTGGGGATGAGTCAGCCTGTGAGTGAGGCAGGAGTTCACCTCAGGACAGGTGGGCTGTGGTATGGCTGGGTATGGTGACCAAGGCAACCCTTAGGTATGACAGAGCCTGGGGAGCAGAGAAGCAGGGCCGTGGATAAGGGGGTACCAGCAGTTCTCCTGTACGGGGCCAAGGCCAGCAGGGGGTCCAAGGCAGGTAGGTTAATCAGATGTGGGCAGGGAGGGTGATCGGCACAGTGGGGAGGGTTCAATTCCAGGAACCAATCCTCTGTATGGATCTCTCTGCAGCAGCAGAAAGCCGGCTTCTTCTCCTCTCCATCCTGCTGGTTTTCAGCTGCTGCAGAGAGAGACCTACAGGGGATCGGTTCCAGTAATTGGAACCTGCCACACCCATTACCCTCCCTGTGCACCATATGTTTCCCCCCTCCTGCCCAGGACCCCGTTTCCCCCCCCCCCCCCAAAGTGCTGCTGGCTTCCCTCCTCTCCTTCCCACTGGCAGCTGCAAGCACTTAATAGGATGTCTCAGGATGGAGAGTCCAAGGGTCCCATAAATATGTCACATTTACCAGCCCCTTCCTTTCCTGAATTAATACAATGAGTGATCATGATTGGTACCGATCACCCACTGTGTTCATTCATAACTAAAGCATAGTAAGCTGTGTTTTTTCTTTTTTGGGGGGGGCTGTCATGTTGGTTGTAGGTGGCCCTGAGGTTTCTAACAGCAGCCTGGGAGGGGGCCCCAGGGAAAGGGCCTACCTACAGGCAGGTGCAGTAAAGGAGGATCTCTACTGCACCATTGTCTTTTAGGAGGGCCATCCTGAGCAGCAGGGAAGAAGTCAGCTCAGCAAAAGGCCTGAAGGTAGCTACCAACCCACCAAGCTGACAGGGTGGACAGTGTGGGTACTCCTAGACCCCCTGGGCCGAATAATGGGAGAGGGCAGTCAGGTGGAAAACCCAACTAGATTCTCTTCTGGGACTGCTGTGCTAAATTGGCGGCTTCTGGGCCCCCTTACCCTGGGAATACCCTCAGGACAGCTGGGTGAAGAGGAGGATTTATCTGAGGATGGAGGAGGTACACCTCTGGGAGAGCTGGAGGGCTCTTAAAGAAGAGACTATTGTGGTCTGCAATTGTGAACATAGTTGGTCCTCCAGTTCACAGTTCCCTTGGGCATCCCATACACTCCTCAACCCCATCCAAGTTATCAACCCCAAAACCAAGCTCAAGCACTGTTTGCTGACTCCAGTGTGCAAAGTGTGGAGGAAAATGTGTGTTGCCTGGCTGTGCAGGACTATAGGGGGACCAAAAACGTCAGCGGCTCCTAAGGGGGAAGCGCTACAATAACAATAAAAGTGGAACTTACATGGGAAGCGTCCAGTGAGGAGGAAGAACCGCCCATTTTCTGAGCGTTTTCTGCGTCCGGTAATGAGACGCGCAGCGATAATGTGCTCCCGCCTTGTAATAGAAGATGATGAGGATTTTTCTGCACAACCCTTTGCTGATCTGTGAAAAAAAAGAAATATAAATATTCAAATATTTCTACAGGAAACGTAACGGAAAAGTACAACAGAATTTATTTATTTGGTATTTTAATATAAATTGATATATTAGATGTTTTATTATCCAAATATGTATATACATTCTCTATTATTACATGACAGGGGATCCCCTCCAGTCCTCAGTACTTACCTGCCTCCTCCTTGTAGTGTATGAGGATTCCCTCCAGTCCTCAGTACTTACCTGCCCCCTCCTTGTAGTGTATGAGGATCCCCCTCCAGTCCTCAGTACTTACCTGCCTCCTCCTTGTAGTGTATGAGGATCCCCTCCAGTCCTCAGTACTTACCTGCCTCCTCCTTGTAGTGTATGAGGACCCCCTCCAGTCCTCGGTACTTACCTGCCCCCTCCTTGTAGTGTATGAGGACCCCCTCCAGTCCTCGGTACTTACCTGCCTCCTCTTTGTAGTGTATGAGGATCCCCTCCAGTCCTCAGTACTTACCTGCCCCCTCCTTGTAGTGTATGAGGATCCCCTCCAGTCCTCGGTACTTACCTGCCTCCTCCTTGTAGTGTATGAGGATCCTCTCCAGTCCTCGGTACTTACCTGCCCCCTCCTTGTAGTGTATGAGGATCCCCTCCAGTCCTCAGTACTTACCTGCCCCCTCCTTGTAGTGTATGAGGATCCCCTCCAGTCCTCGGTACTTACCTGCCTCCTCCTTGTAGTGTATGAGGATCCTCTCCAGTCCTCGGTACTTACCTGCCCCCTCCTTGTAGTGTATGAGGATCCCCTCCAGTCCTCAGTACTTACCTGCCTCCTCCTTGCAGTGTATGAGGATCCCCTCCAGTCCTCAGTACTTACCTGCCCCCTCCTTGTAGTGTATGAGGATCCCCTCCAGTCCTCAGTACTTACCTGCCTCCTCCTTGTAGTGTATGAGGATCCCCTCCAGTCCTCGGTACTTACCTGCCTCCTCCTTGTAGTGTATGAGGATCCTCTCCAGTCCTCGGTACTTACCTGCCTCCTCCTTGTAGTGTATGAGGATCCCCTCCAGTCCTCAGTACTTACCTGCCCCCTCCTTGTAGTGTATGAGGATCCCCCTCCAGTCCTCAGTACTTACCTGCCTCCTCCTTGTAGTGTATGAGGATCCCCTCCAGTCCTCAGTACTTACCTGCCCCCTCCTTGTAGTATATATAAGTAACCCTTACCTCAGTACCTACCTTTCTGCTCCTTGAAGTATATGGTGACGTATCTCTGGCTGCAGCAGGTATCAGGAATCTAACATTCTCCTCCGTTAGACTCGTTGGGATTTTGGAAATACAGCAGAAGGGTTTTCTTTCGGTTTTTCAGCTCCTAGATCCCCTGATCCCACTGAAGTAGTACGGGGAAGCCGGTGGGTTTGTCCTCCATTCTGTGTTCCTCTGAGAGGGTGACGGTCTATGGCAGTGACATGGAGATGTCTGTGTTGGGTGTGGAGCGGAAAATTGCTTTCTGCTGCCTTTCACTTTCTGTTTTTCAGTTTTTAATTTGTCTTTCAAGAATGTCTCCACCGGTCTGACAACAACAAACATGGGGCAGGGCTGAGCACAAGAGCTGATGCTCTATTTCTCCCAATAAGTTTAATATTGGATTTCTCAGGACACTTAATGGGGAAACCCAAAACTCATGGCTTTCAGTAACATTTTGACAGCTGAAGCCAGATTGAAAAGTAGATGTTTATTATACAAGCATGTAGACCTCCATGCAGGGAGAGCAGAACAATACATGGTGTTGGATTCAAAGGAACGCTCTGCCTAACTAGGGCCTCTAATACAATTTATATATGCTTTCCAGTGGGTGGTACCTGACTGTCTGATCTTTCTTTGGAGAGCCATCTGTGTTTTTGGAGAAAACTCCTGGAGATGCGCTTATTTGTCCACATGTAAATGTCCATCAAGTTTGACTGGTCCTCAAAGGTTGTGAAAACAATCTTGAGGTCAATAGGTTGTGAGAATGCTGTGGAACTGGCAGCAGAAGCTGATGTTAAGCCAGTGTTTCTCAACTCCAGTCCTCATGGACCCCCAACAGGTCATGTTTTCAGGATTTCCATTATTTTGCACAGGTGATTTGATCAGTTTCACTGCCTTAGTAATTACCACAGCTGTTTCATCTGAGGGAAATCCTGAAAACATGACCTGTTGGAGGTCCATGAGGACTGGAGTTGAGAAACACTGTGTTAAGCCAACAGGAGAGGGCATGAGGTGTGCCATCTGATTCATTACCAATGTATTTCATATTAACAATGTATTTTATTTATACCTAAAATGGCTGCTCCGTTTTCCCTTACAGTCCCTCCTCTTGGACATCATATTGTCCAAACAATTATCCCTTCCTAAAAAGAAATTTGAGAAACATATTTGCTTTACAATTCCTCCCCTGCTTTAAATGCTCATACGTCTCAATTTGTTTGCCTAATATTTCTTTCTAGTTCATATTTCTCCTGATTTATACATCCAATTTACTTCTGCAGAAAAATCTAATTTTGCTTCACGAAGGCTGAAAAATGCAAAACATTAAACAAAAATTAAAAATCAAAGTCTAAAAAAAAACTGTGTGTTGGGCTGTTTATGAACGCCAAGTCTTTAGTTGATTCCTCCAATGTATCCCTGACAGCTAGTCCTCCAAATGACTGTACTGCAACACCTAAGAACTCGTACAATGTTCACACATAATATATTCTTCAGGACCATCGCAGTCCACATGACAAGAAACTTCCGGTAGGTGTGCAGATCTGCTGCAATTATAGCACATTGAGCTTTGACTTCTATTCATGGACAGCTGAAATGATAAGTAAAAATGTTCTTCAGATACTTAAAAGTTTTGAAACCACTTTTCTCCATCACTGTTGTTTGTGGCTGATGTCATGAAGTCCAGGAATAAGGGAGGATATTTTTGAAGATGGCGTCATTGAGATTGCTAGCCCAACATTAGTTAAAAAAAAAATGCCCATGAAGCCATGGCGTTTTTATTTTTCTGCCGAAGTAAATCTGTGTTATAGAGACAATAAGACCTAGAAGAAAAGAAATACATCTTAATACGAGGAGAAACCACTCTCACTTTGTATAACGTGTTACTCAGTCGTCATCCAAACTAACTACACTATTCAGAATTCAATCATGAACAATCGGCCATCTTAAAAAGGGCCTATCATGTATGGCTGGGATCAGTGACCTTACAGTTGACCAGGAACATGTAAGCACAGAGACAGGAGACTTGGAGAGTGTGAGATGGGGAAACAGCTTTCATTGTTTGAACACTGATTGAAGTAAATTAAAAACGTTCTGACTGACATTCTGCAGTTTAGCCACAAGATGTCACTGTTTTTTCTAACAGCCTCAGACTGCATAGAGATTTCTATATTCATGAAGGGGTGGGGAAAAAGAGAGGAGAGCAGCCATGCTTGAGGGAGAGAAGGGGGACTGTGTGATCTGAGAATCCGATGCAATCCAGATGTGAGGACAGCCCCCTGTAATCAGAAATTCAGTTGAGTGAAGCTGATGGTGTTCAAGACGCTAACCCTGCTCAAAGAAAGGAAGATTGCTGCCAGGAAGCTGATGGGAAGCTGAGGAACTAAGCAATATACATACTGTGATATTGCATGCTCAGTGGAGAGACATTTGTTCTGTTCAGAGTCACCAGCGCATGCAAAGCAGACCCGGGTTGGTAAGATCGTGCACGCACCTCTGTTCAGTGTTGGTGCCCATAGCACTGAGACAGGCCTATAGTTAGTTAGTTAGGGTCTCTGTTTGTGTCAGGCCACAAGTGTTGTTACTGATCATTGGAAGGACTCCACAACTTAAAGTGACATTTCACATTGGAGAACTGATAAAATTCCACAAACTCAAGCCAGACTGGTGTTTTGCTCAGAAGAATACTCAGGCACATGCTACAGGACCAGTTATGGGGGGGGGATACTGTAGATTTGTGTAAGATTGTAAGCTGTTGTGCTGCACCGCAGGCTAGCCCATACCTACACCCATACACTGATTCCTGCTCTGTAGGGTAATAACAGGTAAGGTGTGGCAGCTTAGTTGTGCCCCCCAGTAGGTAAATTACTGCACCTTCTACCTTCGTCCATCAGGAGGTGCCGTGCTGTGCAGCACAAGGGTCTCAGCCTTTGGGCTGGGTGTATGTAAATATATTGTATGTTCCCAGCATTTGTGGTTGTGTTTATTTTCCACATCTAAGTAAAATTCTGTTGTGGCAAAAGCTGGTGTTGGGATTGCTTTCCTCGTTCATGACTTCACTGTATCCTGGGGAGCCCCCCCCCGGTACACGGCTTACACATTCACTGTATCCTGGGGAGCCCACCCCGGTACACGGCTTACAACGTGGCGTAGTCAGCAGGATACAGCGACCGTTATGGATGGGAATGCGGCTGGAGCTCTTCCCCCCGGCGCCAATGGCACCGGTCCAGGACCCAGCTCAGGGTGTGCCGATGCAGGACCAAGTTGCCCCCAACACCGCTGATACAGCTTGCCCCTGCCCTGCCCGTACCAGTAGGGTACATTCCCGTGGGGGCGCTATTGAGCCACCTGGCAAAATTTGACGGTAAAAAGATGACGTTGCAGGACTGGACTGAAAGAGTGCGAAGTGCGGTTAGGATGTGTAACCTGACGTCCGAGCTGCGGGCAGAGGTTGCATTGGGGGCTCTAGAGGGTGACGTCAGACGGACAGTAATGGTAAGGACCGAATCTGAGAGAGACACCCTAGAGAAAATATTCTCCCTGCTGGAGAGAGCCCAAGGGGGGTGTGCAAAAGTAGTGCAGCTGTGGAGCCACTTCTTCAACCGACCACGAGAGAGAGGGCAAGACCCTGATGCAGTACTCCAATGCCCTACAGGAGATGCTAAATGAAATACAGCGGCGAGATCCAGAGGCCATGGGAGCTTTCCGGGAGGTGGACTGACTACTATGAGACCAGTTCATAGTGGGGCTCTCCAACAAGTTCTTACAAGACATTTTGCAAGAGATGACCCGGACAGCGCCCAACATGACATTCTACAGCATCTACTTAGCCGCTGTGGAGAGAAAGGAAGAGTGCATACCTGTGGTGGCGAGAATAGTGAGTAGTACCCATGCTACAAGAGGTCAGTCTGCATCTGAAGACACATCTGAAGAATGTGGTCCAGGCCCTGCGGACAGAATTAAGAGAACTTTGGCTGGAAGTGTCCCAGATGAAGGCAGAATCTCCCCGGTCTCCGGAAATGACCTCAGCACCTCGCGCCACTCCACTCAGGATAACTCAGCTGCGGGGGCACGTCAAAAGGGGACCCCTCTGTTGAGCTTGTCGACAGTACGGCCACATGGCCAGAGAGGGCCCAGAACAGATGAAGTCCGAGCCAAAGTTAAACTTCCGACCGCTGCAGTAGCTGGGCGTCCTGCGGCGGTACACCAGAAGCTAAGCCCTAAGCATGAAGAACCCGACCTGTATGCCAGCAGCTCCGTTATGGAAGCCGAGTTGGAAGGCCAGAAGGTACGCTGCCTAGTTGATAAAGGGTCGGAATGCACCCTTATGCCTCGGGAGTTCTTCAAAAGACACTTTGGACATATGATGGAGCCGGAAGACGGGAGTGTCATCAAGCTGACGGCTGCCAATAACAGAGAGATGGACGTCCGAGGAATAGTCTGGAAGTGGGTCCGGCTGTGTGGGCAAGTCGTCGGCAAGAAGGGGGTCGTGCTGGTGGATCATTCGTCCAGGAGAGGGATGGACGTGACATTAGGTATGAACATGCT
The DNA here is from genome assembly GCF_062004578.1 of Staurois parvus. Taxonomy (NCBI): domain Eukaryota; kingdom Metazoa; phylum Chordata; class Amphibia; order Anura; family Ranidae; genus Staurois; species Staurois parvus. The sequence goes on from NW_028318627.1 coordinate 632,273, forward strand.
GAGGGACCTAGACCACCAACTCTATGCCAAAGAAGGGCCGAGGTATTGACAACGGGCCACCACACACCAGCCAAACCCAGAAGGTTCTACAGCAGATGGTGAGGAGCTGTAGTCTACAAAAGGGCGACATGTCCGGTCGGCCCATTGGACACGTGAGGGTGTCGCGGAGGACCCCGGTGAAGATCCCGCCTCGACATGAGCGAATATTGATGCTGCCAGTTGGGGCTGGATGACGACTGAATGGACTGGAGGTCCTGATCGAGCCCGCTTACCAAGAAGAAATGCAGACTCATCCACTGGTAGCCCGGGCCCTCGCTATTGTGAAGGATGGATGTGTGCCTGTACGCTGCCTCAACATTGAAGACTGTGAGTTAACTGTCCCTGGGAATACCTTGCTGGCCAAAGAGGATATTCCTCGACGGAGGAGCTACGGGCAGATAGGAGAAGGATGGATGTGTGCCTGTGCGTACAGGATAGATGGATGTGTGCCTGTGCCTCAAGGTTGAAGACTGAGTTAACCGTCCCTGGGAATACCTTGCTGGCCGAAGTTTATGTGTCCGAAGGGGATATTCCTCGATGGATATTCCTCGATGGAGGAGCTTCATGCTACGGGCAGATTGGAGATCAGCCTGAACCTATGCTGTAGAGGTCCATCAAAGGGAGACCCCAACAGCGGAGTGGATTGGTCGAGTGATCATGGCCTGGATGGGGGTGGACTGCAAGATCCTGACTCCAGGACAACAGAAGTTGCTGGAAGACACCCTTTGGGAGTTTCAGGAGGCCTTCTCGAGACATGATGAGGACTTTGGGTGTGCCTCCACCATCGAATACGAAATCCCCGTCGGCAAAGCTTCACCGATCAGGGAACGTTACTGGCAAATCCCGCCTAAAATGTATCAGGAGGTGAAGGATATGGTGGCCAGCATGTTGGAAAACCAGGTGATCCATGAGAGTCAAAGTCCTTGGGCTGTTCCAGTAGTCTTGGTGAGGAAGAAAGATTGGAGTCTCCATTTCTGCGTGGATTATCGGAAGCTGAATGCCCAGACTGTCTGGGATGCCTACCCCCTTCCGCGGATTGAGGAGTCGTTGTCTGCCCTGAGTCATGCGAAGTTCTTCTCGACTCTTGACCTGGCCAGTGGGTATTGGCAGGTACCGATGGCCAAGAAGGACAAAGCAAAGACAGCCTTCATCCTACCTATGGGACTCTACGAGTTCAACAGTATGCCATTTGGCCTGTCCAATGCCCCGGGAACATTCCAGCGGTTGATGGAGCACTGTCTGGGAGATCTCAACTTTGAGTCGGTATTGATATACCTGGACAACGTAGTAGTGTTTGGGGCCTCTTTTGAGAATCACCTCCAGAAACTGTGACAGATTCTAGGATGGCTGCGAGACCATGGGCTCAAAATCAAGCCCAAGAAGTGCCAACTGTTTCAACAACAGATAGAGTATTTGGGACATTTGGTCACCCAAGAGGGGGTAAAGCCAACCCCTGATAAGGTGGAGGCTGTCCAGAAGTGGCCCCAGCCGAGTACACTACAAGAGGTGCAAGCGTTCATTGGACTGGCTGGCTACTACAGGAGGTTTATACCCAAGTTTGCTCATTTGGTGGGCCCGTTAAACGAGTTATTAAGGGGCACTGCAGGGAGCCCGAAGAATCGTCCCATCGAGTGGGGACCCTGGCAACAAGGGGCTTTTGAAGCAGTGAAGGGGGCGCTGATTAGTGCCCCAATTCTGGCTTATGCGCGGTTTGACACCCCATTCCTGCTGTACACTGACGGAAGTCTACATGGTCTGGGGGCTGTGTTATCCCAAGTCCAGGATGGACATGAGAGAGTCATTGCCTATGGCAGCTGGGCTCTGAGGGAGTCCGAGCGCAACCCTGACAATTATAGCTCCTTTAAATTGGAACTACTGGCACTGGTGTGGGCCATGACCGAAAAGTTTGTGGAGTACCTGACCTGTGCAGAGGTGACCGTGATGACTGACAACAACCCGTTAGCACATCTGGAAAATGCCAAACTCAGTGCGCTTGAGCAGAGGTGGTTGGCTCGCCTTTCTAAGTACCAATACCGCATCAAGTTCCGGTCAGGTAGGGAGAACGGCAACGCCGACGCACTCTCCCGAGTCCCTGTAGGGTTGTTGGCTCAGGGTGCCGATGAGGAGCTAGAGGACACTGAAACTCCTGACCTTGGTCGATTACCCATGTTCCAGGACATGGCACATTCAAGTGGGGTGGCGTCCGGGATGCCATTAGTGCTGGGAAAGACTTTGGCTGATTGGAAGAGGGTCCAGGATAGCTGCCCGGACCTGTGAAAAGTGAAAGAATGGGTCCGGACCAAGATCTGGCCTCGGTCAGAAGAGCGGGCTCATCTGACTCCCGAGGGCCAAAAGTTGTTGAGGCAATGGGATAAGCTAACTGTTACCCAGGGCCTCCTGTGTCGGACCATATACTTGCAGTCAGAGTTGCAGTACCGGCGACAGATTGTCATTGGGACCGGAAGCTGCCCGGGAAGCCCATGAGAGGAATGCCCATTTTGGGAGCGATAAAACATTCAAGTGGCTCCAACGGCTCATGTACTGTCCAGATTTGGCAGACATGGTGGCCGAGGCATGCCTTAAGTGTTGGCCCTGCGGGCTGAGTAAAAGTACTGAACAGCGGGCTCCTGTCCAGGCCATCCGGACATCAGCACCCCTAGAGCTCCTTATGATCGATTATGTACAGATTGGGTACTCTACCTCGGTACTCTCGTACTGTCTAGTCACGACAGATCATTTCACAAAGTATGCGGTGGCTGTACCCACCAGAGACCAGACGGCAGAGTCGGCCGCTAAAGCGGTCTGCAAATACTTTATACAGGTGTTCGGGTGTCCACAGAGAATACATTCAGACCAGGGGGCATGTTTTCAGGGTACTCTAATGAATGAGTTGTACCAACTGTATGGGATTGAACGTTCTCACAGCACCCCCAGGGAAACGGGGCGTGCGAGCGGTTCAACCGCACCTTGCTCCAGATGCTGCAGACTCTGGAGGACCGCCAAAAGGCTCGGTGGCCCGAATACCTACCTGAACTGATGTGGGCCTATAATAACAGGGTACACAGTACCACCGGATACTCCCCACATATGCTCATGTTTGGGAGGGCCGGAAGGGAGATTGAAGATCTCCACATGCCCAATCCGATGGAGCCACCACCAAGAAACACTACCGCATGGGTGCAAGAGCACCGCCGCCGGCTCAGAGCGATCCACAAGGTTGTGGGGGAGCGCCTTAGACAAGTGGTACACCCCAATCCAAGACCAGTGCAGAAAGAGGGGTATGCCCCGGGTGATTGAGTGATAGTTAAAGCCAAGCAGCCGTCTGGAAAGTTGGATGGGCGGTGGGAGGCGGTCCCATACACGGTGAAGAGGAGGGTAGACCCTGCCATCCCGGTCTATGAGGTAGATCCAATAGGGACTGGGGGGCCCACACGAAACTTGCATCGTAACATGTTGAGGCATTGTAATTTTGATGAACCAGTGTGCGGGGAGGGGATGGCTCCTCCTGCTCAGAGTACAGAGGAAATCCCCTTAGAGGAGGGGGAGGAATGGTGGGTTGTCCCTGTCCCAGTTCCCTCAGAGGCTCCAACCTTAGCAAGTTTGCCACCAATGGAAAGCGTTGAGCGGTCAGCAGCTCCTCTCCCATTAAATGTGCCTGACGTCCCCAGTGCTTCTGAGCCTGTCACTCTACGAAGGTCAGCAAGGCCCAATGCTGGTGTGCCCCCACAGCATTATGCCCAGAATGAGTTTGTATGGGGAGGGTTGCCGAGGACGACAACCTCTAGTGGGGTGGCATGTGAGATGGGGAAACAGCTTTCATTGAACACTGATTGAAGTGAATTAAAAACGTTCTGACTGACGTTATGCAGTTTGGCCACAAGATGTCACTGTTTTCTCTAACAGCCTCAGACTGCATAGAGATTTCTATATTCATGAAGGGGTGGGGTTTTACACTTGGAGAGTGAACAGGAAAAAGAAAGGAGAGCAGCCATGCTTGAGAGAGAGAAGGGGGGCTGTGTGTCAAGGTCCTACCTTTCCTCAGGGCTTGTGCTGCTCCATGTGCTGGCATTCATCTTAGGTGTCTGCAAAGCATTGTGGGATTCTTTATGCTTTCAGCCTCTGTGGCTCCTCCCCCAGGAGGTGGCGGCTTATCACATATAAGTCTGCTGTTTGTAGCTGTCCATTGCATTCGTGTCCTGTCGCACAGCAGCAAGCTCCTGTTTAGTTTCTCATTGCTCTCCTGGATACCGACTCGGCTTTGGCAAGACTCCTTCCTGGCTTCTGACCCCAGCTCTGGTGACCATCCTTCCTGGCTTCTGACCCCGGCTCTGGCGACCATCCTTCCTGGCTTGTGATCCCGGCTCTGGCAACCATCCTTCCTGGCTTCTGACCCCGGCTCTGGCGACCATCCTTCCTGGCTTCTGACCCCGGCTCTGGCGACCATCCTTCCTGGCTTGTGATCCCGGCTCTGGCGACCATCCTTCCTGGCTTCTGACCCCGGCTCTGGCGACCATCCTTCCTGGCTTCTGACCCCGGCTCTGGCGACCATCCTTCCTGGCTTCTGACCCCGGCTCTGGCGACCATCCTTCCTGGCTTCTGACCTCGGCTCTGGCGATCATCCTTCCTGGCTTCTGACCCCGGCTCTGGCGATCATCCTTCCTGGCTTCTGACCCGAGGAGCAGCAGGCCTCTCGGCGTTGGGAGGGTCGCTGCCTGTACTGTGGTCTCGGTGGGCATCTTCGGCAGTCCTGTCCGGTCCACCCGGGAAACGCTCGCACCTGAGATCCTGTCAGGGGCAGATCTTGGGTGGAGTTTCCTCGTCCCCCGGTTTCCCGCAAAGATAAACTGCTAATCACCATTGTCCTCTCTTGGGAGAAAGGCTCGGTGACGGCCCAGGCTTTGGTAGACTCTGGTGCTGGCGGGTTGTTTATGGACAGTTTGTTTGCTGCCCAGTACTCCATTCCTCTGCAGGCTCGACTTACTCCATTGGTCCTCGAGGCGATAGATGGCAGGCCCCTGCAACCGCCGCAGGTTACCCATGAGACCCTGCTGGTTGAAGTAGCTATTGGGGCTGTTCACAGGGAGTTGGCCTGTTTCCAGGTAATTTCTTCCCGGCACTACTCCGTGGTTTTGGGATATCCCTGGCTTCAGAAGCACAATCCGACCTTTGATTGGCGGTCGGCCGAGATTCTCTCGTGGTCTCCAGTGTGGGGCCAGTTGCATCCGTGGACCTGTTAAGGTGTTGTGTGCCTCCTCGGACTCTGTGTTGCCCACTGACTATGACACTGACGGTGTTTGACAAGGTGCGTGCCGGCACTCTGCCTCCTCATCGTCCATACGATTGTGCCATAACCTTACAACCAGGTGCTACTCCTCCGCGTGGCAGGGGGTATCCTCTTTTGGTTGCAGAGAATCAGGCCATGGAGGAATACGTTGTGGATGCGCTTTCCTAGGGGCACATTCGCAAGTCTACTTCTCCAGCAGGAGCTGGCTTTTTCTTTGTGAAAAAGAAGGGCGATGAATTGAGGCCTTGCATTGATTTTAGGGGTCTCAATCGAATCACGATTAAGAATGCTTACCCAATTCTGTTGATTACCGAGTTGTTCGACCGCCTCAAGGGAGCAACGATCTTTACTAAACTCAACCTTAGGGCTGTGTACAACCTCGTATGGATCAAGGAGGGCGACGAGTGGAAGACCGCGTTCAACACCAGAACCGGTCACTATGAATCCCTGGTGATGCCCTTCGGGTTGTGTAATGCGCCCGCGGTCTTTCAGGAGTTCATTAATGATGTCTTTTGTGACTTTTTGCAGCAGTGCGTGGTGGTTTACTTGGACGACATCCTGGTTTACTCTGCGTCTATGGAGGCTCATATCCAGGATGTTAAGCGGGTGCTGCAACGGTTACGTGAGAACGAGCTATTCTGTAAGCTCGAGAAGTGTGAATTTCACCGATCCCAGGTTGCCTTTTTGGGCTACATCATTTCCGCTGTGGGATTCTCCATGGACCCTCAGAAGGTTTCGGCGGTTCTGCAGTGGCCTCGTCCCAGTGGTCCATTCAGCACTTTTTGGGATTCGCCAACTATTAGCGGAAGTTTATCAGGAACTTCTCCACGCTGGCCAAGCCTCTCTCAGATCTGACCAAGAAGGGCAGTAATCCCCACGCGTGGTCATCCGAGGCCATCTTAGCTTTCGAAGCTCTGAAATCCGCCTTCGCTTCGGCTCCGATACTGTCTCATCCCAATCCTGGGTTGCCTTTTGTCCTTGAGGTTGATGCATCCGAGACGGGAGTAGGCGCCCTCCTGTCTCAGCGTCAGTCGCCCGATGGACCCCTACATCCCTGTGGGTTCTATTCCAGGAAGCTTTCCTCTGCAGAATGCAACTACCAGATTGGTGACAGGGAGTTGTTGGCCATTATTCAGGCTCTCAAGGAATGGAGGCACCTGCTCGAGGGGTCTGCAGTTCCGGTTCTCATTCTCACTGACCACAAGAACCTGACGTATCTCTCGGAAGCTAAGAGGTTGACGCCCCGTCAGGCCAGATGGGCCTTGTTCTTGTCACGTTTCAACTATGTGGTCTCCTATTTGCCTGGCTCCAAGAATGTCAGGGCTGTTGCCTTGTCACGGCAATACTCTGAGCTGTCCAGGGAGGACTCTGAGCCGACCTCAGTCATACCTCCGGATCAGATCCTGGCTGCCATTTGTACCAGCCTGACTTATCCCCTTGGGGAGCAGATTTTGGCGGCTCAAACTGATGCTCCCTCTGAGAGACTGGCTGGTAGATGTTTCGTACCTGAGGGATTGCGCACCCGCTTGCTGCGTACATACCATAACTCCAAGACTGCCGGTCATCCTGGTAGGAACCAGTTGTCCTGGGTCATTTCTCGTTTATTCTGGTGGCCATCTCTCCGTTCTGACATTGCCTAATATGTAGTGGCATGTTCTGTCTGTGCCCAGAATAAATCTCCTTGGTATCTTCCATTAGGCCTTCTGCAACCCATTCCCAATGGGGAGAATCCCTGGTCACACCTGGGCATGGATTTTATTATATACCTCCTTGCGTCTCGAGGCCATACGGTCATTCTTATGGTCATTGATCGTTTCTCCAAAATGTGCCATTGTGTTCCGTTCAAGAAATTGCCAACTGTACAAGAACTGGCTACGGTTTTCGCCAGGGAGATCTTTCGCTTGCATGGGTTGCCTAAGGTGATTGTCTCGGACCGTGGGAGACAGTTTGTGTCCAGGTTCTGCCGGGCCTTCTGCTCCCAGCTGGGTATCAAGCTCTCCTTCTCTTCGGCCTACCACCCGCAGTCCAATGGGGCTGCGGAGCATTCCAACCAGGCCCTGGAACAATTCCTTCGCTGCTATATCTCAGACCATCAAGACAATTGGGTCGATCTCCTGCCATGGGCAGAGTTTGCGAGGAACTCAGCTGTCAACTCCTCCTCCAGGATGTCTCCCTTCATGGCCAGCTATGAGTTCCAACCCACTGTATTGCCTGAGTTGTTCTCGCCACAGGACATTCCGGCTGTGGAGAACCATCTTGCTGCCCTGCGTTCCTCGTGGGGGCAGATCCAGAGGTCCTTGAAGGACTCAGCTCAGCACCAGAAGCTCCAGGCTGATCGTAGATGGTTGCCTGCTCCTTCATACCAGGTCGGAAATCGGGTGTGGTTGTCCACTTGTAACCTCAATCTTTGGGTGCTGGCACTGAAACTGGCTCCCTGTTTTGTTGGTCCTTTCCGCATTCTCCGCAGGGTGAACCCGGTTGCCTATGCCCTTACTCTTCCTCCTGGGATGTGTATCCCTAAAGTCTTCCACGTATCCCTGTTGAAGCCTCTGGTCTGTAATCGCTTTACTGCCTCTCCGCCTTGACCTCGTCCTATCCGGGTTGACGGTCATGAGGAGTATGAGGTGAGCCGCATCCTGGACTCTCGGTTGGTCCGCAGTCGGGTGCAGTTCCTGGTCCATTGACATGGTTATGGTCCCGAGGAGCGTTCCTGGGTTCCTTCCACGGATGTTCATGCTCCTGCCCTCCTCCGCGCTTTTCACGCCCGAATTCCCCAGAAGCCTTATGTTGAGCTGCGGAGGGGGAGGGGTCCTTCAGGAGGAGGTACTGTCAAGGTCCTACCTTTCCTCAGGGCTTGTGCTGCTCCATGTGCTGGCATCCATCTTAGGTGTCTGCAAAGCATTGTGGGATCCTTTATGCTTTTCGCCTCTGTGGCTCCTCCCCCAGGAGGTGGCAGCTTATCACATATAAGTCTGCTGTTTGTAGCTGTCCATTGCATTCGTGTCCTGTCTGTTGCTCAGCAGCAAGCTCCCGTTTAGTTTCTCATTGCTCTCTTGGATACTGACTCGGCTTTGGCAAGACTCCTTCCTGGCTTCTGACCCCTGCTCTGGCGACCATCCTTCCTGGCTTCTGATCCAGGCTCTGGTGACCATCCTTCCTGGCTTCTGACCCCGGCTCTGGCGATCATCCTTCCTGGCTTCTGTACTACCAAGTCATCCGCTGTTGCTGTTGGACTTGCATAGACTCTGTCTTGTTTTTGTATAATAAACCTACCTTGTGTGTCTGGCTCCTGGCTCCCTGACACTGTGTGATCTGAGAATCCGATGCCATCCAGATGTGAGGACAGCCCTCTGTAATCAGAAATTCAGTTGAGTGAAGCTGATGGTGTTCAAGACGCTAACCCTGTTCAAAGAAAGGAAGATTACTTCCAGGAAGCTGAGGAACTAAGCAAAATATATACTGTGATATTGCATGCTCAGTGGAGAGACATTTGTTCTGTTCAGAGTCACCAGCGGATGCAAAGCACACCCGGGTCGGTAAGATCGTGCACGCACCTCATTTCAGTGTTGGCGCCTAGAGACTGAGTCCAGGCCTATAGTTAGTTAGTTAGGGTCTCTGTGTCAGGCCACAAGTGTTGTTACTGATCATTGGAAGGACTCCACAACTTAAAGTGACATTTCACATTGGAGAGCTGATAAAATCCTACAAACTCAAGCCAGACTGGCGTTTTGCTCAGAAGGAATACTCAGGCACGTGCTACAGGACCAGTTATGGGAGGGGGAATACTGTAGATCTGTGTAAGATTGTAAGCTGTTGTGCTGCACCGCAGGCTAGCCCATACCGTACACCCATACACTGATTCCTGCTCTGTAGGGTAATAACAGGTAAGGTGTGGCAGCTTAGTTGTGCCCCCCAGTAGGTAAATTACTACCCTTTCTACCTTCATCCATCAGGGGGCGCCGTACTGTGCAGCACAAGGGTCTCAGCCTTTGGGCTGGGTGTATGTAAATGTATTGTATGTTCCCAGCATTTGTGGTTGTGTTTATTTGCCACATCTAAGTAAAATTCTGTTGTGACAAAAGCTGGTGTTGGGGTTGTTTCCTCGTTCGTGACTTCACTGTATCCTGGGGAGCCCCCCCGGTACACGGCTTACAACTGCACAGAATACAGGACTTAGAAGAATGGCAGGAGGACAGTTCAGCGCTGGGGTACTGGTCTTAAAGGCAAGCAGGACACAAAATGCTAGTAAGAAACACTTGTAGCACTGGGGATCAGGGCTCACAGGGAATGCAGGCACACAGGATACAGCTGATGTATCAAGGATTCTAAGACAGGAAGGATACCCAACAGTATCATCTGGGGAGAACACAGCATGTCTGCACATGCAACAAGGGCGAGGGCCCTTGCAAGGGCCAAGGAGCAGGGTCTAAGGAACTGCCTTGTCTTCTCCAGAGCTCTTGAAGGTAGAGATGGGTTTGCTGCAGACAGTCCCCAGGTTGCGGTCCTCGTACTCACCCAGGCAGGAAGCTACTGGAAACTACCAACTGATAAATATGAACCCCTTGCAGTGATGAGGCACAGGGATCACTGGACATTAGGGAGGTCAGCTCAAGCTGATATGCATGGAAACACACAGACACTGAGAACAGAAAACTAGGAGTAGGTAGTAAAGCAAGCAAACAAACAGGTCTCTAAGAGCAGATAGAGATGCACGGTGACACCGAACAGGAAACAGGATTGAAACACATTTCGGAGACACAGAGACAATCTGCTAGGACCTTTAAGGTGTAAAGCCTGAGGCAATGAGCCACATTAGAATGTGAAGAGATGGCCTGGCTGGGCTTGTAGCTCATTAAATCATCAGCAGGAGGTTAAGCAGCCTTAAACACAAGTCTTGTGGGCCAATAGGCAACAGCAGAACCTTATCATTTAAAGTCATGGAACTACATGTGCCAGCATACCTCTGCTGCTCTTTGGAAATAGAGGAGACAGATCTGAAGAAAAGCTGAAGACCCCGACATAGATTTAATATAAAATCAATATCTATCAATATTGACAATATCTAACTAAGCTTAACAATCAATATAGTAACACTAACATACATTCATTTTATTTCTTAGGATATTATAGGTGTTAAAATAGGAAACAATTATAATTGTTTATAATATAAATTATAATTATTATATAATATAATTATAATTATTCAACTCAATAGTCAAACTTTCACAATAATATAAAAACTTTGTAAGATAGAAAATGCTCAGTTCTATTGTCACTGGTAATTGGGGATTTCTGGCTTTGTCTGGTTGGTTTGGGGACCGCTCTTAGATTGTTGAACTCGTTAATACCAGAGCCCATACATGTTAGATCAGAACACACAACAAAGAAGATCTAACACCCAATCAATAGGCAACTAGGAACTGCCAAAGAAGGTCCAAACTCAACCAACTACACCGATATCAGCTAATGGGGGTGAAACATTTAAGTATTTACAAAAGAAAACAGACTAATAAAACAAGGAAGAAAACAATTTGGAATAATACTTCCATCGGTTGATTTTTTTTTTATGAAGGCTGTGATCTTTCGTTCTGACAGCCTGAAAGAAGTCCAACCAGGGCATTGATCTAATCTGAGGAATAATCATCAATTACATTTAGTAACAAACATGACACTTTCCTCCTAATAAACCAATGGTTAAAGATCTAACAACAAAACATACAGTACATACTTTTAACATTTTCTCTCTTAGTTGTTCTAACAGTGCACTTTTCTAATACCAAAAATTATTGACGTCAAATTAACGATTACCGCGTGGATTTTGTTTATGGTATACCATTAAAAAAAAAATTATTATTCAACGTGGTTAAAAATGAGCAGCTCGATGTAAACCTTTTAGAAAGCTACCATTTGTGTGCAAGAGTTATACTTCACACTTCTGAACACATTGGAAACTTCCAAAACTGTATCTTCTAAAATAAAAAAACCAAACACAAGATAGTGAATACACATAACGATTCACTATTCACAGCTGATTTCCTTTTAGAGTTCACTTGGCTCAGTAAATTCACATGACCACACAGCTGTTCTCATTCACAAACCACGCAATTAACCTATGTTAAAGAAAAAGGGGGAGGGGGGGGGGTCAGCACTCGGTGGGCTGTCAGCACCTTAAACATATCAGACAGCACTCCTGATTTTTAAACTTTAACCTCCCTGGCGTTATGATTATGTCAGGAATTTTGTAACAAAAGCGGTACCATTTTTTTTGCATGGAAATTTGGTGTTATGTATTGTAGGCCTGCAATTCTTAGTAATTACTTACTTAATAAATACTCATAAAAAATAATAATATAATAATAATAAATATAATTCAATAATATAATCAAACCAAAAACACTGAAATGTGAAATAGAGCGCCAAGTTGGCCCATCGCTGAGCTCAGTCACAGAATCGTTTTCAGTTTCTGATGAGGAATTTCCCCCACCAATCATTATCACTCAATTCTGCAAGTGGTTCTGATTTACTATCGCTGTTCTCTAGCCGGTCTAAAACCGCTTTTGACGTAAAGGGGCGCTTTTTGGACGCCGTGGACTTTTCTAAGTTTCCAGGCAGAAAGAACAGTCAAAATGCAGGCAGGGCGCCGGACAAAGCACTCGGGACAAAATGTATGTGAAATGGTTTGATACAGGAATGTTTTGCTATGAAATAATCGTTTTAAAAAAAATGTCATTTTTTTTAAAATGTTCAAATTCCGGCGCCCGTACGTCCCAATGTCACAGGGACCGGAACACAGAAGCCAGATGCCGGCATCGGCCGGAGGAGATGGCCGGGGACGCTGCAGGGGACGCGTCGCGGGAGCGAAGGACAAGGTAAGCGCTGCAGGGACCCCCTGAGCAACGCCGCATGGTAAGCCCGAGTGTAGCTCGGGGGGGTTACTGCTTTTGGTACTGAAACTTTACCCCGAGCTACACTCGGGAATACCACCAGGGGGGTTAAATAAGATCAGTGAAAATGCTTTTTACATGTCACTAATTCTTTTAACATTCCACTTGACTTTCTATCAATTTTAATAACGGCAATGGGTGTGGCTTAACTGTCCGAATTAATAGTTACCCCAGCAAGCTTTTCACAATTTTCAACTTACAGTTTTCTTAGATTAATTTTTTTAGAATGAGCAATATATTTTACATTTTTTTTCCTTACATTAAATTTATCACATTCCTAAATTGGAAAGTGCAAAACTTCTGCATATTACACTTATAGCTTTTAAGTGATTAGTTACCCCAATCATGTCTCAATTTGTTTAAACTTCTAAAAGTCAAAAATCAAAATTTAGTAATTTCAAGGTCAAAATGTGTTTATCTTCTAGATGTTGCCATGACCAACATGGTATTGACTCGTTCCCTTTACTTCCAACATCACATCACCTTAAAACATAAATAACAAACACAAAACAAATCATTATGCCACTGATATAGAATCAGTATTGTCAGATATTTTGCTGACACGGCACTTTAGGCACATTAATACAGTCAGCCCAGACAACACAACATACAATCCATGGATCTCACACATCTTATCACAACAACAGACTCTCACAATCAGCTGGCCTAAATTCTAGACAAAAATATTAGCACATTTCTCTAATAAGGCTGCATTCTCTCTTTTTTTTCCTGGACTGTACCTCAAATCTATATATAGATCTCATTATTTCCCTTTGTTTTTTTTTAATCTGGTGTTCATACTTGTGACGGGAGTGACTTTTGGGGGTGGGGGGACCTCTGTATCATCTCCCCAAATCATTATGTTTAACCCACCCTGTGCCTGTTTAAGGGTACAGGGTGTACATGTGAATGTCCCAGTATTGTGCATTTGTGTGTTGTCCTTTGTCTAGGCCACATGGCTGTCCATTGTTTGTTTGCCATGTGCTCCCCCCCCCCCCATGGTGCTGTGCCTTCCTGTCCAGCAAACTATTATGGGATGTACTGTTTGTGTATTGGTGTGGGGGTTGGTCAATGTCCTTTGCCACATGGCTGCATCCCATTGTTCTGTGTCTGGTTGGATGGGGAGGGGTGATGAGGTGTTTCCTGCCTATACTGTAGCCCTTCCCACTGAGAGGGTGGGCTGATGATGTATTTCCTGTTCCTGGTTGTGTTTCCCCGCCCTCTGTATAAAACATGTTGTTTATGTACAATAAAAGTAGTTGGCTTCCTGTATTAAGAAGAGCTGGGTGCTGTCTTTTTCCTGAGGGATTTCAAGGGTGTGGTCCGTGGATGGTGTTCGGACAGGGGAAGTTGTGCTATAACGGAAAAACTCAGTGCGGTCTGGGTTCCGGTTCCGTTACAATACTTACATTAGGCTTTAACCCATGCCTCTAGGTAGGTCATTGTAAGTAAGCAGGGTGGTAGTATAAGCTATCATCTGCTTACAGTTATTTGGCAATATTACCAGGTTCATGTTCCAGGTACCAGGACTAGAAGTCTCTTTTATTTCCTTTTTCAACAATTTTGTTCACATTGTTCACTCACATTTGTTCAATTATCTTATCTTTGAAAGTATCTGGGTAGTACTTTTTTTACATTCTTTCAAGCGTTTAAGGTAAAATTTCCTTCTAGGGGTACTAAACCCCGGTGTGCCTCGGTGCCATTCCTTGAGGGATTCAGCCACTCCTGTTCCAAAGTTATATATCATGTAATCCTTGGCAATCCAGGAGGAGCTCCCGGTGGGATCACACAGATACCCATTTGGGGTGTACACGGTGGTACAATTCCCCATCTCACACGGTGGTGAGACTTCCTCAAGAATTCATCTATTACTAAGCCCCCACCATCAAATGTAAGATACGACATACCTAGATAATGTCAGAATTCATCTATTACTGAGCCCCCACCATCAAATGTAAGATACGACATACCTAGATAATGTCAGAATTCATCTATTACTGAGCCCCCACCATCAAATGTAAGATACGACATACCTAGATAATGTCAGAATTCATCTATTACTAGCCCCCCACCATCAAATGCAAGATACAATATACCTAATGTCAGAATTCATCTATTACTAAGCCCCCACCATCAAATGCAAGATACAATATACCTAATGTCAGAATTCATCTATTACTGAGCCCCCACCATCAAATGTAAGATACGACATACCTAGATAATGTCAGAATTCATCTATTACTAGGCCCCCACCATCAAATGTAAGATACAATATACCTAGATAATGTCAGAATTCATCTATTACTAGGCCCCCACCATCAAATGTAAGATACAATATACCTAGATAATGTCAGAATTCATCTATTACTGAGCCCCCACCATCAAATGTAAGATACAATATACCTAGATAATGTCAGAATTCATCTATTACTGAGCCCCCACCATCAAATGTAAGATACGACATACCTAGATAATGTCAGAATTCATCTATTACTGAGCCCCCACCATCAAATGTAAGATACGACATACCTAGATAATGTCAGAATTCATCTATTACTGAGCCCCCACCATCAACTGTAAGATACGACATACCTGGATAATGTCAGAATTCATCTATTACTAAGCCCCCACCATCAACTGTAAGATACGACATACCTGGATAATGTCAGAATTCATCTATTACTGAGCCCCCACCATCAAATGTAAGATACGACATACCTAGATAACAGCAGGAACCGTATATCTGGCCCCCAATCCTGGCCAAGGATATATACCAGACTATACTATGCATACATCAGCCACACAGACTGGACAGGGACACCTCAGTCAGGGACACCTCAGTCAGGGACACCTCAGTCAGGGACACCTCAGTCACATAGGCTGAGGGGATTCAGTTATACAGAGTAAAACAATTCAGGAATGTAAAAAAAAAAAAAGTACTTCTTTCTAAAAAAGAGACAATCCACTTATATGTATAACACATGGCAGCGCATAAAGAGATCAGTACAGTACAACCAAAGCAACCAAAATGTCAATAGGAAAAGATTATAGAACTGTCAAGAGAACCAGAGAGCACACAGAGACAGATTGCACGGAAGCCAACGTGCTTTTATTGGGGAGGTTTTTGGGGCACAGACAACAGTTCCTTTAGTCCACAGATCCACACCAGACACAGCAACACAGTACAGTTCTCCAGACAGGGAAGGGTTAAGTCCAGGCAGGTTCACGGAGAACAAGGGGTTAAGTCCAGGCAGGGGATAGATCCAGCCAGGCAGATGGGGACAGCAGAAGATTCCTCCACAGTGCAGGGATTCCAGGCAGCACAGACAGTCCAGGAGATGAGGAGGAGGACGGGGGATGGTCGGATGAGAGAAGCTGGCACTCAGCGCAGCCTTCCCTCACATACGCAGCCAGGAGAACACACGGAGGTTTTTCTGCTCACCCTTAAGTATAGAGCTGGTAACCGAATACTTCCTATCCTGTCCAGGGAGCCCAGGAATTTGTGCATGAGGGGGAAGGGAGGAGATGGCCTGTTTGTGGATTCCGTCAGACTGCAAGCCAGGGGGGTGAGGGGCTGCTGAGGGCTGCCTGTGTCAGGGACAAAGAGGACTAGAAGTCCCAGCATGGATGGGACAGAAGGGTGAGGGGCTGCTAAGGGGTGGGAGGTGGCAGCCAGTAAACCTGGAGGATGGGGAAGGAAGGACCAGCTCCGTGACAAGAACTTTTTAGAGAAAGTATAGTATCTGACAGCTCTGTTTCCCTAAGAAGTCTTCCACATCAGTCTATAGACACTGCTGTAGAATAAAAAAGACAGTTCCTCTACTTATGGTGTGGCTTTATGGAGAGCCACGCAGAAGAGAAAAAGAAGAAAGCTTCATCAATCGAAGCTGGTACTAATGTGTAATGAAGCAGTGCTGTTTTTTAAGCAGCCTGTCACCCACGGCAAAGAACCACATGGCCCCACCACACTTAGTACCTTATCAGTCATACCTCAAGATATCTTGAGTCAGAAGTCCCGATCCCTGGCCCGCCCAGTCGCCCGGTAACAGGAACTGCAGAGATCCTACCTAACCACACATTGCGCCTGAAATAGGGCAAATCGTTCAGCAGAACACATTCATGCAAAAGGACAGTAATACAGTCAGGTCCATAAATATTGGGACATGGACACAATTCTCACATTTTTGGCTCTATACACCACCACAATGGATCTGAAATGAAAGGAACAAGATGTGCTTTAACTGCAGACTGTCAGCTTTAATTTGAGAGTATTTACATCCAAATCAGGTGAACAGTGTAGGAATGACAACAGTTTGCATATGTGCCTCCCACTTGTTAAGGGACCAAAAGTAATGGGACAATTGGCTTCTCAGCTGTTCCATGGCCAGGTGTGTGTTATTCCCTCATTATCCCAATTACAATGAGCAGATAAAAGGTCCAGAGTTCATTTCAAGTGTGCTATTTGCATTTGGAATCTGTTGCTGTCAACTCTCAAGATGAGACCCAAAGAGCTGTCACTATCAGTGAAGCCATCATTAGGCTGAAAAAACAAAACAAACCCATCAGAGAGATAGCAAAAACATTAGGCGTGGCCAAAACAACTGTTTGGAACATTCTTAAAAAGAAGGAACGCACCGGTGAGCTCAGCAACACCAAAAGACCCGGAAGACCACGGAAAACAACTGTGGTGGATGAGCGAAGAATTCTTTCCCTGGTGAAGAAAACACCCTTCACAACAGTTGGCCAGATCAAGAACACTCTCCAGGAGGTAGGTGTATGTGTGTCAAAGTCACCAATTGTCAGGGCTCCGGGGTATGACCAGAGGTATGTGACTGACGCAGGGAAACGCAGGCTTCAGATATGTTATAAACAATAAGACAATTTATTAAAGACTAACAATACATAAACGCAGTGCAATACTAAAACATAACACAGTGCAAAGGAACCAACCACCCACAGATACCAATACATACAATGCAAGCGTCGTCAGGCAGGCCGGGTCAATAACAATCGGGCAGGTAGGTACAGGGGGTCAGGCAGAGAATGGTCGGGGTCACAAGCCAGGGATGAAACAGGAGAAGTCAGCAGAGGTCCGGAATCAGGCAGGGTCAGCAACGAATCAGACAGAGACAGGAACAGGAACAGGAATGCAGGAACAAGATACAGGGGCCCAGGAAAACCACACACCAAGGCTGAGACTGCAGGTCTGGCCATCCCTTAAATACACCTGCATGATCAGTTTCAGGTGTTTGGCTGGCTGCAGGGTTGAGTCTCTGATTTCCGGGAGCACCCGCTGGCCAGCCCTGGTACTGCAGCCCACAAGGCAGGTGAGTCCCACCATTACTGGCAAGTCCATTCCTGACAGTACCCTCAAGGAGCGGCCTCAGGACGCTCCAAACAGTCCTAGCTGGGCGAAATGTTCCACCGCCCGGGTCTGGTAACTGGCGGGATATCAAAGACTGGCACATCGGGCAGGACTCCGGGCAGCGGCACACCGGGCAGAGGCACATCGAGCTGGACTCCGGGCAGTGGCACATCGGGCAGGACTCCGGACAGCGGCACATCGGGCAGGACTCCGGGCAGCGGCACATCGGGCTGAACTCCGGGCAGCGGCACATCGAGCTGGACTTCCGGGCAGAGGCACATCGAGCTGCACACCGGATCACCAGGCGGAGCAGCGGGCACCGGGCCCCCAGGCAGGGCAACAGGCATCGGGCCCCCAGGTGGAGCGGCGGGCACCGGGCCCCCAGGAGGGGCGGCAGACACCGGGCCCCCAGGCGGAGCGGCGGGCACCGGGTCATCAGGCACCACAACGGGCATCGGGTCACCAGGCATCAGGTCATTTGGCTCGCCAGTGGGCACCGCGTCATCTGGCAAGGCAGTGGGCACCAAGTCACCAGGCCCGACAGTGGGCTCCGAGTCAACTGGCATGACCGCGGGCACTGGGTCAGACATTGGATCGTCTGGCCCGACAGCGGGCATCGGGTCACCAGGCATGACAGCGGGCACTGGGTCATCAGGCATGAAATTGTCTGGCTCGACAGCGGGCATCGGGTCACCAGGTATGACAGCGGGCACTGGGTCACCAGGCATCAGGTCATTTGGCTCGCCAGCGGGCACCGCGTCATCTG
Organism: Staurois parvus; assembly: GCF_062004578.1. Taxonomy (NCBI): domain Eukaryota; kingdom Metazoa; phylum Chordata; class Amphibia; order Anura; family Ranidae; genus Staurois; species Staurois parvus. The sequence goes on from NW_028318627.1 coordinate 650,671, forward strand.
GCAAGGCAGTGGGCACTGAGTCACCAGGCACGACAGTGGGCTCTGAGTCAATTGGCACGACAGCGGGCATCGGGTCACCAGGCATGACAGCGGGCACTGGGTCACCAGGCATCAGGTCATTTGGCTCACCAGCGGGCACCGCGTCATCTGGCAAGGCAGTGGGCACCGAGTCACCAGGCACGACAGTAGGCTCCGAGTCAACTGGCATGACCGTGGGCACTGGGTCAGACATTGGATCGTCTGGCCCGACAGCGGGCATCGGTTCACCAGGCATGACAACGGGCACTGGGTCATCAGGCATGGGATTGTCTGGCTCGACAGCGGGCATCGGTTCACCAGGTATGACAGCGGGCACTGGGTCACCAGGCATCAGGTCATTTGGCTCGCCAGCGGGCACCGCGTCATCTGGCAAGGCAGTGGGCACCGAGTCACCAGGCACGACAGTGGGCTCCGAGTCAACTGGCATGACCGCGGGCACTGGGTCATCAGGCATTGAATCGTCTGGCAAGACTGCGGGCACCGAGTCGTCTGGCAAGACCGCGGGCACCGAGTCGTCTGGCAAGACCGCGGGCACCGAGTCAACTGGCGGAACAGCGGGCATCGAGTCAACTGGCGGAACAGCGGGCACCGAGTCGTCTGGCAAGACTGTGGGCACCGAGTCAACTGGCAAGACTGCGGGCACCGAGTCAACTGGCAAGACTGCGGGCACCGAGTAGACTGGCGGAACTGCGGGCACCGAGTAGACTGGCGGAACTGCGGGCACCGAGTCGACTGGCGGAACAGCGGGCACCGAGTCGACTGGCGGAACAGCGGGCACCAAGTCAACTGGCGGAACAGCGGGCACCGAGTCAACTGGCGGAACTGCGGGCACCGAGTCAACTGGCGGAACTGCGGGCACCGAGTCGTCTGGCAAGACTGCGGGCACCGAGTCGACTGGCGGAACAGCGGGCACCGAGTCGACTGGTGGAACAGCGGGCACCGAGTCGACTGGCGGAACAGCGGGCACCGAGTCGTCTGGCAAGACTGCGGGCACCGAGTCGTCTGGCAAGACTGCGGGCACCGAGTCAACTGGCGGAACAGCGGGCACCGAGTCAACTGGCGGAACAGCGGGCATCGAGTCGTCTGGCAAGACTGCGGGCACCGAGTCAACTGGCGGAACAGCGGGCACCGAGTCGTCTGGCATAATAGGATCATCAGGCTGGATCAGTTCATCAGGCTGGGTAGAAACATCAGGCTGGGTGGAGGCATCAGGCTGGGTGGAGGCATCAAGCTGAATTGTGGGCGCCGAGGCACCAGGCTGCACCATGGAAGGCAGGTTCTCAGATGGGAGGCTGACCGGTTTGGATACTGGCAGGATGGTATTGGTTGGAAAGAACTTTCGCCTTTTCCTGGTTTTAGTTACTGGAGTACTGTAAGTAAGCGCAGGTTTGTAAAGGAATGGAGCAGCTGGAGACAGAGAAGAGCTGGAGGATGGAACAGAGGAGGGAGCAGTTGCTACAGAGGACTTCTTTACAGGGTTAAAGGCAGGATAGGTGCAGCGAGTGGGAACAGGGGACTGACATGCGGTAGATAGCAGGGCAGGAGGAGCTGTTGGGAATGCAGGAGTAGAGCTTTGAGAAAATAGATTAGAAGCAGGACGGGGTCTTTGTAAGCTGACTGAGGCTGGGTGTAACAAGTCTGTCCATGTCTGCAGTATGGGTTGAACAAAGCTGAGCTTACACAAAGCCTGTCTGGTCAATGACTGCACTGCGTTTATACAATCTCTTAGTGTCTGTGGTGAACATGCAGAATAACGCTCCAAGAAGTAACCCACATCATCCTCTAATAACCACACCAGGGACTCTACCTGGTCGGCACTAAATGGCGGCAAAAATTCATCCCTGCATTCGGGGGAACCAGATGAAACCAACTCAGCACAAACCTGAATCAATGGCTGCACCTCAGAGAACTCTGTGCCCTGATCTACTAGAACATGAGCGAGCCGTATACATTCTAGCAGTTCATCCCGGGTATACTCCTTCAGAGTCTGATAAGCATACTCTCTGTCATCAAACACTAGCAGATATAAATACACAACCTCATCCAGATCCATCCTTCCCATCAACAAGCCAAGATGGCTTCCCTGTGCAGCCACTTCTGGTCAGGATTGGCCTTGGTGTAATGTCAGGGCTCCAGGGTATGACCAGAGGTATGTGAACTGACGCAGGGAAACGCAGACTTCAGATATGTTATAAACAATAAGACAATTTATTAAAGACTAACAATACAAACATAAACGCAGTGCAATACTAAAACATAACACAGTGCAAACAAACCAAACCAAACCACCCACAGATAACAATATATACAATGCAAGCGTCGTCAGGCAGGCCGGGTCAATAACAATCGGGCAGGTAGGAACAGGGGGTCAGGCAGAGAATGGTCGGGGTCACAAGCCAGGGATGAAACAGGAGAAGTCAGCAGAGGTCCGGAATGAGGCAGGGTCAGCAACGAATCAGACAGAGACAGGAACAGGAATGCAGGAACAAGATACAGGGCCCAGGAAAACCACACACCAAGGCAGAGACTGCAGGTCTGGCCATCCCTTAAATACACCTGCATGATCAGTTTCAGATGTTTGGCTGGCTGCAGGGTTGAGTCTCTGATTGCCGGGAGCACCTGCTGGCCAGCCCTGGTACTGCCGCCCACAAGGCAGGTGAGTCCCACCATTACTGGCAAGTCCATTCCTGACACCAATCAAGAGAAGACTTCACCAGAGTGAATACAGAGGGTTCACCACAAGATGGAAACCATTGGTGAGCCTCAAAAACAGGAAGGCCAGATTAGAGTTTGTATAATTGTAACATACATGTAAGATTTGATCAGTAGAAATATGGAATCATAGCCATGACAGGTTGAGTAGATTAGATGAGGCCACGCCCTCTCATTACAAAGGTGTGTGCAGGAACAGTTTGGTCATTAAGGATGTATATTCAGCCCCTGGACAGTAGGGAAATGAATAGATGTACAAACAAGGGGTCATCCATGGATCTGGGATACAGATGTGTATGTATACACAATTACTCCATAGGCCTTACAGACCCAATCATCATTTAGCATCAATTAGCATTAATTAGTCACAAGCCCCGCCTCCTGGAGGTGGCACCTTTTGTGTGTCAATCAGGTTATCACTTTCTGGGAAAACCAGTTTGGAGCGAATGACAGCAGACGGTCTGCCTGATGTGGAAAGCTCTATAGGTAATATTCACATCAAAGAAGGATGTTTCATCTCTCATAAAAGCTAAAATCTTAGTTGCAGAGAGATGAACATACTCCCTTCTTGTAGGCCATTCTGTGCGCTGCATTTGCATATGAAAATCATGTTTGTGGCTTGGGGAGAAAGACAGGAAAATGTAGGAAATGGTTAGGGGGCGTGGCATCGCGACAGTCAGATGGTGTTTGGTACTGTCACGATCGGGCTGACGTTCTGGTGTCAGAAATCTAATCCCCGACTTGGTGTTCAGGCCAGTTTTGGCCCAATTGGACTTGGGCAGGTCAGCATCCACAGCACATTGCGGGCGGATGCAGGAGCCGCCCCCCATGGTTGGTTGGCCAAGGACTAATGTCCTGCCCATCTCCTAATCCCAATAAATTGGGTACACGGACATTTGGACATCTGTGATCCGTACGGAGCTGGTCGATCGACCAATGGATTGCTAAGTTTCTGGCTTGCTCCAGCCGCAGGGTAAAGTGTTATTCTGTCTTTTTATTCCCTTTTATTTTATAGTAATTAGTCATTTGTGTGTCTTCTTATATCTTTGTATTTTCTGTAACCTTTTATCTTTTGTACATATTTTATGCTCCGCCCACTTTGGGATATTAAATCTTAAAATTAATTAGTGAACTTCTGTGTATTTAAGCTCGGGCTCATATCTCCGGAGAGACTAGATCGAGAGATTAGATCGGAGAGACTAGATTGGAGAGATTGGATTGGAGAGACTAGATTGGGGAGATTAGATTGGGTTATATTGTATTGTATTTTAGTGCCTTTAAAACGCTCGGTTAAGCTCATTGCCAATCTGTATGCAACTGCACTGTGAGTGGGCAGATTGCACGCAGATTGCAAAGGTAACAGATCTGCCAGACGGAGATCTGTGTGTGTGGGGTGTCTCAACAGACCATTCTGCGGATAAACTGTTGGGTGGTGGCAGGCTACCTTTGTGGTGCGTCTGGTGTGGGGGTGTGTGGACAGTGGAAGGGTTATCAACACCGGGGTTCAAGCTAGAATAGCTGAAGGGACCTTTAGAAGGGTGTGTGATTACTAAGCTGGTCCTCAACTCTAATCAGGGCACCAGGTTGTATGTAAGATCGTATCTGCCAGTGTGTGGTCGACCAGCTGGACTGGAGTGGAGTCTCCATCTGGTGGTGGCCAGAGGTAGTGCGGGCTGTGAAAAGGTATCACGGCTGATCTTATATACGGTTTGAGATATTTAAGTGTAAATTCCTTTATTATCCCCTCTTTACCACCCTGTCGCGGCCACACGCGTGCGTCACGGTTAGCTAGTCGCTGTGGGCATGGCGTGTGGTGGAAACGTGACAGGGTGATCGTTTAATGGATCCTTGACAGTTGGCGGCAGTGTGCGGGATCTGCTTAGTACATTAGTGCATGGTTTATTCATGTACCCCGTGTACTAAAGGTTGGAAGCTCGGTAGAAGTGACTGACCTACAGAAGCTCACTCAGTGCATAATTTTTGTTTTGTAGAAGACATACTTGGCTATTTGCTCCCCCCCCCCTTCTTTGTTTTTCTTTTCTATCTTTTATTTTGGCAAAACGTGAAGATGGTAACCCAGGAAGATAAGTTAATCCGGTGGTACCTGAGACAATCCGATGAGACTGTGATTGAGCTCTGTGATCTAAAGGACATCAATACAGTTGGCAAGACGAGGTACCAGCTCCTAGGTGCTCTGATAGAGATGGAGTTAGAACAGCGCACCATGTTGGTGGAACCCTGCAACTGTGTCACTCCAGATGACTGCGTGAATCGGTGTGACTCTGTTCTCAAACCCTCTTGGTACAAGAAATCAGAGGATCTTTCTCTGGGAATAAATCTACAGCTTTTGGCAAGTGATAACCTCGAGTTGCAGTTTCAGCTCATTTCCGAGTTACTACGAATTGAGAGAAAGTACCAGCAGCAGATGGAGCAAACTGAGAGAAGGCACAAAGCCGAGAAGGTCCAAATCCAGCAGAGTAATGCATTGTTAGCTCCATCTGTATCAAGAACTACAAGGGCCAGACCTACATTTAAGGAGACCTGGGAGTGTGTTACCTGTAACCAAGTGGGACATTACGCACGGCCCTGTCCAAACGTGAGGATATCCAGCCCACCAGCAAAAGTGGAAAATGTACCCCCTACTGTGTTTCTTGTTGGAGAAAATGGAGGAGGCCGAGCGAATAACCAGCCACCATTTACTACAAGTAACAGCGTTACAGTTGGACTACAAGGTACGGGATCAGAGAATGTCCTAGCTCGTCCAGAATTGAGGAGCTGTGAGGATGTGATCCCAGTGGAAGCCATTGCTGGCACAGGGGTTGGAGGAGCCATCCCTGCAGTGCCTATGGCTTGTGTTTCTTTGAGCCAGGAGTCTGGAAGTCAAAGTGGAAGAAGTGGGCAGAGCAGATCCCACTAATGAAGGAGGCCATGTGGAGAGCCTGCAGCCAGTTACCATAGGCAACAATGTTTCAACTGGACTCCGAGATAAGGGACCCGAGGATATCCTATCCCTTCCCGGATGGAAGAGTCGTGAGGATGTGGTCCCAAAGAAAGCCACAGTTATCATAGGGGTTGGAGGAGTCACCCCTGTACTACCTGCAGCTTGTGTTGCTTTGCCCCAAGGATCCAGAAGCAAAGTGAGAGAAGTGGGCGTAGCAGCTACCACGAACATACTATTGGGTACTGACCTGGGGCGGTTGGTAACCCAGAACAAGTCTAAGTCAACACCCCTGAAGTCTACATTTCCACCCGAGGTCTCGGATTCACATAATGTACTGTTGAGTGACTCAATGCACACTGGGAATTCTGGGGAGGGTCAGGGGGTGAAGGACTGTGTACCAGGGCCTGGCTCTAGTGGATGTCTGGAGTCCAGGCCTGGAGAAGAGTTTAAAATCACAGAGGACTCTGCAAGTGATAATGTTTTATGTGATGATAAATGTAATGACATGTGTAAGGCAGACCTTCCCTCTGGTGCAGTGGTGACTCGGGGTGCCCACCAGGTGGCCCCGGACCAGTCATTGCCCACTGCTACAAAGGGACTGTCTGTGGAAGGGCCCAATCTAGCTGGGTTGGACCCTTGTGAACCTGGCCCAGAGGGCCTAAGGTGTCAGGGATCGCGGCGTCCTGTCGGCCGGCGCATGCGCGCTGGCAACGGCTCACGCCGGGATACAAGCACTAGGTCCCGGCGAGCCGCGGATGACAGGACGCCGCGCATGCGCAGTGGGAGCCGGGGGCGCGCCTCGGGCGGCCAATAACAGCCCGGGGGCGCGTCCTGGGCGGCCAATGACAGTGCAGGGCGCGATATTTAAAGATGCCTTGCACTGTCACTGATTGCCGCAAGGTCTTCTGAGTTCCTGAATCCTGTACCTGTGTTTTTGATCCTGATTGACCCTGACTACTCTACTCTCTCCTGCATTTTGACCCGGATTGTCCTGACTACTCTACTCTCTCCCGCATTTTGACCCGGATTGTCCTGACTACTCTACTCTCTCCCATCCTGACCCCCGGCTTGTTAAACCTATCTACGGACTGACTTCTCCTGCTGACCCTGCGAGTGACCTGCCGATTCTCCGCCTGCCGATTCTGTACCACGCCTCTCCCACGGGACCACTGCTCGCAATCTATCCTGCTGGGCCCTGCCGTCCTCCTCACATCTGGCTCTTCCGGTACCAATACATCCCCAGAGGTTCCCCCTGCCACTGGTGGGCCTGCTCAGAGGTCGTGACCTGGTCCTGGTCTGTTTCAAGTCCATCCCCACCATCAGGGGCCCTGGTGAAAGCACAGACCGGGACTTAGACTCCACGCTTTGGGTAGGTCTGTCAAGTGGGCAGCCAGCAGCACCATCTGGCGGATCATAACATAAGGTCTCCTCAGACTGTTGTCCATCTGGCACCTGTGGCAGATAGCTCTGAGTCCCCTGGAGCTGTGAGAATTGATGGCAGCCCAGAGGATCTCAGGGGTCTGGCTGAAGGACCGCCAGCGGTGGATAGCAGGATGGGGGTGCATGGGCAAAAGGAATTTGTTTTTTTTACCCCTATGTAAAGCAACAGGATGTTCTTTTGAAGTCCCCGGGGAAAAGGTACATTGGGTTTCAGTAGACCAGTGTTGTGTGCCCCTCTCCCCTTGTGGGATGAAGTTTTCTGTTGTCTGCTCCCCTGACACCACAGATACCAGTAATGCCATTTTGGATCCTGGGCTGTGGTGCACAGAGGAGGGACCACAGGGTGAGGGTTTAAGTCTGATTCATTCTGACTCTACCCCCTCAGTAGCTGTGGCTGACGGCACCGAGTTTCCAGAGGCTGTTACATCTGATGCCAGCCCAGAGGAACTCATGGGTGCTGACAGACGCTCTGCTGAGGACGGAGTAGAAGTGTGTGACGTGGGTCAGAGGACAACCCCTGGTGGAATCCTTCCTCCTGTAACCTTCCCCTCTGTCACCACAGTCGCGGGTGCTGCCAGTGCAGACTCATTTCTGTGTGTTGCAGAGGGAAGTCTGCAGGACGTTGGGGCAAATTCAGCCCAATCAGTGTCTTCCACCTCAGCAGCTGCAGCTGACATCACTGAGTCCTTCCAGGCTGATAGGTTTGAGGTTGGCCCGGAGGAGCTCAGGGGTGGTGCTGACAGATGTTCTGCTGAGGAGGATAGAGTAGAAGGGTGTGGCACGGGTCAGAGGATGACCCCGGGTGGAGTAAAGTCTGTGGATTTATCCTTTGTCCCCACAGCTATGAGTATCATGATTGAAGACTCATTGCTGTGCACAGCAAAGGAAGGATCACAGGATGACGGGGGAACACTGACCCCCTCTGAATCTGCTTTCTCAGAGGCTGGAGCTGACAACCCTGTATTCTTGGTGGCTGATAGGCTTGATGTCAGCCTGGAGGAGCTCAGGGGTTGTGCTGACCAGTCTCTGGCTGAGGCAGAAAGAGCAGAAGTGTGGGAGACAGGTCAGAGGGTGGAGGTTCTGGTATCCAAGCCATGGAACCAGGTCCAGACCACCCAGGAACAACCTTATGTCAGGCTCAGGCATCTGGGTGTCACAGCCAATGGCGAACCACCAGATGACCCTGGCCAGTGGCTGAAAATGTTGACAGCGCACAATGACAGGTTTGCCTGTACCCGTCCAGTCGATAGTCGGTGGCCAGCAGATGAAATGGATCCGCGGGGGGATCTGCTGGCCAGTGGTGACCCAAACCCTTTGGGATCAGTCAGAGAGCTGGGCAGAAGCCCTTCCCCATCGGCAGGGGGATGGGCTGAGCTGTCAGCGGTGTCAAACTTTAGTTGGGAGAACTCCCCCCCCCCCCCCCAACCTACGGAACCTTCCATGTAGACGCGTTAGCCGACCCGTTTAGGCTCAGCTATGCATCATCTGGAAGAGAGGAGATGTAACGGCCATGTAAAATTTATTGTAACGGACATGTAAGATTTGAGTGGAAATATGGTATCATAGCCATGACAGGTGAGTAGATGAGATGAGGCCACGCCCTTTCATTGCAAAGGTGTGTGCAGGAACAGTCTGGTCATTAAGGATGTACATTGAGCCCCTGGGCAGTAGGGAAATGAATAGAAGGTACAGACAATGATCTGGGATCAGATGTGTATTATACACAATGACTCCATAGGCCTTACAGACCCAATCATCATTTAGCATTAATTAGTCTAAAGCCCCGCCTCCTGGAGGTGACACCTTTTGTGTGTCAATCAGGTTATCACCTTCTGAGGAAAACCAGTGACAGCAGACAGACTGTCTGCCTTTTGTGGAAAGCTCTATAAGTAATATTCACATCAAAGAAGTATGTTTAATCTCTTATAAAAGCCAAAATATTAGTTGCAGAGATATGAACAAGCTTCCTGTGTGCAGGCCATTCTGTACACTACATTTACATATAAGAATCATATTTGTGGCTTGGGGAGAAAGCCAGGGAAATGCATGGAATGGTTAGATGACGCGGGGGTGCGACAGTCGGATGGTGATTGGTACTGTACACGCTGGTGTCAGAAATCCAATCCCCGACTTGGTGTTCAGGCCAGTCTCGGCCCAATTGAACTTGGGCAGGTCCATACACAGTACCTCTTGTGGGCAGGTCAGGACCACCTCCCCCAGAGTCAATTGGCCGAAGACTAATGTCCCGCCCATGTCCAAATCGCCATAAATTGAACGCACGGACATTTGGACAGGGTGATCCGTACGGAGCTGGTTGGATTGACCAATGGATTGCTAAGTTTCTGGCTTGCTCCAGCCGCAGGGTAAAGTGTTATTCTGTCTTTTATTCCCTTTTATTTTATAGTAATTAGTCATTTGTGTGTCTTCTTATATCTTTGTATTTTCTGTAACCTTTTATCTTTTGTACATATTTTATGCTCCGCCCACTTTGGGAAATTAAATCTTAAAATTAATTAGTGAACTTCTGTGTATTTAAGCTCGGGCTCATATCTTCGGAGAGACTAGATTGGAGAGATTGGATTGGGTTATATTGTATTGTATTTTAGTGCCTTTAAAACGCTCGGTTATGCTCATTGCCAATCTGTATGCAACTGCACTGTGAGTGGGCAGATTGCACGCAGATTGCAAAGGTAACAGATCTGCCAGATGGAGATCTGTGTGTGTGGGGTGTCTCAACAGACCGTTCTGCGGATAAACTGTTGGGTGGTGGCAGGCTACCTTTGTGGTGCGTCTGGTGTGGGGGTGTGTGGACAGTGGAAGGGTTATCAACACCGGGGTTCAAGCTAGGATAGCTGAAGGGACCTTTAGAAGGGTGTGATTACTAAGCTGGTCCTCAACTCTAATCAGGGCACCAGGTTGTATGTAAGATCGTATCTGCCAGTGTGTGGTCGACCAGCTGGATTGGAGTGGAGTCTCCATCCGGTGGTGGCCAGAGGTAGTGCGGGCTGTGAAAAGGTATCACGGCTGATCTTATATACGGTTTGAGATATTCAAGTGTAAATCTCTTTATTATCCCCTCTTTACCACCCTGTCGCGGCCACACGCGTGCGTCACGGTTAGCTAGTCACTGTGGGCGTGGCGTGTGGATATGAGACTCCATGGAGGTAGAGTAAACCAAGATGTCATCCAGGTAAACCACTACGCACTGCTGCAACAAATCACGAAGGACATCGTTTATGAATTCCTGAAAAACCGCGGGCGCGTTACACAATCCGAAGGGCATCACCAGGTATTCGTAGTGCCCAGTTCTGGTGTTAAACGCGGTCTTCCACTCATCCCCCTGTCTGATCCGTACGAGGTTGTACGCCGCCCTAAGGTCGAGTTTGGTAAAGACTGTTGCTCCCTTAAGGCGGTCGAACAACTCAGAAATCAAAGGAATTGGATATGCATTTTTAATGGTAATCCGATTGAGATTACCCTATAATAGATGCAAGGCCTCAATTCCCCACCTTTCTTCTTTACGAAAAAAAAACCTGCTCCTGCTGGAGAAGTAGACTTACGAATGTGCCCCCGGGAAAGCGCATCCACAACGTACTCCTCCATGGCCTTATTCTCTGCAACCGAGAGAGGGTACACCCTGCCACGCGGAGGAGTGGCCCCGGGTTGCAAGGATATGGCGCAGTCGTAAGGACGATGCGGCGGTAAGGTACCAGCGCGTACCTTATCAAACACGTCCCGGTACTCCCCATAGTCGGTGGACAACGCAGAGTCCGAGGAGGCACACAATACCTTAACCGGCCCCCGGATGCACCCGGCCCCACACTGTGGAGACCATGAGAGAATCTCGGCTGTTTGCCAATTGAAGGTCGGATTGTGCCTCTGGAGCCAGGGATACCCCAAAACCACCGAATAGTGTGGGGAAGAAATCACCTGAAAACAGGCCAACTCCCTGTGAACAGCCCCAATGGCTACCTCTATCGGCAGAGTCTCGTGGGTAACCTGCGGCGGCTGCAGGGGCCTGCCATCTATGGCTTCGAGAACCAATGGGGTAGCACGAGCCTGCAGGGGAATGGAGTGCTGTGCAGCAAACGAGCTGTCCAAGAACAACCCACCGGCCCCAGAGTCTACCAACGCCTGGGCCGTCACCGAGCCCTCCGTCCAAGAAAGGACCACGGTGATCAGTGGCTTATCCTTGCGGAACGCCGGGGACGAGGAAACTCCACCCAAGATCTGTCCCCGACATGATCTCCGGTGCGAGCATTTCCCGGACGGACCGGACAAGACTGCCGAAAGTGCCCACCGAGGCCACAGTACAGGCAGCGACCCCCTCGGAAAGGCGAGCAAACCCCAGCTGCATGGGTTCCCCACCAGACAAGCTATCCCCAGGAGGCGTGGGAGGAGAGGGAGGAACAGAAAACGCAGGTGCCAGTCGATTGGAAGGCCTCCGCAGGCGTTCCTTGAGTGAAGGCCTCTCCCTGAGCCTGGTGTCAATCAGGATCAGGAAAGAGATGAGCTCCTCCAACACCACAGGCAGTTCCTTAGCTGCAATCTTGTCCTTCAATGTGTCAGAAAGACCATGGGAAAACGCAGCCACCAGAGCCTCATTGTTCCAACCGACCTCTGCCGCCAGGGTACGAAACTCTATAGCGTACTCGGCCACGGTCCGTGAACCCTGATGCATGGTCATGAGCAGCTTGGCCGCCGAGGCGGAACGAGCCGGTACGTCGAATACCCTACGGAAGGCATCGACAAAACCGGAAAAATCTTGAATCACCGGGTTGTTCCTCTCCCATAAGGGATTTGCCCAGGCCAAGGCCTTGTCTGAGAGTAGTGAAATTAGGAACCCCACCTTTGACCTCTCAGTCGGAAAAACGTGGGGTATTAATTCAAAATAAATACCCACCTGGTTGAGGAACCCACGACACTGACTCGGCTCACCCCCAAAGCGCTGTGGAAGAGGGGCTGAACCAGTCATACCTCTGGGCGCCGCTGATGCAGCCGCCGAGGTGGTGGACGCAATAGGCGAAGAAGCTGCGGAAGAGACCACCGGAGTGACTACCGGCCTAATAGCACCAGGATCAAGGTGTGCAGTGCGTGCAAGCAGAGTTTGCAACGCCTGAGCGAACTGATCCAACAGGTGATCCTGTTGATCGAGTCTGGCGACTAGCATTGGGAGCGAAGGCGTGCCTGCACCGTCAGGGTTCATGGCACTTGTGTAATGTCAGGGCAGGGGCCGAGGAACGGACAGGCAGGCCTAACAATGTAACGCACTGGCTGACGACAACCACCACCCACAGACCGAAGTCCCTCAGGGCGTGGAGTCTAAGTCCCAGGCTGCCCTTCACCAGGGCCCCTGTTGGTGGGGATGGACTTGACGCAGCCAGGAACCAGGTCGCGCCCCCCGAGACACCTCAGCTGCGGTAATGGCCGCCGCCAATGGCGTGTAGCTGGTGGAAGAGACAAAAGAGTAGTCAGACAAGCCGGGTCAACAACAACAGGACAAAACAGTACAGGACAGCAGACGAGAATCACAGGTCACGAGCCGGGTTCAGCAACAGAGGGTCAGATCAAAGGAGAATACAAAGAATAGTCAAGTCACAAGCCGAATCAGATACCAGGAGAGTCGCGAGAGTCAGAACAGAGTAATAGCAACACAAAGACACAAGACACAAGTGCAAAGAGCATGTGCGGGCCACAGGCTTATATGTCATCAGCCACACCCCTCTGGGGGATGGACCTCAGAGACCTGAAGGCATAAAAGGATTCCCATCATGCACAGCAGAATCCAAGATGGACGCCAGCACATGGAGTAACATAACCTCAGGGAAAAGGTAGGACCTTGACAGCACCCCCGCGTCATCTATTCATTCCATGCATTTCCCTGGCTTCCTCCCCAAGCCACAAATATGATTCTTATATGTAAATGCAGCGTACAGAATTGCCTACAAGAAGGAAGCTTGTTCATATCTCTGCAGCTAATATTTTGGCTTTTATAAGAGATTAAACATACTTCTTTGATGTGAATATTACTTATAGAGCTTTCCACAAAAGGCAGACAGTCTGTCTGCTGTCACTGGTTTTCCCAGAAGGTGATAACCTGATTGACACACAAAAGTTGTCACCTCCAGGAGGCGGGGCTTTAGACTAATTAATGCTAAATGATGATTGGGTCTGTAAGGCCTATGGAGTAATTGTGTATAATACACATCTGATCCCAGACCATTCCTTTGTACCATCTATTCATTTCCCTACTGCCCAGGGGCTCAATGTACATCCTTAATGACCAGACTGTTCCTGCACACACCTTTGTAATGAAAGGGCGTGGCCTCATCTCATCTACTCACCTGTCATGGCTATGATACCATATTTCCACTCAAACCTTACATGTCCGTTACAATAAATTTTACATGTCCGTTACAGATATACAATGACATATTTCTACTGATCACATCTCAACTATCCGAATATTACATTTATGTTACAGTCCTGTCAGCCCCCACCCTGTCTGCCTTTAGGCGATCTTTGAAAATTCACTTATTCAGGGAAGCCTACCCCACCTCCACCTGAGAACTGTACTTGAATCACCTCCACCAGATCATTCCCCGCAGCTATCACCTTTTGTATCACCTCCCCCTTCCTTCAGATTGTAAGCTCCATGAGCCAGGCCCTCATATTCCTTCTGTACTGAAATGTATTGTGTAACGGAACCGGACCCCGACTGCACTAGGGTATTTCTGTTAGACACCCGCTTCCCTGTCCGAACATTATCCACGGACACCACCGCTGGCCATACAGGACGAGACAGCACCAGGCTTCTTAAGACAGGAAGAGAACTGCTTTATTTTAACACAAACACAAGATATATACACAGGGCGGGGAAATACACCCAGTAACAGGAAACACATTAGCAGGCCATCCCATCAGGGGGAAGGGCTGCCAGAAACACCCCCCACCAAACCAAGACACACAATAGAACAATGGGATACACCACATGGCAGCAGACAATACAGAAACACATGCATCCGATAATAGTTTGCTGGTACATAGCCTCTCTGTCTTCTCGCAACTCCTCCAGGGTAGGTTCTCCTTCATCGCCAAACACAAAATGATCTGTAAGGACCTCCCACAGCATTCCAGGGCCACCAAAGTCATATTCCTCCGGAGAGCACTCTGTTGTCACCCCTAAATATTCCTGCTCTGCATACAATTGCAGAGCCCGATATCAGTTGTCCAGCTCTATCTCCTGCTGGACCAGCTTGTCCAACTCAGTCACCCATTGCTCCTGGGATCACTCTCCCAGGAATGGTATCTGTAACTTCCGATGGTCCCTGGCCCGTTCCCCTGGGGTTGGATAGCCCTTGCCCATATCAGCAACCTGAATTGCTCCTCTCCAAATCCGCTGCCTGAGCTCCAGGTACTGATCCGTAGACACAGTCCTGGGGTGTGTTGTAAGAACGGTCTGCAGCAGCCCTGGGAACTCTGATGCCAGGTCCATATCTCCTCTGAGGTGACCGATGTCTCCTTTCCTGATCTTGAATCACGGTGGTGGTTTGGACGTGTTCACAGCTTGGAAGCACAATCCCACCGCTGCCACCAATGTAACGGAACCGGACCCCGACTGCGCTAGGGTATTTCCATTAGACTCCCGCTTTCCTGTTCTAACATTATCCACGGACACCATCGCTGACCATACATGACAAGACAGCACCAGACTTCTTAAGACAGGAAATGGACTGCTTTATTTTAACACAAACACAAGATATATACACAGGGAGGGGAAATACAACCAGGAACAGGAAACACATAAGCAGGCCGTCCCATCAGGGGGAAGGGCTGCCTTAAACACCCCCCCACCAAACCAAGACACACAATAGAACAATAGGATACACCACATGGCAGCAGACAATACAGGAACACATGCATCCCATAATAGTTTGCTGGCAAGCAAGACACAATAGAACAATGGAACAACCACATGGCAGTAAACAATGAACAACCCCCACACCCCACCTATACAGGTCTACACCATATCAGGACAATCCAGCCTGTACCCCTAAAAGGCACAGGGTGAATATGGGGAGCAGAGACAGGGGTCCCCCACCCCCAAAAGTCACTCCCATCACATACTGTAACTGTACTATCTCCCTTATATTGTACAGCGCTGTGCAAACTGTTGGAGCTTTATGATATAATGATAATAATTATATTGATCCGTACAAACACTATACTAGTAATGGCGGTGATCAGCAACCTATAGCGTGAGTGCGACAGTGTGCGGGCAATCTAACGCCAGCTGACCCTGGCTGGGAGGGGTACTTACTGACCCTGACGTTATCTGATGTCACTAGTGGCAGGAATACAGAGATCAGTGAAACATTCTATATACTGACACTGTACTAATGGCACTGGCTGGGTGACGGGGCGATCAAAGGGTTAAATGTGCTAATCTAACGTGTGTGTGTACAATGTAGTGCTTTTACTCGGTGCCGTGTTCTCTCTTCTCGACGGGGGGGGGGGGGGGGCAGCAGTGGGGCGTAGGCACGTTCACAATCCAAAGCAGAAAGGTTAGGCGCTTCGCCCAGAGTCGCTGATAGGTCATCAGGTGTCAGCAAGTACTTGAAAAAAAACCCTTAAAAAATGTTTGCTTTAGATCTCAATACAGTATTTTTGATTTTATTTAGTTATTGTTTAAATTTTTTTAATTTATTTCTTTAAAAATACTTTAATCAGAGAAGTACAATGTTACCATAATAACATTGTACTACCCTGGGGGGGCTGATCAGGGATTACCGTATTTTTCACTCCATAAAATGAACCTAGATTTTAGGACTGCGGAGATAGTACAGGAGATGATCAGAGACTGCGGACATAGTACAGGAGATGATCAGAGACTGCGGACATAGTACAGGAGATGACCAGAGACTGCGGACATAGTACAGGAGATGACCAGAGACTGCGGACATAGTACAGGAGATGACCAGAGACTGCGGACATAGTACAGGAGATGATCAGAGACTGCGGACATAGTACAGGAGATGATCAGAGACTGCGGACACAGTACAGGAGATGACCAGAGACTGCAGACACAGTACAGGAGATGACCGGAGACTGCAGACATAGTACAGGAGATGATCAGAGACTGCGGACACAGTACAGGAGATGATCAGAGACTGCGGACACAGTACAGGAGATGACCGGAGACTGCGGACATAGTACAGGAGATGACCGGAGACTGCAGACATAGTACAGGAGATGACCAGAGACTGCAGACACAGTACAGGAGATGACCAGAGACTGCAGACACAGTACAGGAGATGACCAGAGACTGCGGACATGGTACAGGAGATGACCAGAGACTGCGGACATAGTACAGGAGATGACCAGAGACTGCGGACACAGTACAGGAGATGACCAGAGACCTGCGGACATGGTACAGGAGATGACCAGAGACTGCGGACATAGTACAGGAGATGACCAGAGACTGCGGACATAGTACAGGAGAATGACCAGAGACTGCGGACACAGTACAGGAGATGACCAGAGACTGCGGACACAGTACAGGAGATGACCAGAGACTGCGGACACAGTACAGGAGATGAACAGAGACTGCGGACACAGTACAGGAGATGACCAGAGACTGCGGACAGTACAGGAGATGACCAGAGACTGCGGACACGGTACAGGAGATGACCAGAGACTGCGGACACGGTACAGGAGATGACCAGAGACTGCGGACACGGTACAGGAGATGACCAGAGACTGCGGACACGGTACAGGAGATGACCAGAGGACTGCGGACACAGTACAGGAGATGACCAGAGACTGCGGACACGGTACAGGAGATGACCAGAGACTGCGGACACGGTACAGGAGATGACCAGAGACTGCGGACACGGTACAGGAGATGACCGGAGACTGCGGACATAGTACAGGAGATGACCAGAGACTGCGGACACGGTACAGGGATGACCAGAGACTGCGGACACAGTACAGGAGATGACCAGAGACTGCGGACATAGTACAGGAGATGACCAGAGACTGCGGACACAGTACAGGAGATGACCAGAGACTGCGGACACGGTACAGGGATGACCAGAGACTGCGGACACAGTACAGGAGATGACCAGAGACTGCGGACACAGTACAGGAGATGACCAGAGACTGCGGACACAGTACAGGAGATGACCAGAGACTGCGGACATAGTACAGGAGATGACCAGAGACTGCGGACATAGTACAGGAGATGACCAGAGACTGCGGACACAGTACAGGAGATGACCAGAGACTGCGGACACAGTACAGGAGATGACCAGAGACTGCGGACACGGTACAGGAGATGACCAGAGACTGCGGACACGGTACAGGAGATGACCAGAGACTGCGGACACAGTACAGGAGATGACCAGAGACTGCGGACATAGTACAGGAGATGACCAGAGACTGCGGACACAGTACAGGAGATGACCAGAGACTGCGGACACGGTACAGGAGATGACCGGAGACTGCGGACATAGTACAGGAGATGACCAGAGACTGCGGACACGGTACAGGGATGACCAGAGACTGCGGACACAGTACAGGAGATGACCAGAGACTGCGGACACGGTACAGGGATGACCAGAGACTGCGGACATAGGTACAGGAGATGACCAGAGACTGCGGACACAGTACAGGAGATGACCAGAGACTGCGGACACAGTACAGGAGATGACCAGAGACTGCGGACACAGTACAGGAGATGACCAGAGACTGCGGACACGGTACAGGGATGACCAGAGACTGCGGACACAGTACAGGAGATGACCAGAGACTGCGGACACGGTACAGGGATGACCAGAGACTGCGGACATAGTACAGGAGATGACCAGAGACTGCGGACACAGTACAGGAGATGACCAGAGACTGCGGACACAGTACAGGAGATGACCAGAGACTGCGGACACAGTACAGGAGATGACCAGAGACTGCGGACACGGTACAGGGATGACCAGAGACTGCGGACACAGTACAGGGAGATGACCAGAGACTGCGGACACGGTACAGGGATGACCAGAGACTGCGGACACATTACAGGAGATGACCAGAGACTGCGGACACAGTACAGGAGATGACCAGAGACTGCGGACACAGTACAGGAGAGGTTCAGACCAGGCCGGTCGCTCCATATTCCCTCCATAAGACACACAGACATTTTTTCCCCATTGGGGGGGGGGGGGGGAGGGCATCTTATGTAGCAAAAATTACTTTTTCTTTTTGTTTTACACTTTGCTCTGAACGGTCTTTAATGAGTTATTTTCATGTTCGGTTCAAGATAATAGTGACCTGTGATTGGCTGGGGCTGGTCACATGGTAGCGGGTGCAGTGATTGGGCCCATGTATCATGTGAGAGCTGTGGGCCAATCACAGCTCACCTGGAAGAGCAGCAGACTGGTATGATCACATGTAGCCGTCTCATGATCTTGGGGTCTTCATTCTGCGTGTGGGGAGCGCAGCGCGCCTGCTCCCCTGTGCAGCGCCCCCTGTGTTGGTACAGCCAGAGTGACATACCTGCACATTGCTTTGCCTGTAGCAGTACATTGTCAGTGACACCTCGGAGCACAGGTGTCACACACAAGGCCTGCAGGCCGAATGCAGCCCTCCAGGCCATTCCATGTGGCCCTTGCACCTCTCCTGCAAGTACCCCCTTGTCTCCTCCCCCACCTTGTCTCAGCAGAGAGGATAATAGAACTCCTCTGCCAAATCTTGCACCTCTCAGTGCAGCTGCAGCCCCCCCTCATCTCTGCGTCCCCCCCCCCCCCGTCTCAGCATTCAGCAGAATCTGGTAACTGACTCCACTCCTCCTCTGGTCCTCCTCCAGACCCTGCGCTATCTGCTTTCCAGCTCTGCCCCAAAGGGGGTGTACGGTGATGTAATGGGGGGGTGCTCTGGACATCTGATGTAATGGGGGGGTGCTCTGGACATCTGATGTAATGGGGGGGTGCTCTGGACATCTGATGTATTTGGGGGGGGGGGTGCTCTGGACATCTGATGTAATGGGGGGGGGGTGCTCTGGACATCTGATGTAATGGGGGTGGGGTGCTCTGGACATCTGATGTAATGGGGGGGTGCTCTTGATATCTGATGTAATGGGGGGGGGTGCTCTGGACATCTGATGTAATGGGGGGGGGTGCTCTGGACATCTGATGTAATGGGGGGGTGCTCTTGACAACTGATGTAATGGGGGAGGGGTGCTCTGGACATCTGATGTAATGGGGTGGGGTGCTCTGGACATCTGATGTAATGGGGTGGGGTGCTCTGGACATCTGATGTAATGGGGGGGGGGTGCTCTGGACATCTGATGTAATGGGGGAGGGGTGCTCTGGACATCTGATGTAATGGGGGGGGGTGCTCTGGACATCTGATGTAATGGGGTGGGGTGCTCTGGACATCTGATGTAATGGGGGAGGGGTGCTCTGGACATCTGATGTAATGGGGGAGGGGTGCTCTGGACATCTGATGTAATGGGGGGGGGTGCTCTGGACATCTGATGTAATGGGGGGGTGCTCTGGAAATCTGATGTAATGGGGGGGGTGCTCTGGACATCTGATGTAATGGGGGAGGGGTGCTCTGGACATCTGATGTAATGGGGGGGGTGCTCTGGACATCTGATGTAATGGGGGGGGGGTGCTCTTGGCATGTGATGTAATGGGGGAGGGGTGCTCTGGACATCTGATGTAATGGGGGGGGGTGCTCTTGGCATGTGATGTAATGGGGGAGGGGTGCTCTGGACATCTGATGTAATGGGGGAGGGGTGCTCTTGGCATGTGATGTAACCAGCCTTTTGAGGGCCACAATAATGCTGATAGGGCCCGCCATGCCTAATGCCTACCATAGACGGGTTAAAAACGGCCGATTTTCACACCATTAGTGGGTTAATTGGTCGGCTGTTTTTCGGGATTTTGGCACAATTTTTCATCTGTAAAGTTGGGAAATTTGCGGCCGATCGTTTTACCGATTAAAAAGACCTGCGTATGAGCCGAGACCTGCAAGAGGAAGAAGAATTCCAGTCCGCTGTTATATTTTACATGAAAAGTCTTGCGGTTGCAACAATGTATCTATTTGTATCCATTTGTATCCATTTTGGATACAGATGTTTTTATTCGGATACAAATGGATACATTGTTACAACCGCAAGACTTTTCATGTAAAATATAACAGCCGAGCTCTGCAGGGACAGAAGTCATTAAATGTCAACCGTAGATGGGATGAAAATCGGCCATTTTTTTTTTTTTTTTTAAATTAAAAAACGTCCGTTTTTTGACCCGTCTATGGCCTGCATTAGAGTATAACTAAGTTCTGGATGGAGGGGGAGGGTTGAGACCCCCTGTCAGTGTTGGGGAGAGGGGGAGGGGTGAGACCCCCTGTCGGTGTTGGATGGAGGAGGAGGGCTGAGACCCCCTGTCAGTGTTGGGGAGAGGGGGAGCGGTGAGACCCCCTGTCGGTGTTGCATGGAGGAGGAGGGCTGAGACCCCCTGTCGGTGTTGGGGAGAGGGGGTGAGACCCCCTGTCGGTGTTGGGGAGAGGGGGAGGGGTAAGACCCCCTGTCTGTGTTGGATGGAGGGGGGAGAGACCCCCTGTCTGTGTTGGATGGAGGGGGAGGGGTGAGACCCCCTGTCGGTGTTGGGGAGAGGGGGAGGGGTGAGACCCCCTGTCTGTGTTGGATGGAGGGGGGAGAGACCTCTTGTCTGTGTTGGATGGAGGGGGGAGACCCCCTGTCGGTGTTGGGGAGAGACCCCCTGTCGGTGTTGGGGAGAGGAGGAGGGGTGAGACCCCCTGTCTGTGTTGGATGGAGGGGGGAGAGACCCCCTGTCTGTGTTGGATGGAGGGGGGAGAGACCCCCTGTCTGTGTTGGATGGAGGGGGGAGAGACCCCCTGTCTGTGTTGGATGGAGGGGGGAGAGACCCCCTGTCTGTGTTGGATGGAGGGGGGAGAGACCCCCTGTCTGTGTTGGATGGAGGGGGAGAGACCCCCTGTCTGTGTTGGATGGAGGGGGGAGAGACCCCCTGTCTGTGTTGGATGGAGGGGGGAGAGACCCCCTGTCTGTGTTGGATGGAGGGGGGAGAGACCCCCTGTCTGTGTTGGATGGAGGGGGGAGAGACCCCCTGTCTGTGTTGGATGGAGGGGGGAGAGACCCCCTGTCTGTGTTGGATGGAGGGGGGAGAGACCTCTTGTCTGTGTTAGGGGGAGGGGGGAGACCCTCTGTCAGGTTTGTATTGCCGTCTGTGCCCCCCGGTAGGGAGATTCCTCTCTATTTGTCCCGTTTTACTGTTTTCATTGAAAATAAATCTAGAATCCCAGATTTTTGGGTTGTCCCCAGAACAGGAATAGAGGGGAAATCTTCCAATGGGGACTTCCTGCTTAGGCCACGGGACAGGAAGTGAAGGGAAATCTCCCCCAGCGCCATTGCATAACACATGACACAGACACGGTCCTCGGTTGTCACCGTCAGGAGACCCGCCCTGAGAAATGCCGGGCAGACACCAGTGGGGGACATGTAGACAGGAAGTGGCTGCAGGAGATCCGCGGGACTCGAACAAAGGAGACAGAGATGTGGATTTTATTGTCAGCTGATGACACCCGGAGTAAGGAAGTGTCATCCAGGTGGGTTTATACAACTAGAAATGTAAAGCAGATGTCACCCACAGGGGCCCCCGAGACATCCAGGAGGGGGGCGGTACCTATGCAGGAGGTGCCTCCACATGGGGCAATGACTTTCCTGCCCCTCTATAGCACTGCATAGGTACCCCTCCCCCGCTTAGGGGTCCCAGAGTTGGAGGAAACCCTGCACAGGCCGCCGTACACCCAGACAATGTACAGGAACTCCTCCGTGCACACAGCAGGGGGGGCGCAGAAGGGACACCATGGGTGCCAGCGGAGGGCCTGTGGAGGAAGAAGAGGACGAGGTCAGGGTGGAGGAGCCCCCCACTCTGTGCCCCCCTCAGATCCTGGTGGAGATGGGGCAAGGCTCAGCTACCGCTCCTGACTCCATCTCCTGACCCCATCTCCTGACCCCATCTCCTGACCCCATCTCCTGGCCCCATCTCCTGGCCCCATCTCCTGGCCCCATCTCCTGGCCCCATCTCCTGGCCCCATCTCCTGGCCCCATCTCCTGGCCCCATCTCCTGGCCCCATCTCCTGGCCCCATCTCCTGACCCCATCTCCTGACCCCATCTCCTGACCCCATCTGGAGGAGCTGCTGCTGGACAGGTAAGAGCTTGGAAGACTGGTGCTCCCTGAGTCCTGTCACACTGCCCCCCCCATCTATTTCGCTGCCTCCCCCGTCATGCTGCCTCCCTATCTGTCCCACTGTCCCCACCTTTTCCTTCTGCCCCCCACTTGTCCCCATCCTTTCCCGATGCCTCCCTCCTGTCCTCCTGCTTCCCCATCATGCTGCCCCCCACCTTTCCTGTTGTACCCATCCTTGCCCTCTGCCCCCACCTGTCCCGCTGCCCCCCCCCGCCTGTCCCGCTTTCCCCATCTTTTCCCTCTGCCCCCCACCTGTCCCATTGTCCTCCTGTGTCATGCTGCCCCCTACCTGTCCCCCTCCTTTCCCACTGCCTCCCTCCTGTCCCATTGTCCTCCTTTGTCATGCTGGCCCCAACCTGTCCCCCTCCTTTCCCACTGCCTCCCTCCTGTCCTTCTGCTCCCCCATCATGCTGCCCCCCACCTTTCCTGTTGCCCCCATCCTTTTCCTCTGCCCCCCACCTGTCCCATTGCCCCCACATCATGCTGCCCCCCACCTGTCCCGCTGTCCCCATCCTTTCCCTCTGCCCCCCTCCGGTCCTGCTGTCCACCCGTCATGCTGCCCCCCTCCTGTCCTTCTGCCCCCCACCTATCCTGTTACTCCCATCCTTTCCCTCTCCCCCCCATCTGTCCTGTTGCGCGCCCCCCCCATCATGATGTCCCCATCCTTTCCCTCTGCTCCCCTCTTGTCCTGCTGCCCCTCCTTTCCCGCTGCCCCCCACCTGTCCCACTGTCCCCATTATTTCCCTCTGCCCCCCTCCTGTCTCGCTGCCCGCCCATCACGCAACCAACCTATCCTTTCCCTCTGCCCCCCTCCTGTCTCGCTGCCCGCCCATCACACTACCCCCCTATCCTTTCCCTCTGCCCCCCTCCTGTCTCGCTGCCCGCCCATCACACTACCCCCCTGTCCTTTCCCTCTGCCCCCCTCCTGTTCTGTTGCTCACCTCCTGTCCTGCTGCCCCCCCACCTGTCCCACCCCCGCTGCCCCCCTCCTGTCCTGAAGGGGTGCATCTTAAGCAGAAGGGGGTAGGACAAATTTAGATGGGGGAGGGGGGGGGGTAATTGATTGTAGTCTTTCCTAGGGCAGCACAAAGCCGAAATACCCCGCTGGCACACAGGTGGGGGTTTCCACTGATCTGATTGGTTGGACCGCCTACAATTTTTATTGAAAAATGCATCTTTGTTTCATAATAAAAGACAATAGAAGTGAATAGTCATTAAATGAGAAGAAAACGGTTCATACTGCAATCCAGCTCACCTCCAATCTAGAGACGTCCTCCTCGGGGCCGGATCTAGCCTGTCTGATGTGGGGGAGCAGTACAAAAATGCCAGGATGTCCCGATGCCCCCCCCTTTTGTCTTGGGTCCTTAGTGCGGGGACAGAGGGAGGAGCTCAGCAGGCCAGGGACCAAGTCCATTGGAGGGGGGCACAACAGCAATCATGGTGGGGGAGGGCCACCCTAGCTCAGCAGTAAAAATGCCAGGATGGTGCACCCCCCCCTGATTACAACTGCAATCATGGTGGGGGGCCCCTCTAGATCTGGCCAGGGGGCTCCCCCTAGATCCGCCAATGTTCCACAGTACATTTTTCTGCCACTAGATGTCCTCAGTCTGATGTCATGCATCATTCAATCTGCTTTTTATGAGCCCAGGTAGTCCTGAACCCACCCCCAGCCTGTCACTCTGCTCTCTCCTCCTATCAGCATGCTTCTTGTCATGAACTGTTTGGCTCTGTCTCCCAGTCTGAGCTCTGCTGTACAGGGACCGTAAGAGGCTGATACCGGCTCACATTCAGGTACTTACAGCACTTGTCTGAATACAAATATCTTTCATGATCTGTTACTGATTACAGATCTGCAGTTTATGTCTTTTATCTCTGCTTCGAGCTTAGCCCCGGTCAGCTTGTCATGTGATCTGACAAATCGCTAAATCGCAGGACAAGTTGCACCCTGTTTGTGCATGAAGTCACATCT
Organism: Staurois parvus; assembly: GCF_062004578.1. Taxonomy (NCBI): domain Eukaryota; kingdom Metazoa; phylum Chordata; class Amphibia; order Anura; family Ranidae; genus Staurois; species Staurois parvus. The sequence continues at coordinate 675,057 of NW_028318627.1, forward strand.
GTGTATGAAGCAGGGGCGGACTCATGGGGCCCCGGGCAATAGGGGATCATGGTGCCCCTGTGTCCTTGCCCAAACTCAAAAAAGCCTATGAAAAAGGTACCAAGGGCATCTCATGGGGCCCCCTACTGACCCCGGGCCCTCGGGCAGTGCCCGAGTTTCCAAATGGTCAGTCCGCCCCTGGTATGAAGCCTAACCTGTTTGCATGAAGCGTCACCTGTGTGCATGAAGCGTCATCTGTGCATGAAGTCACATCTGTGCATGAAGTCACATCTGTGCATGAAGTCACACCTGTGCATGAAGTCGCACCTGTGCATGAAGTCGCACCTGTGCATGAAGTCTCATCTGTGCATGAAGTCTCATCTGTGCATGAAGTCACATCTGTGCATGAAGTCGCATCTGTGCATGAAGTCGCATCTGTGCATGAAGTCGCACCTGTGCATGAAGTCTCATCTGTGCATGAAGTCTCATCTGTGCATGAAGTCACATCTGTGCATGAAGTGGCACCTGTGCATGAAGTGGCACCTGTGCATGAAGCGGCACCTGTGCATGAAGCGGCACCTGTGTGCATGAAGCGGCACCTGTGTGCATGAAGCGGCACCTGTGTGCATGAAGCGGCACCTGTGTGCATGAAGCGGCACCTGTGTGCATGAAGCGGCACCTGTGTGCATGAAGCGGCACCTGTGTGCATGAAGCGGCACCTGTGTGCATGAAGCGGCACCTGTGTGCATGAAGCGTCTCATCTGTGCATGAAGTCGCACCTGTGTGCCTGAAGTCACATCTGCTCACCACCTGCCCCCTCGACCCTATCCCCTCACAACTCCTACGACCTTCCTCCTCCTCCATCCTACGCTCCCTCACCCACATCTTCAATCTCTCCCTCTCCTCAGGCACTTTCCCCTCCCCTCTGAAACATGCACACATCACCCCCATACTTAAAAAGCCCTCCCTGGACCCCAATGACCCGAACAACCTCAGACCCATCTCCCTGCTCCCATTTACATCTAAACTCCTCGAGCGCCTCGTCTACACCCGCCTATGCTCTCACCTCAACGACAACAACCTCCTCGATCCCCTACAGTCCGGCTTCCGTCCCCTACACTCCACCGAAACCGCCTTACTCAAACTCTCCAACGACCTGCTAACCACCAAAGCTAATGGACACTATTCAGTGCTCCTACTCCTTGACCTCTCTGCGGCCTTCGACACAGTCCACCACCCCCTCCTTCTCAAGAAACTACACTCCCTCGGCCTCAGAGATTCTGCTCTCTCCTGGCTCTCCTCCTACCTGTCACAACGCTCTTTCAGCGTTACCTACAATGCTACCACCTCCCCCTCACTCCCCCTCTCTGTTGGGGTCCCTCAAGGCTCTGTCCTCGGGCCCCTTCTCTTCTCCATCTACACCTCCTCCCTTGGCCAACTCATACACTCTCACGGCTTCAACTACCACCTCTATGCCGACGACACACAAATCTATCTCTCCACCCCCCACCTCACCCCCTTGGTCTCCACCCCCCACCTCACCCCCTTGGTCTCAGCCCGAATCACACACCTACTGAGCGACATATCAGACTGGATGTCGCTCCACTTCCTTAAATTGAACCTCTCCAAACCCGAGTTTCTTGTCTTCCCCCAAGCCTGGACACCACCCCCCATTGACTTCTCCATCATGTCCAACAATGCCACCATCAAACCCGCCCCGCAGGCCAGAGTACTTGGTGTCATTCTGGACTCCAACCTATCCTTCCAGCCCCAAGTCCAATCTTTAACAAACTCGTGCAGACTCCGCCTCCGCAACCTGCAGACTCCGCCTCCGCAACCTGCAGACTCCGCCTCCGCAACCTGCAGACTCCGCCTCCGCAACCTGCAGACTCCGCCTCCGCAACATCACCAAAATCCGCACGTTCCTAACCCCAGAAACCACTAAACAGCTCATCCACTCCCTCATCATATCACTACTCGACTACTGCAACTCCCTCCTCACTGGCCTGCCTCGCCACAGGCTATCCCCGCTTCAGTCCATCCTGAATACGGCTGCCAGACTCATTCACCTTTCCAACCGCTCCATCTCCGCCACCCCCCTCTGCCAATCCCTCCACTGGCCTCCACTCAGTGTCCTCCACCCCCCTCTGCCAATCCCTCCACTGGCTTCCGATTGCGCAACGGATCAAATTCAAAATCCTAACACTGACGTACAAAGCCGTCCACCATACTGCCCCGAACTACATCACTGACCTAATATCCAAGTACCGCCCAACACGCACACTCCGCTCCTCACAAGACCTCCTTCTCTCTAGTTCCCTGGTCTCCTCCTCCCATACCCGCCTCCAGGACTTCTCAAGGGTGTCACCCATCCTCTGGAACTCCCTGCCCCAACCCATCAGATTATCACCTACTCTCCTCTCTTTTAGGCGCACCCTGAAAACCCATCTCTTCAGGGAAGCCTACCCCACCCCCTGCTAACTTGCCGACCTCCTCCACTCTTCCTACCACCCCATCCCCCACAGCTATCTCCTCCTGTACCACCATCCCCTCCCTCCTAGATTGTAAGCTCCAAGGATCAGGGCCCTCGATCCCCTCATGTTTTGCATTGTATTGGTATTGTTCTGTCACATGTTCTGTCCCCCTCTGTAATGTACAGCGCTGAGCCAACTATTGGCGCTTTATAAATACTGTATAATAATAATAATAATGAAGTCACACAGATGTCTTACAAGTCACACCTGAAGTCGCTCTGACATGCGACTTTGCAATCATGGCCTTCAAGGGAAGTCGCACAATTTCAAAATGGCAGTCGTTGTGAACGCGGGCTTAGTGTCAGCACAGTATATGAAGATCTGAGCCTCTCCCATTGTGGGACTTTTGGCTCCTCATGCAGGTTTTGTGGCTGCGCTCATCAATCACGTGAGCCTTTGCTGAACAATTCCCGGGGACACCTCGCTGCCGCACAATGCCGCTTAGGTGTAATGCTGCGCACAGCAATCACGTCATGGAGGGTTTACACATAGAGAACGGAATGATTATTATTAGAGATGAGCGAAGAAATGAAAAATTCGATTCGACTGATTCGGCGAATTCGTGGACAATATTCGATTCGAGTCGAATAAATTCGCTGTGAATTTAACTTAAAAAAGGGTGTTTCTAGGCTTCAGAGAGACTTAATATTAGTGCAGAACACTGTACCTTTAATTTAAATGCCCTTGGAGTCTGCTGGGGAAGAGAAATAATACTGTCTGTCAGTATGACATGCAGATGAGTGCCGTCGATCTTAGAATCACCGCACACTTCACTCATTTGGCCAGTCACGGGGCCAAAACCAGTGTTTGGAGCCACAGTGTGGCGGTGGAGGCAGCAGCAATGGGAGGCCATACAGCAACCTATGACAAAATGGAAACCAGCAGGAGCGTGAGGAGACCTGAAAGTGGCACATGGCAGAGTGGGAGCAATGGGAGGCGGTACAGGGACCCAGGTCACACTGTGGGCCCAGCAGCAGCGTGACCAGGCGGTACGGGGGCCCATGGCCGATATGGGGCTTGGTGGCACCTATGGAAGGCCTGTAATCTGCCAGCAACCTATGACAAAATGGACAACCGCAGGAGTGTGAGGAGATTTCAAAGTGGCACATGGCAGAGTGGAAGCAATGGGAGGCCGTACAGGGACCCAGGTCACACTGTGGGCTCAGCAGCAGCGTGACCAGGAGGTACGGGGGCCCATGGTCGATATGGGGCCTGGCGGCACCTATGGAAGGCCGCTAATCTGCCAGCAACCTATGACAAAATGGACAACCGCAGGAGTGTGAGGAGATTTCAAAGAGGTACATGGCAGAGTGGAAGCAATGGGAGGCCGTACAGGGACCCAGGTCACACTGTGGGACCAGCATCAGCGTGAACAGGCGGTACGGGGGCCCATGGCCGATTTGACCTCATTCATCCCATAGTCCTGCCGACTCACGAATAGCGTGGCCTCCTCAAAGGGCCTGAGCAAGCGCAGGTGTCACACATGAGCTGACAATGGCTGACATCTAAGTTACACAGGGAGTACCTTTATCCGCTTTTAACATCAGGAAATCTGTGATGGCCTTTAGCTGTTCGTAAAGGCGGTCTAACATATGTAGGGTTGAATTACACCTTGTTGCAACGTCACAGCATGAGGAGTCGGTACGGGGGCCCATGGCAGATTACATGTCTGGCAGCAGCAATGGGAGGCCCGTAATCTGCCAGCACCCTATGTCAAAAAATTTAACACACCAGCAGTGTGAAGAGACCTGAAAGTGGCACATGGCAGCAGAGTGTGGCGATGGAGACAGCAGCAATGGGAGGCCGTACAGGGACCCATGAGAGACTCTAGACTTGGCAGCAGCATGAGGAGGCGGTATATAGGGGCCCATGGCAGATTAGGGGCCTGGCAGCAGCTATGTGAGGCCCGTAATCTGCCTGCACCCTATGTCAAAAAATTTAACACACCAGCAGTGTGAAGAGACCTGAAAGTGGCACATGGCAGCAGAGTGTGGCGATGGAGACAGCAGCAATGGGAGGCCGTACAGGGACCCATGAGAGACTCTAGACTTGGCAGCAGCATGAGGAGGCGGTATATAGGGGCCCATGGCAGATTAGGGGCCTGGCAGCAGCTATGTGAGGCCCGTAATCTGCCTGCACCCTATGTCAAAAAATTTAACACACCAGCAGTGTGAAGGAGACCTGAAAGTGGCACATGGCAGCAGAGTGTGGCGATGGAGACAGCAGCAATGGGAGGCCGTACAGGGACCCATGAGAGACTCTGGACTTGGCAGCAGCATGAGGAGGCGGTATATAGGGGCCCATGGCAGATTAGGGGCCTGGCAGCAGCTATGTGAGGCCCGTAATCTGCCTGCACCCTATGTCAAAAAATTAAACACACCAGCAGTGTGAAGAGACCTGAAAGTGGCACATGGCAGAGTGTGGCGATGGAGACAGCAGCAATGGGAGGCCGTACAGGGACCCATGACAGACTCTAGACTTGGCAGCAGCATGAGGAGGCGGTATATAGGGGCCCATGGCAGATTAGGGGCCTGGCAGCAGCTATGTGAGGCCCGTAATCTGCCTGCACCCTATGTCAAAAAATTTAACACACCAGCAGTGTGAAGAGACCTGAAAGTGGCACATGGCAGCAGAGTGTGGCGATGGAGACAGCAGCAATGGGAGGCCGTACAGGGACCCATGAGAGACTCTGGACTTGGCAGCAGCATGAGGAGGCGGTATATAGGGGCCCATGGCAGATTAGGGGCCTGGCAGCAGCTATGTGAGGCCCGTTATCTTGCAGCACCCTATGTCAAAAAATTAAACACACCAGCAGTGTGAAGAGACCTGAAAGTGGCACATGGCAGCAGAGTGTGGCGATGGAGACAGCAGCAATGGGAGGCCGTACAGGGACCCATGAGAGACTCTAGACTTGGCAGCAGCATGAGGAGGCGGTTTATAGGGGCCCATGGCAGATTAGGGGCCTGGCAGCAGCTATGTGAGGCCCGTAATCTGCCTGCACCCTATGTCAAAAAATTTAACACACCAGCAGTGTGAAGAGACCTGAAAGTGGCACATGGCAGCAGAGTGTGGCGATGGAGACAGCAGCAATGGGAGGCCGTACAGGGACCCATGAGAGACTCTAGACTTGGCAGCAGCATGAGGAGGCGGTTTATAGGGGCCCATGGCAGATTAGGGGCCTGGCAGCAGCTATGTGAGGCCCGTAATCTGCCTGCACCCTATGTCAAAAAATTTAACACACCAGCAGTGTGAAGGAGACCTGAAAGTGGCACATGGCAGCAGAGTGTGGCGATGGAGACAGCAGCAATGGGAGGCCGTACAGGGACCCATGAGAGACTCTGGACTTGGCAGCAGCATGAGGAGGCGGTATATAGGGGCCCATGGCAGATTAGGGGCCTGGCAGCAGCTATGTGAGGCCCGTAATCTGCCTGCACCCTATGTCAAAAAATTTAACACACCAGCAGTGTGAAGAGACCTGAAAGTGGCACATGGCAGCAGAGTGTGGCGATGGAGACAGCAGCAATGGGAGGCCGTACAGGGACCCATGAGAGACTCTAGACTTGGCAGCAGCATGAGGAGGCGGTATATAGGGGCCCATGGCAGATTAGGGGCCTGGCAGCAGCTATGTGAGGCCCGTAATCTGCCTGCACCCTATGTCAAAAAATTTAACACACCAGCAGTGTGAAGAGACCTGAAAGTGGCACATGGCAGCAGAGTGTGGCGATGGAGACAGCAGCAATGGGAGGCCGTACAGGGACCCATGAGAGACTCTGGACTTGGCAGCAGCATGAGGAGGCGGTATATAGGGGCCCATGGCAGATTAGGGGCCTGGCAGCAGCTATGTGAGGCCCGTAATCTGCCTGCACCCTATGTCAAAAAATTTAACACACCAGCAGTGTGAAGAGACCTGAAAGTGGCACATGGCAGCAGAGTGTGGCGATGGAGACAGCAGCAATGGGAGGCCGTACAGGGACCCATGAGAGACTCTGGACTTGGCAGCAGCATGAGGAGGCGGTATATAGGGGCCCATGGCAGATTAGGGGCCTGGCAGCAGCTATGTGAGGCCCGTTATCTTGCAGCACCCTATGTCAAAAAATTAAACACACCAGCAGTGTGAAGAGACCTGAAAGTGGCACATGGCAGAGTGTGGCGATGGAGACAGCAGCAATGGGAGGCCGTACAGGGACCCATGAGAGACTCTAGACTTGGCAGCAGCATGAGGAGGCGGTTTATAGGGGCCCATGGCAGATTAAGGGCCTGGCAGCAGCTATGTGAGGCCCGTAATCTGCCAGCACCCTATGTCAAAAAATTTAGCACACCAGCAGTGTGAAGAGACCTGAAAGTGGCACATGGCAGCAGAGTGTGGCGATGGAGACAGCAGCAATGGGAGGCCGTACAGGGACCCATGAGAGACTCTGGACCTAGCAGCAGCATGAGGAGGCGGTATATAGGGGCCTATGGCAGATTAGGGGCCTGGCAGCAGCTATAGGAGGCCCGTAATCTGCCAGCACCCTATGTCAAAAAATTAAACACACCAGCAGTGTGAGGAGACCTGAAAGTGGCACATGTTTGAGGCATGATTCATGGCGGATTTAGTCAGTTGTGTCAGGAACTGGTGGTTTGAAATCCAGACTAATCCACGCCTGATTCATTTTCACAAACGTGAGTCTCTCCACACTTTGGGTGGACAGTCGTGTCCTCCGCGGAGTTACAATACCTCCTGCCGCACTAAACACGCGCTCCGATGCCACGCTACTGGCCGGGCATGACAGCCTTTCAAGGGCAAATTCAGCTAGTTGGGGCCAAAGGTCAAGTTTCGTTGCCCAGTAGTCAAGGGGATTGTCTACCTCGGTTGGCAGGGTGCTGTCCAAGTAGGCCCAAGCCTGTTGTTTGAGCTCCTGCTCCAGGTCCACCTGATGCTGCTGCTGCTGCTGCGGCTGGTTAGTAGTTTCCTCACTGCGCTGGTGAAGAAAGCTACTCATCATCGACTGCAGACTGAGGCAGCCACTGCTGGTGGAGCTGCCACTGCTCCTACCACCCCACCCCTCCCCTGCTGCCATGCCAGCGGAACGTGAGCGCACAGGGCCCACAGTGTCTGAGGATGGACGTTGGCGCACAAAGGCAGAGACCAACTGACTACATAGGTGGTTTTTATAGTACGTAATTTTGGCCTCCCTCTCAGCAGGTGTGAAAAAGGCCACCATTTTGGACCGGTAGCGAGGGTCCAACAAGGTGGACAGCCAAAAGTCATCCCTCTGTCTGATGGTTATTATTCGGCTGTCGCTACGCAAGCAACCGAGCATGCTATGGGCCATTTGTGCCAAGGAATGCGAGGGACTCCCTGCCTCCATCTCCACAGCATACTGCCACGGTGCGTCTGGGTCCTCTGTCTCCTCCTCCTCCTCTACCAGATGCTCCTGCTCCTCCACTCCTGTCCGCTGAGTGGAAAAACCACCCATTTCACTCAATAATTCCTGAGCACAAATGTCCTCCTCTACCTCCTCCTCTTCTTCCTGTCCTGCCCCCACAGGGGTCATGTGGCGTTGAGATCTGTGCGCCACGTCTACCGCACCCTGACCAGCCATTGTTAACAGCATTTGTTCCAGGACGTGCAACAGAGGAATGACGTCGTTCATCCCATAGTCCTGCCGACTCACGAATAGCGTGGCCTCCTCAAAGGGCCTGAGCAAGCGGCAGGTGTCACGCATGAGCTGCCAATGGCTGACATCTAAGTTACACAGGGGAGTACCTTTATCCGCTTGTAACATCAGGAAATCGGTGATGGCCTTTCGCTGCTCGTAAAGGCGGTCTAACATGTGTAGGGTTGAATTCCACCTTGTTGCAACGTCGCAGATCAGGCGATGCTGTGGAATTCCGTTCTGCCGCTGCAGCTCAATGAGGGTGTTCTTTGCGGTGTAGGAATGGCTGAAATGCATGCACAGTTTACGTGACATTTTAAGGATGTCTTGCAGTGGGATGGTGGATTTTAGGAACCGCTTGACAACCAGATTGAACACGTGAGCCATGCATGGCGCATGGCACAACCTTCCTTGACGCAGAGCAGACACCATGTTCTTTCCGTTGTCAGTCAACATGGTTCCGATTTTTAGTTTGCGCGGAGACAGCCATCTGTCGATTTCTCTGTTCATTACACTCAGCAGTTCCTCCCCTGTGTGACTACGTTCGCCAAGGCATACCAGGTGCAGCACAGCGTGACACCGTTGCGCCCTGCACATGTGATATGCCGGTCGGGTAATGGGACTTGGCACGGGGGTGGCGGCTGAGGACACGGCGGAAGAAGAGGTGGTAGAGGCGGACATGCTTGCTGGACCAAGGACGTGCAAACGTGGAGGCAAAAGCGTCGTGACCTGTCCAAGTTGCTGGTGCGGCTGTGCCGGCACCACGTTCACCCAGTGGGCCGTAAATGACATGTACTGTCCCTGACCGTAGTTACAGCTCCACACGTCGGCGCTGCCGTGCACTTTGGCAGAGACCGACATGCTCAAAGACTGGCCCACCATCTCTTCTACATGTGAATGCAGGGCTGGCACTGCCTTTTGGGCAAAGAAATGACGGCTTGGCACTCTCCACCGCGGCGCGGCACAAGCCATCATTTCTCGGAAAGGTGCTGAGTCCACCAGTTGGAAAGGGAGGGACTGCAGCACCAGCAACTTGGACAGGAGGACGTTCAGCTTTTGCACCGTCGGGTGCGTGCTCGCAAACTGTTGTCTCTTGGATACGGATTCCAAGAAAGACTGTTGACGGAATCCAAGAAGAGGAGTAGCAGGAGAAGGAGCATCTGAACGAGCGGAAGATGCCAACGAGCGACAACTCCCCTCAGCAGAGGTGTTGGAGCCTTGACTGGCTGATAGAGGGCGATTGACGACGTCGGGTGACGGAGCAAGTAATGGAGCGGGTGATGGAGCGGGGGCTGGGGCAGGCAGAACCGCCGTATGTTTATCACGGTTTTCCCAGGCCACCGAATGGTGACGCTGCATATGCTGACGCAACGCTGTAGTCCCAACATGGGCCCCCTGGCCACGCTTGCATTTCTGGCCACATAGTCGACATACGGCTACGTTTACTTCCTCGGGCGGCTTGAGGAAAAATTGCCACACCACCGAGTAGGAAACTTTGCCCCCGCTACTCTTCACTGGCTGACTGCTACTTCCTCCGTGCGCACCGGCACCACTACTGGCCGTGGTGGTAGGCTGCAGTGGAGCTGGTGCTCTACTCCGTGGACGTTTGGCTCCACTGACACTGATGCGACCCTGCTGCTGTCTCCTGGGCAACCCACCGACTGTTTTGCTCGCTGCCAAGCTGCCACCCTCTTCTCCTGATGATGCGGAAGAAATTGCCTGATGACGACGAGGCTGCCAAGTGCGATCAGCCTCATCATCATCAAGTAGGGTCTCCGCCTCACTACTAGCCCCCTCGGCTGCGTCTGGGTCAGGAGACAGACCTGTCTCTAGACCGGCTACCGAGCCACTCTCCTCGCCAGTACTTGTTCGCTTGGCTGCTGAAAAGGCCGATGTCTCCCCCCGTTCCTGACCGCCCTCTGTTAGCTCTTCCTCACTGTACAGTGGGGCTGAGCCCACAGCATGCGATACTTCGCTTGGTGAGGGAACAGCAAAGGACAGGGGCAGGTAGAGGACACGTGATTTCAGTGGGCTTGCTCCTGGGCCATGCCAACTAACGGTTGTGTCTGACGTACCCACCGACCGTTGGCTGTAGGTGTCAGAGGTGACCTGGGAAGAGGAAGACGACCGAGCCAACCAATCAATGACGGCAGGGTTGTCGGTGGAGACACGACCGCTGGATGACACCGGGAGCACTGGCCTCTGGCTGCGAATACTGCTGCCTCGACCCCTTCCTCTGCTGCCACGTCTGCTCGCTCCTAAAACATTGCCTCCTCTGCCACTCCTCTGCATGTTGTCTGACATACTATTTAATTCAACGATTAGGTGTCCCTGAGTAACAATTCTCTGGCACTCAGTAACAATTCTGTCTGTCCCTGAGTATGAATTCTGTGGCCCTGAGTAACAATTCTGTGTCTGTGCGAGTAACAATTCTGTGTCTGTGCGAGTAACAATTCTGTGTCTGTGCAAGTAACAATTTTGTGTCTGTGCGAGTAACAATTCTCTGGCACTCAGTAACAATTCTGTCTGTCCCTGAGTAACAATTCTCTGGCACTCAGTAACAATTCTGTCTGTCCCTGAGTAACAATTCTCTGGCACTCAGTAACAATTCTGTCTGTCCCTGAGTATGAATTCTGTGGCCCTGAGTAACAATTCTGTGTCTGTGCGAGTAACAATTCTGTGTCTGTGCAAGTAACAATTTTGTGTCTGTGCGAGTAACAATTCTCTGGCACTCAGTAACAATTCTGTCTGTCCCTGAGTAACAATTCTCTGGCACTCAGTAACAATTCTGTCTGTCCCTGAGTATGAATTCTGTGGCCCTGAGTAACAATTCTGTGTCTGTGCGAGTAACAATTCTGTGTCTGTGCAAGTAACAATTTTGTGTCTGTGCGAGTAACAATTCTCTGGCACTCAGTAACAATTCTGTCTGTCCCTGAGTAACAATTCTCTGGCACTCAGTAACAATTCTGTCTGTCCCTGAGTAACAATTCTCTGGCACTCAGTAACAATTCTGTCTGTCCCTGAGTAACAATTCTGTCTGTCCCTGAGAATGAATTCTGTGGCCCTGAGTAAGAATTCTCTGGCACTCAGTAACAATTCTGTCTGTCCCTGAGTAACAATTCTCTGGCACTCAGTAACAATTCTGTCTGTCCCTGAGTAAAAATTCTGTGGCCCTAATAACGTTTCTGTGGCCCTAAGTAACAATTCTCTGGCACTGAGTGAAAATTCTGTCTGTCCCTGAGTATGAATTCTGTGGCCCTAACTAGCGTTTCTTTGTCCCTAAATAACGATTCTGTGGCCCTCATTAACAAGTCTGTGTCCCTGAGTAATGGTTCTCTGTCCCTGAGTAATGTTTCTCTGTCCCCAATTCTCGTTTCTGTGGCCCTAACTCTGTCCCTGTCCCTAGTACAGAGCGGTCTGCCTCTGTTCAATGACTGCAGGCAAATGAAGATTTCCAAAATGGCCGCTATATATACCTCGACCATTACACAGTGCTGGCTGGCTGGCTGCTGATTGGCTGATGCGATCACATGTCGTTGAGGAATGCATTATGGGGCAGCGCGCCTTGTCTGCGCGCCTTCCCCGACATCCCCGCTCCGTCGCCGCACATGTCAGCCGCCATTTTCGGAAAAATTTCGATTCGCGCGTCCGAATTAGGCTGTTTTTCGGATTCGGCACGAATCGAAATTTTTCCGATATTCGACTCGAATTCCACTTCGGATACTTCGATTCGCTCATCTCTAATTATTATTATTTTTTTATTTTATTTTTTTTGCATTTTGAACATTTCTGGGTCTGTTGACTAAAAAAAAACAAACTTGTGAAGCTATCCATACATTTGTTCTGTGTGAATTGGTAAAAAAAACGAATGTCTTTTAGGCTGCGTTCTCTTCGGCACGAATGTTCGTTTATTATAGGCGGTAGTCAAATGATGAATTATGACCACTAGATGGAGGGGAGGAGCCTAGGAAATACATACAAGAGATACAATGTAACAATTCCAGAGAAGGAAAGAGTTGGACGTGAATTTGCTAGTTCTCTAGAATTGTTACATTGTATCTCTTGTTAGAGCGAATCTTCGCCCTCCTTACCCACTTCCCTCTACTCCAGCCCTCCCCCCGTCCTGTATGTGCACAGCGCCCTCTTTTTACCTTCTTTATAGGGAAACTGTCCGGCCCCGCCTCCCCAAGGACGTCATCGGACGTGCACGCGGCCCGCTGTGCCTCCTGGGATATGCACACCACATGTCCTGGGGGGGGGGGGAGGATACCCTTTAATCCGGGAGATCCATCCGCCGAGCCCGGGAGAGTCATGGCAGCGCGGACAGAGAGTATCTCAGTGGGACAATGATGGATCTGCTAGATCAGGGGTGTCCAAACTATGGCGCTCCAGCTGTTGAAGTACTACAAGTCCCATCATGCCTCTGGGTGTCTTGCCTGTGGATGTCAGAGTCTTGCAAGGCCTCATGGGACTTGCAGTTCCTCAACACCTGGAGGGCCATAGTTTGGACACCCCTGTGCTAGAGGGATGAGTATCTGAAATGTGCTGATACCACCTTCACGCAAGGAAGGGGGGGGTGAAAGAAAAAAAAAAACACGGGGGGGAGGTTGGACAGAAATCTGCTTTAAAAATATATATATTTGCTATGCTCTTTGGCTCCATCTAGTGGCCACAATGTGATATTTTACTACCACCCATAATAAAAGAACATTCGTTCCATGAGAGAACAGCCTGAAGAACATTCGTTTTTTTGTCCAATTCGCACAGAACGAATGTACTTTTTTTTTTTTTTTTTTTTCTCTTAATAGACCCCTCCTTGTTAATTCCTTCCTGCCAACTCGGGGACAATGGCTGACTTTCTGATCATGAGACCGCTGTGATTGGCTGGCACGATTGTGAAGCCATCCCACCAGCTCCTGATTGTTTCTGGGGAGCAAGAGTTGTCGGTGACAACTCGGTCTGTGTGCTGGGAGCGTGCAGGGAGTGTGGTCTCGGCACAGAAGTCTCAGCTGCCACGGACGCACGCGTGTGGTCGAGGACCACCCTCCTCAATGTATGTGTGTCATGGACAGCGAGAGGTTAAACATGCTAAAAAAACACAACAGGTGATATGAATAACTTCTTATATCAATAATATATACTGTATAACAAACATATTACAAATGATACATTCATCATAATAATAATAATAATACCTTCTATTATAATATATATAAATATAATATATATTATATATAAACAATATTATATTTATATATATATATATATTATAATATATAATTTATATTTATATATTATATAATATTATTATTATTATTATAATTATGATGAATGTATCATTTGTAATATATTTGTTATACAGTGTATGTATGTATGTATATATATATTATTATGATGAATGTATCATTTGTAGCACACAGAATGTACGCGGCTCAGGCGGACGGGCGATACCCCAAACATCAGCCTGTCCCTGGCAATGGGGGGCCGATGGCAGCATTCTCCTCCTCCTGTCACCTGACTTGTCAGCACATTGCTCAGATGTCCCCTTCAGACGTGGCGCCCCCTACAGCTTTTATGTGACAATGTCACAAATGATCATTTTACTTCCTGATCGGAGGAACACTTTCCTCATCTGAGTCGTGCGATTCCTTCCAATCCCCAAACCCGACACAATGTCTCCGGAAATAATAAACTCCTTGTGAGGATTAGAGTGTCAGCTCCTGGGCTCAGCCCCGCCTCCTGTTTGTATCCCCCGCAGAGCTCAGAAGTTGTCAGACCGGTGGAGACATTCTCAGAGTCAGAGGGGATTTCCCAGAAGAGGAGGAGAGACTGAAAACCGAGAAACAGAAAGTGAAAGTCAGCCGAGAGCCATTTTCTGCTCCACACCCAACACAGACATCTCCATGTCACTGCCATAGACCGTCACCCTCTCAGAGGAACACAGAATGGAGGACAAACCCACCGGCTTCCCCGTACTACTTCAGTGGGATCAGGGGATCGAGGAGCTGAAAAAACTAAAAAATAAAGTTGTGAAATATTTCCAAAGTTACAGCGAATCTCACGGAGGAGAATGTGATATTTACAACAGCGACTGCAGCCGGGGATACGTCATCATATACTTCAAGGAACAGAAAGGTAGGTACTGGGGTAAGAGTTACTTATATATGCTACAAGGAGGAGGCAGGTAAGTACTGAGGACTGGAGGGGATCCTCATACACTACAAGGAGGAGGCAGGTAAGTACTGAGGACTGGAGGGGATCCTCATACACTACAAGGAGGAGGCAGGTAAGTACTGAGGACTGCAGGGGATCCTCATACACTACAAGGAGGAGGCAGGTAAGTACTGAGGACTGGAGGGGATCCTCATACACTACAAGAAGGGGGCAGGTAAGTACCGAGGACTGGAGAGGGATCCTCATACACTACAAGGAGGAGGCAGGTAAGTACTGAGGCCTTGAGGGGATCCTCGTACACTACAAGGAGGAGGCAGGTAAGTACTGGGGCCTGGAGGGGATCCTCGTACACTACAAGGAGGAGGCAGGTAAGTACCGAGGACTGGAGGGGATCCTCGTACACTACAAGGAGGAGGCAGGTAAGTACTGAGGACTGGAGGGGGATCCTCATACACTACAAGGAGGGGGCAGGTAAGTACCGAGGACTGGAGGGGATCCTCATACACTACAAGGAGGAGGCAGGTAAGTAATGAGGACTGGAGGGGATCCTCATACACTACGAGGAGGAGGCAGGTAAGTACCGAGGACTGGAGGGGGATCCTCATACACTACAAGGAGGAGGCAGGTAAGTACTGAGGACTGGAGGGGATCCTCATACACTGCAAGGAGGGAGCAGGTAAGTACCGAGGACTGGAGGGGATCCTCATACACTACGAGGAGGAGGCAGGTAAGTACTGAGGACTGGAGGGGGATCCTCATACACTACAAGGAGGAGGCAGGTAAGTACCGAGGACTGGAGGATGATCCTCATACACTACAAGGAGGAGGCAGGTAAGTACCGAGGACTGGAGGGGATCCTCATACACTACAAGGAGGGGGGCAGGTAAGTACCGAGGCCTGGAGGGGATCCTCATACACTACAAGGAGAGGGCAGGTAAGTACTGAGGACTGGAGGGGGATCCTCATACACTACAAGGAGGGGGCAGGTAAGTACCGAGGACTGGAGGGGATCCTCATACACTACAAGGAGGGGGCAGGTAAGTACCGAGGACTGGAGGGGATCCTCATACACTACAAGGAGGGGGCAGGTAAGTACCGAGGACTGGAGGGGATCCTCATACACTACAAGGAGGGGGCAGGTAAGTACCGAGGACTGGAGGGGATCCTCATACACTACAAGGAGGAGGCAGGTAAATACTGAGGACTGGAGGGGATCCTCATACACTACAAGGAGGGGACAGGTAAGTACTGAGGACTGGTGGGGATCCTCATACACTACAAGGAGGGGGCAGGTAAGTACTGAGGACTGGTGGGGATCCTCATACACTACAAGGAGGGGGCAGGTAAGTACTGAGGACTGGTGGGGATCCTCATACACTACAAGGAGGGGGCAGGTAAGTACCGAGGACTGGAGGGGATCCTCATACACTACAAGGAGGAGGCAGGTAAGTACCGAGGACTGGAGGGGATCCTCATACACTATAAGGAGGAGGCAGGTAAGTACCGAGGACTGGAGGGGATCCTCATACACTACAAGGAGGGGGCAGGTAAGTACTGAGGACTGGAGGGGATCCTCATACACTACAAGGAGGAGGCAGGTAAGTACTGAGGACTGGAGGGATCCCCATACACTACAAGGAGGGGGCAGGTAAGTACTGAGGACTGGAGGGGATCCTCATACACTACAAGGAGGGGGCAGGTAAGTACTGAGGACTGGAGGGGATCCTCATACACTACAAGGAGGAGGCAGGTAAGTACCGAGGACTGGAGGGGATCCTCATACACTACAAGGAGGAGGCAGGTAAGTACTGAGGACTGGAGGGGATCCTCATACACTACAAGGAGGAGGCAGGTAAGTACTGAGGACTGGAGGGGATCCTCATACACTACAAGGAGGAGGCAGGTAAGTACTGAGGACTGGAGGGGATCCCCTGTCATGTAATAATAGAGAATGTATATACAGTATATATATAAGGAAATATCTAATATCGATTTATATTTAGAAAATAAATGAATAAATTCTGTTGTATTTTTCTGTTACGTTTCCTGTAGAAATATTTGAATATTTACATTTTTTTCACAGCTCAGCAAGGGGTTGCGCAGAAATCTTCTCATCATCTTCCATTACAAGACGGGAGCACATTATCGCTGCGCGTCTCATTACCGGACGCAGAAAACGCTCAGAGAATGGGCGGTCTTCTCTCATTGGCCGCTTCCAGTGTAAGTTCCGCTTCTATTGTTACTAATGAAATCCAACCTTCATTTGATGTCATTATTATGTGTCGGGGGAGGTGCACTTTTCTCCATGGTGTAGTCGATGATTAGGGAACATTGTATCGGTTTTGTATCCTCGAGATTCATTGTAGAGTAGAATGTATGAAGACAGAAGATACAAAATAACCTGCCGGTGTGCCATGTACTATAGATCCAAAGACAAGGCGCCAGCGCTGCCGACCTCCCGCCGCATTTATTTACTGACAACCTGAAATGGACATTAAGCGCCCAGTGACAGCGGCTGCGACTTGCCATGCGAGTTTCCAATCACATGACACCTCACACCCTGTTGTCTGCCATTACAGCGGTCACAGCGGTGCGATTCCAACCTTTGGTCAGAGCCGCACCGATTCCTAAAGTAGTGATTGTGCGACTTCCGGTGCGACTTGTATACATATCCAGGCAGATGTCAAGCAAATCACACCGCAAGGTGGAATGACATCCGACTTTGAAATTGTGCGACTTCAATGGAAGGCGGATCGGTGTGACCTGGGGGGCGGATGGGGGGGGGGTGGGGGGGTCTCACGCACACAGGACGTTAAAAAAAAAAAAAAAAAAAAAAAAAACTTGCCGAAAGAAGCCGTCCTCCTGGCAGCAGCATTTTTGCAGACAAAGCGCCTGACGCTTGTAGAAGTATCAAGCGTTTAGGCGCATTCACAGGCATCAAGCGCTGGGGCGTCAGTTCATTCCATTGGCCGGAGTGATCATTTATTCTGCCCACTGAAATGAATAAACACCCAAGCACTAAATGTGACTAGCGTTTAGATGCGTTTAGATGCGTTTGGATGCGTTTAGCTGCATCAAGTGTTTTTTCTGCTAAAACACTGCTGCTCGAGGTCGCGGTGCCCCCGGAAGTTTTTTTTCTGCTGGTAAACGCTTCTGGTACTAAACGCTTGTAAACGTCTGTGTGTGGATGGGCCCCTAGGGTAACATGGAGGGCCGTTTGCAAGTATTGGAAAAAAAAAAAAACTTCTGACGCCCCTAAAAGTGGCCTAAAAACTAAGACAATCAATATTTAACCCCTCCCCCTCCTTAGGATTTCTCCCCTTCCTGATCAGACCATTTTTTGCAATACGGCGCTGCAGGGGGGCATAATTTGATATCTTTGCCCTGAGCACTGGATGACTTTCACCCGGGAAACACAGGTTAGGAGACCTGGAATAGGCAATGGGGGGGGGGGGGGGGGCAGGATATACAAAACAGGAGATGGGGAGGGGGGGCAGGATATACAGGACAGGAGATGGGGGATAGGATATGCACAATGGGAGATGGGGGGGCAGGATATACGGGACATGGGGGGAGGTGGCAGGATACGGGGTGAGGGGGAAGCATATATAGGGCAGGAGACGGGTGCAGAGTATATAGGGCAGGAGATGGGGGATAGAATATGCAGAATGAGAGATGGGGGGGGGCAGGGTATACGGGACGGGAGATGGGGGGCAGGGTATACGGGACGGGAGATGGGGGGCAGGGTATACGGGACGGGAGATGGGGGGCAGGGTATACGGGACGGGAGATGGGGAGGCAGGGTATACGGGACGGGAGATGGGGGGGCAGGGTATACGGGACGGGAGATGGGGGGGCAGGGTATACAGAACGGGAGATGGGGGGCAGGGTATACAGGATGGGGGGGGGCAGGGTATACAGGATGGGGGGGGGGCAGGGTATACAGGATGGGGGGGGGGCAGGGTATACAGGATGGGAGATGGGGGGGCAGGGTATACAGGATGGAAGATGGGGGAAGGGTATACAGAACGGGAGATGATGGCAGGGTATACAGGATGGGGGGGCAGGGTATACAGGATGGGGGGGGCAGGATATACAGAATGGGAGATGGGGGGCAGGGTATACAGGATGGAAGATGGGGGGATGGGTATACAGAACGGGAGATGATGGCAGGGTATACAGGATGCGAGATGGGGGGGCAGGGTATACAGGACAGGAGGTGGGGGGGGCAAAAATATTCAGGATGGGTGGTGGGGGGGCAGGATATTCGGGACGGGTGGTGGGGGGGCAGATATTCAGAACAGGAGATGGGGGGAGGCAGGATATTCAGGACAGGTGGGGGGGAGGGGAAGGGTATACAGGATAGGAGGTCGGGGGGCAGGGTATTCAGGACGGGTAGTGGGGGGGGGGCAGGGTATTTAGGATAGGAGGTGGGAGGGAGGGGCAGGGTATACAGGACGGGAGGTGGGGGGGGGCAGGGTATTTAGGATAGGAGGTGGGGGGGACGGATACTGCAGGTCACACAATAAGAGGTCGGTTGGTATTGGTGGATCCTCAGCCCAGACCTCACATGTCTGCAATATAAACTGACAGCCGACCTTGACTGGTACCAGATCGGGGGAGGGGGGGGTGATAAGGGGAGGGGTGGGGGGGAATTTTTACTGAGCTGTAAAATCTGATATGGCGAGTCATCAGGATTGTGCAATGAGGAAGAGCGAGGTGCAGAGTGCAGCCAATCAGCTGTCATCTCTCATTAAAGTGACATCAGCCGATAAATCCCCTCGCACACTTCTAAAGCCTTTTACAGGTTCACTGTTGGGCTCCAATCACATTTGTGCGACTTCAATATCCCGCGATTCTCATTGCGACTTTACTGTGCGACTTTGGCTTGGACCGAGGATGACTGCGCTGTACAAAGTCGCATGTATAACATTCAGGTCCGACTTTCATGCGACTTTAGAGGGTTTACATTGAAGTCTATGGCCCTCAAGTCCCATGAAAGTCGGATCAGGGTGGTGCAGGAACTACGTTCCAGTCGCTGTGACTTGAAGTCGCACCGATAGGCATGGTACTCGCTGGGAACCATGGGGTGCTGCTTGTCATGTGACTTTGGACCGCAAAGTCACATGACAAGCCGCACAAGTGTGAAAGGGCTCTTACCCCTCTGGAGAGCTGGACGTTCTAACCGTACGAATCTCTGAAAAAATGAATTCAGATTGTTAGCTCTGCGGCACACTTTGCCGATACTCCTGCAGTGGCAAGATCTCCTTATAATGATTCCTGGACTTGTTCCCGCCCACTTTGGAGTGTTCCCACCCACCTTGGGGAGTTCCCGCCCACAATAGGGTATGTGTCACTTGCATCCCCCATGAGGGTTGTAGAGACCCCCCCCCATTTGAGCGTCTCCCAGAGATCGAAGGAGCGTTCGCTGTGAGGTCTATCTGCCTTTGTGTGGATTGATAAATAATTCGATACAATTCTTGTGATGTAACGATCGTCATCTCTGTGTCTTGTAGGACAATGGAGGACCTGGACCCTCGGCTGATGCAGGTAATATACATCGTTCCTGGAACTCCTCGTATTGTGATGTCATATCTGGAACGTTTGGTGGACTTGGGTTGTGAAGAAAAGATGTAGCCATGCTTCTGGCCGGCCCATTCCAATACATTCAGGTTGCGGCTGTGTTTGAAAAGCGCAAAGAAACACAAAAAATACTCGCTGATCCTCCCAGAAATCCGGAGAGCTGATAGCTTCCTGCGTTCTCTGCCGGTGCCACGCCCCATCAGTTACATTGTTTCCAGATACCAGGTTGGATGAATGTTCACCCCCCCCAGAGATACCTGGTTGGACGGTGGATGTTCACCCCCCACAGATACCTGGTTGGACGGTGGATGTTCACCCCCCCCACAGATACCTGGTTGGACGGTGGATGTTCACCCCCCCACAGATACCTGGTTGGACGGTGGATGTTCACCCCCCCCACAGATACCTGGTTGGACGGTGGATGTTCACCCCCCCCACAGATACCTGGTTGGACGGTGGATGTTCACCCCCCCCACAGATACCTGGTTGGACGGTGGATGTTCAACCCCCCCACAGATACCTGGTTGGACGGTGGATGTTCACCCCCCCCACAGATACCTGGTTGGACGGTGGATGTTCACCCCCCCCCACAGATACCTGGTTGGACGGTGGATGTTCACCCCCCCACAGATACCTGGTTGGACGGTGGATGTTCACCCCCCCCACAGATACCTGGTTGGACGGTGGATGTTCACCCCCCCACAGATACCTGGTTGGACGGTGGATGTTCACCCCCCCCACAGATACCTGGTTGGACGGTGGATGTTCACCCCCCCCACAGATACCTGGTTGGACGGTGGATGTTCACCCCCCCCCACAGATACCTGGTTGGACGGTGGATGTTCACCCCCCCACAGATACCTGGTTGGACGGTGGATGTTCACCCCCCCACAGATACCTGGTTGGACGGTGGATGTTCACCCCCCACAGATACCTGTTTGGACGGTGGATGTTCACCCCCCACAGATACCTGTTTGGACGGTGGATGTTCACCCCCCCCCCCCCCCACAGATACCTGTTTGGACGGTGGATGTTCACCCCCCCCACAGATACCTGTTTGGACGGTGGATGTTCACCCCCCCCCCACAGATACCTGGTTGGATGGTGGATGTTCACCCCCCCCCCACAGATACCTGGTTGGACGGTGGATGTTCACCCCCCCCCCCCCACAGATACCTGGTTGGATGGTGGATGTTCACCCCCCCCCCCCCCACAGATACCTGGTTGGACGGTGGATGTTCACCCCCCCCCCCCCCCACAGATACCTGTTTGGACGGTGGATGTTCACCCCCCCCCCCCCCCACAGATACCTGGTTGGACAGTGGATGTTCAACCCCCCCACAGATACCTGGTTGGACGGTGGATGTTTACCCCCCCCCCACAGATACCTGGTTGGACGGTGGATGTTCACCCCCCCCACAGATACCTGGTTGGACGGTGGATGTTCACCCCCCCACAGATACCTGGTTGGACGGTGGATGTTCAACCCCCCCACAGATACCTGGTTGGACGGTGGATGTTTAC
The DNA here is from genome assembly GCF_062004578.1 of Staurois parvus. NCBI lineage: Eukaryota > Metazoa > Chordata > Amphibia > Anura > Ranidae > Staurois > Staurois parvus. Next base: position 696,490 of record NW_028318627.1, read on the forward strand.
CCCCCCCACAGATACCTGGTTGGACGGTGGATGTTCACCCCCCCACAGATACCTGGTTGGACGGTGGATGTTCACCCCCCCACAGATACCTGGTTGGACGGTGGATGTTCACCCCCCCACAGATACCTGGTTGGACGGTGGATGTTCACCCCCCCACAGATACCTGGTTGGACGGTGGATGTTCACCCCCCCACAGATACCTGGTTGGACGGTGGATGTTCACCCCCCCACAGATACCTGGTTGGACGGTGGATGTTCACCCCCCCACAGATACCTGGTTGGACGGTGGATGTTCACCCCCCCACAGATACCTGGTTGGACGGTGGATGTTCACCCCCCCACAGATACCTGGTTGGACGGTGGATGTTCACCCCCCCCACAGATACCTGGTTGGACGGTGGATGTTCACCCCCCCACAGATACCTGGTTGGACGGTGGATGTTCACCCCCCCAGAGATACCTGGTTGGACGGTGGATGTTCACCCCCCACAGATACCTGGTTGGACGGTGGATGTTCACCCCCCCACAGATACCTGGTTAGATGGTGGATGTTCACCCCCCCACAGATACCTGGTTGGATGGTGGATGTTCACCCCCCCACAGATACCTATTTGGACGGTGGATGTTCACCCCCCCACAGATACCTGGTTGGGCAGTGGATGTTCACCCCCCCACAGATACCTGGTTGGGCGGTGGATGTTCACCCCCCCACAGATACCTGGTTGGGCGGTGGATGTTCACCCCCCACAGATACCTGGTTGGGCGGTGGATGTTCACCCCCCCACAGATACCTGGTTGGGCGGTGGATGTTCACCCCCCCCCACAGATACCTGGTTGGGCGGTGGATGTTCACCCCCCCACAGATACCTGGTTGGATGGTGGATGTTCACCCCCCCACAGATACCTGGTTGGATGGCATGACTAGTCCCCTGTGGTGGGACACATGTGCATTGGTTTAGGTACCCCCTTGCTCTGGGTAACTTGCTGTCTGCTGTACAGTCTTCTATCAAGAGCTGCTGGAGGTGGGTCTTTGGGAGGGGCAGCTCAAGCGTGTCAACTACCCTCCTAACCTGCCCCTTATAGATGTGGTGGTCACCCAGGCTTGCCCAGCTAGCCGATGGTAGTGCGATACTGTGCAGCAGGGACATGGCCATTCCCCTGTGAGCACCACGGGGTCCCTGTGAGCACCTTTTTCTTTCCCCATCCAGCTGCCATCAGCACACAGAGACTTCTACTGACACTTCTCTCAGCCTTCAGCCGATCTCTGTATCTATTATGGTGCAGCTGCTGCCGGCTCTGTATTTCCTGCACTGGAATTACTGGGCCGTATGATGGATGCAATGCCTTTTGCCATTAGATGGGTTTAAGGTGCAGCTGACCCTCTGCTGTCATTCCCAGTCATTGTCTTCCTTATGGAAGAAGTTTGTTGTTGCCCCGAGTATCACAATATAAATCTGATCTGAATCCTTACAGGAAGCCCATGGGTGCAGCAAGCCAGTGCGCAGAGGAACTTGTATATGCCTCCCAGGTAGCATGGGCTCCTCCAGCTAAGCCAGTGTAGCCTCGGTTTGAGCCTCTCCATGCATGTATGTGCAACAGATCTCCATGAAAGTTTCAGGGATTCAGACCTTGGCCTCTTTTATCCCATAGGCACCCATATGGTGGCAGCAGCCCTCTCTTCTCTCCTTGTTGGGGATTAGTCACTAGCGGCTACCTGGCTTCTGAGCATGTCTCTCCAGCCTCTGCTGCTGTTGGCTCTCGCCTGTTTTTGGCAGTTGTTTTGGGATTCTTATTTGGCCTCAGTGTTTTCCAAGCAGCCTTGGTCCTTGGTGCTCAATTGTCACCTTGGTGCCCAGTTTTCTGCTCAATCTTGCTGATGCTACAGATCAGCTCTAGGGTTGCCGCCTCACCCCTTTAAAACTAACTGAGAATGTGAGTCTGACATTCCTTCCTCCAGCCGTCCCTCCCTCCCCTCTACCCCTCCCTCCCCTCTACCCCTCCCTCCCCTCCCCCCGTCCCTCCCCTCCCCCCGTCCCTCCCTCCCTTCCTTCCCCCCGTCCCTCCCTCCCTTCCTTCCCCCCGTCCCTCCCTTCCTTACTTCCACCTGTCCCTCCCTCCCTTACTTCCACCCCTCCATCCCTTCCTTACTTCCTCCCGTCCCTCCCTCCCTCCCTCCCCTCCACCCCTTCCTCCCGTCCCTCCACCCCTCCCTCCCCTCCACCCCTTCCTCCCTTCCTTCCTCCCTTCCTTCCTCCCTTCCACCCCTCCCTTCCTTCCACCCCTCCCTTCCTTCCACCCCTCCCTTCCTTCCTTCCTCCCTTTCTTCCATCCCTCCCTCCCTCCCTTCCACCCCTCCCTTCCACCCTTCCCTCCCTCCCTTCCACCCTTCCCTCCCTCCCTTCCACCCTTCCCTCCCTCCCTTCCCTCCCTCCCTTCCTTCCACCCTTCCCTCCCTCCCTTCCTTCCACCCCTCCCTTCCTTCCACCCCTCCCTTCCTTCCACCCCTCCCTTCCTTCCACCCCTCCCTTCCTTCCACCCCTCCTTCTACCCCTCCTTCCCTCCCTTCCTTCCACCCCTCCCTCCCTCCCTCCCTTCCTTCCACCCCTCTCTCCCTTCCTTCCACCCCTTCCACCCTTCCACCCCTCCCTTCCTTCCACCCCTCCCTTCCTTCCACCCCTCCCTTCCTTCCACCCCTCCCTTCCCTCCCTTCCTTCCACCCCTCCCTCCCTCCCTGTAGTTTGCAGATCGCTGGCTGTCTGTCATCACAGACAAATGGGTTCTGGAGGTCATATCCTCTGGTTAAAAAAAAAAAAAGAGTTCCAGATCGTTTCTGTTCCAACTTTCTTGATTTCCCCCCAGCAAAGGCTCTTGGATTGGGGGAGGGGTGTATAGCCCCGCTTACACCTTCCATGGTTCAGAGACCTCTATTCCCGGGGGCGGTGTCCATCCAATTCTGGATTTATAGGCCTTGCTCGCCTTTGTGAATTATACAAGTTTCAATGGAGTCTGTGCTCGGTGTCGGCTCCCCTTCACCAGGGGGATCTCCTGGTCTCTTTCCACATCCTTATGCCACAACCATCAACATTTTTATTCTTTTGTTTGCAATGGGGGAGCTTCTCTACCAGTATGTTGTACTTCCTTTTGGTAAGGCACCAGTGCTGCCAGTTTCACCAGATTCTGGTACTAGCTCTCCTGCGGTTCCATGGGATTTTGATTCTGGGCTGCCATTGCCAGGATTTGGACTGTCCCTTTAAGACTGAGAAAAACTCACCTGAGACCGTCCTTACCTGGGAAGTGATGGTGATTGCCCAGCTCATCACTGTTCATCTTAAATCTCCTGTCTCAGCACACCACCAGTGCTTGTGATATCATAGCTACCTTTGTGTGCTCCTGGCTGACCCATCTGATCTCTTCTCTGACCCGGCTTGTTCTGACCCGGCTTGTTCTGACCCGGCTCTGCCCCTCGCTGCAGATTAGGTACCATATGAACTCTGATCTACACATGTGTGACCCGGCTTGTCTCTAGACCAGTGATGGCGAACCTATGGCACGCGTGCCAGAGCTGGCACGCAGAGCCATCTCAGTGGGCACGCCAGGAGGAAGAGAGGAAGAGAACGCGCTCTCCTGCGCACCCCCGGGGGTGCGCACCGGGCGATCTCCGTGATCGCTGTGTCCTACGGACACAGCTGATCACGTGACGTGGTAAAAGGCCAATCACAGCGGCCTTTTACCACGTGATCAGCCGTGTCCAATGACACGCTGATCACCGGGAAATGCAAATGCCGGTTCTCGGCTGCACTTTCCTCACGCTGTCAGATCGTGAGGAAAGTACTGCCGAAAACCGGCAGTTGTCAGAGCAGGGAACGGCACCGATCATCGGGGTCACTGATCATCAGTGCCCTGATGATCGGTGCCCAGCAGTGCCACACACAAGTTCCGCCCACCTGTGCCCAGCAGTGCGCCCACCTGTGCCCAGCAATGCGCCCACCTGTGCCCAGTAGTGCCACACACCTGTGCCCATCAGTGCCTCCCACCACTGCCCATCAGTGCAGCCCAGCACTGCTGCCAGTCAGTGCCACCAGTCAGTGCCCAGCGGTTGTGCCAGTCAGTGCCCAGCAGTGATGTC